>NC_138945.1:14187500-14555000 GCF_965226115.1 Aulonocara stuartgranti | reverse complement strand
TATTACCTAGCTGCATCGTCAGGCAAGTTTGTGTAAAACACAAAATCAGGAACAGGTGAATCGATCCTGTAGTCCACGACATGACTGCAAAACTTAGTTTAAAACACAATATTATAGCGAACGCGGTCTATCGGCAGCGACCTTAAACCATGTTTTAACCGCTAGTGCCGCGAACTAGCTGACAGAGCCCACAGTCAGCTAATTTACATACCAGCGTGATGTCAGGTGACTTTACAAGAGACCTTGCGTAAGACTCAGGCCAGCCCTGTCTGGGCTTGACTTGCGCTTCTAGCCGAAGCTTTATGGCAGTGCTTTTCCAGCTTTGCTGATCAATGTTCAGGGGTATGGCGTGTTATTATTTATTTAAAAATAAATCCGCGGAGAATTTCACGATTTTTGTATGATACTAAAAGCACTGAAAGTTACATTGAAGATTTTACGGACCTAAACAATAGTCAGCGAAAGACAAACACTACCATAAAACCTAGAATGGAACCACAAGAAAATTTAACCGGCGGGTGCGGCTTATGCATCCTCTGCCGCCCCAGACTGTGATGTGAAACGCAGTCTCAGTACATGTTGTTGAAGGATGTCTGAATTCCTAAAATGCATCAGAAGGACAGCCAAGATGGATTTGGATTTAATTGCAACTTGACAATGCAGAGTGTTTGTGGAGAGTGTTACTTAACTGTAATGTAGCGCTACCTGCTGGAGAGAAAGGCACATGGACATTGCTGCTTACAGATTTAAAAAAAAAACATCTCCAATGTGTAGATGTTTATTCTACAAGGTTTTGCATGTATTTCAATACAAATAAAAAATGAGTATCCCAGATATTCTGCCTAATAAAAAGGAAAAAAATAGAAGACACATTTTTTTAATCAGATTATCTCAGTTATGCAAAGATGAACAGCCCAATATGCACAAAACGACCTCCAGCAGGACACTGGTCTGAATGTATCTGACCAAACAATCAGAAAGGTCTCAGGCCTGAGCTCCTGATGTCCTCTAGTGGGCACTGTGCTCACGGCCTGGTGCCATGGAGCCAGATTGGCATTTGCCATAGAATACCAGAAATACCAGGGCGACCGCTTGCACCTTGTGCTTTTCACAGATGAGAGCAGATTCCTATGGAGTAGTTATGTTGCCTGTAAATCGTTCAGCATGACAGATTTGGAAATGGGTCAGTGATGCTCTGTGGAGGCATATCCATGGAGGGATTCACAGTGCAGGGTTCTTGTGGTGCAAGACAATGTGAGAATATACAGGCAGTTCCTGCAGAATGAAAGAATTTATACCATTGACTAGACCTCACGGCCGCCTGACTGAAATCCAACAGAATACCTCTGGGACATTATATTTGTGTCCATCTAATTCTAGATAGCTAGAAGAAAAAAAAACACAATACACATAATAAAAGATTAAAGTACAGTTTATTAAACACAGAAAAAAAATACTTCTGAACTGCCCAAGACCAACAACTCCTGAACCACACGTTGTCTTTATTTTCTAAGATATAATTACTCATAATGTTAGCTTTGCAAGAGATGGGCAACTTGCACAGGTTGGACCCCACCTCTTGTCCTATGGAATGTATATTGTTTATGTAAATGCATATTTTCTCTCCTGGTGTTTTCTTTCTTGTTTCTTAAAAGGATCTCTCATTGACCATGTGTAGCCATGACCCCAAGATTTAAAACTATTTCTGTTGACATGACCGGTTCACAAAGAAGTGGAAGGTATTCAGTTTATTCTAATCATGAATATAGAGAATTTAAAATCTTCCTGTTAGCTACATGCTCTTATGTCAGCAGCTTTGACAAATTATGACAAATTGCTGATGTTATATTATAACTTTAAAATAACAGTTCAGAATCAATGAAAGTGTGACAGTCAGTCAGGCTAGTAGTTTCTTGTTTGGCTTGTCCTTTTTTGGCTTTTGAGGCTTGTTTGGAAAGAACCCGCTCTGGTAACTGAGGTCTTGATTCTGGACTTTTCTGTTTGACTGGATTTCAGCATTTGTCTTTTGCTGAATCTTCATAAATAAGACGGTGAATGAGTGCTATTGTCATTATTACACTTCAACATATTGGATAGTTGTTTCCGGAACTGCGAGGATCCAAAGTAGTAGAGCAGGGGATCCAGGAGGCAGTTCAGACTTCCCAAACAGAGAAACACCAGATAGAGTGCGTAAGAGCCATCAGGTGCCTCCTGGCTCTTCTCTGTGTTAAGTTGCAGGTAGTGTGCGAGCAGCAGGCAGTTTGTAGGCACGAAACACAGTAAAAATATCAATAGCACAGTCAAAGTCATCACTACTGCTCTTCTTTTCCTGTGTGATGTTTCTGGAACATCATATTGGAGTCTGCTCAGCGAGCAGATGACTCCAGTGTAGGACACCAATGTGATGAGGAGAGGTATTAAGAAGAGGAAGCAGCAGAGAGTGACGAAGTATGTCTTTAACCAGATGATCTTATTTGTGGAGTGGACATCATGGCAGGTGGTGATGTTCAACTTAGTTAGGTTAAAAGTCTGATCAGAGGAAACAAGAGGCACAGAGCCAGCAAAGGATAACAACCACATGGTTATGCAGGCTATGACTGTGGTCCGTGAGCTTCTCCAAGCCAGAGAGTCAATGGGATAAACTACAGCAAGTAGACGGTCCACACTGATGCAAGCTATGAGAAGAACAGAGCAATACATGTTCCAGTAAAAGGCAGCAGTGACCACGCTGCACATGGTCGAGCCAAATTTCCAGTTGTTGCCTTCAAAGTGGTAGGAGATCTTGAAGGGGAGCATCAGTGCAAAGAGCAGATCGGCTAAGGCCAGGTTCAGCATATAAATTGCAGCTGGCGTCTTGGGACGGATCCAACAATTGAAGACCATTATGGCAAAGATGTTAATTGGCACACTGCTAAAGCAGATCAGTGTGTAGAAGCAAGGTAAAAGGATGGTGGACACAGGGCCAGTAAGAAACTCCAGTGCCTCTTCTGAAGTAACTCTTTCTTTTGATGATGGTAGGACAGCAAAACCTGCTTCAGTTGGTGTCTTTGTTTTATTTTTTTGAGTGCCTAAAAGGAGAAAAAAACACTGTCACTGTGATCTAAGATATAGATATGGAAGCAGAAGGAACATTAAATCTCATAATAAAGGAGGAACTCCAAAAACTAAATGGGTAAAACACAGAAACATGAATAAAGCAAACACAGACGACATGGCACAGAAGGAAGAAAGACTGAAGGAGGGATTAAACTAAAGAAACTGAGAGCTATAGAAAATACGCCAAGAATACACAAAACAAATATGCTGAAAATATTAAACAAATCAGAATAGAACATTTAAATCAACAAAACTTTAAATGACCCAGTGCCTTGACAACATTTTACTGAAAAGTTAGTATCTTGGCTGTTATTCTGAAGCGCCACTCTAGCTTGTAACATGAGCCATTACTTTTTGACACTTTTTAGCCTTAGACATTCATGATAGTTATAAGACGTGATCTACAGGCAACTGAAACTCCGGAGGTTGAATGAATGAATTCTTAAAAAATAAACCTGTCGCTAGAATAGACTACTTTCATGTTAATATTTTAAAACATTAGGCACATCCTGAGATTCCTCTCTTTTGTGCACCGACCCCAAATAGGCTGTTGTGGCTGTGTATGATTATTCCACCCTGAAGTACTGGATTGTTAAAAGAAGATTGTTAAAAGAATAGATTGTTTAACTGCCAATGTGTGTTTTTACTTCGACAAATGACATTAAAGAAGAGCAGCATATGCTGTTCACCATCAGCATGAGTACAACCCACATACTCAACTCTGTTGCTCAACCTAAAAATGCATTTTCCTTACAAATTTGGCATTATTTATGTCAGGGGGTTGTGTCATTAACCTTTGGCTCTCGTCCCTCTGTGTCCACTTGCTCTCTCGCCCCGTGTGTTTCCACACCCCTCCTCACCTCTCTGTTTATTTATTGTGTGAGTTTCCCTTTGTTCATCGTCACGTCGTCTGGTCTTCTCATGTCACGATCCAAGTTCCCATGTTCAGGTTTTGTTATGCCCTAGTTTCGTGTTCTATGTCCTTAGCATTTAGTATTTGAGTTCTCCCTGTTTAGTTCTTGTTAGTTTTGTCTTACTGTTTTCCTGCCTTTTGTTTTGTATGTTTCACCAGCCTTATTAAGTGACTCACTTTTTGTTAAGAATTTTTGCTTCCATGCATCTGCAGTTGTGGACCTCGACAGTTTAGGGGGACAGAAAGAGGTTTTCCAACAGAAATAATATTTATTGGCAAGGAGCATAGTTATCATCAAGAAATAATGAACCAACCACACATTTCTTTAGTTTTTCTGCTAAGGTATTATTTTGTGATTGAAATGTGTTGCAGGTAGATTGTCTCTAGATAATTGCATAAATATCTTAAATAAATAAATAAATAAATAAATACATAAATAAATAAATAAATAAATAAATAAATAAATAAATAAAAAATACTGACTCTGTGTAGGATACTGAGTTTAAAATATTAATAATGACAGGTAACAAAATCTTATTAATATATTAATATTCCCTCTGTATATGAGTAGAGGGCAGAGACTGAACAGTTCAAGACAAAACAGTGTTTTCAAGCTTACCTGAGGTATTTGAGGCAGAAATGCAGCAGAAATTAATGAGAAGGAACAACAAGAAATGTGGTGAAGCCATGTCTGTAGCTCTCTTGTTAGGAAATTATTTGACTTCCTTAAAGGTTTCCGTCTCCTTAAAATGCCAGCTTCAATGAATACACCCTTAAATGACATGTTTGTGCCTGCTGTTTGCGTCATATCTGCCTGTGTGATCTGGTTCAGGTTTCTTCGGAGCTCCATTTACTCAGTGGGAAAAAATTATCGGTAGCCAGATACATTAAGAACACATACTGAAGAACATTTTCCACACTCATGTATGTATCTTATCATGCTGTCAGTGGCAAAAAATAGTGCTTTTATTTTATTCAAACTAACGTGAAACTCTTATTTTCAGTCTCAGTAAATTTGGCATTACTTTCTTCACTTTATTTATCATTTGTTCATGTTTATTTTTTAATAAATGTTTATTTGTGATCTCACTTCTTAAATTAAATAAATTAAGCATTGTCTTTGCCATATTTTAGGTTATGAAAGCAAGGACAGATGATCTAATCCCATTTTTACAAAATGTGAAATGTGAAAAATGTGATCAATATGCGTTTGCGCTGCCAACGGCCTCACAATTTACTACTTCTACGCACTGTGGGCCTGCACAGGTAAGTTTCCTGGCAGGTGACTTTAGGCAATACCATTCAGGGAAATGAAGTGACTGTTGTGTAAAGAAATTAAATCTCGTATGGTTTCCAAATCCTCCTGTGCTGACTTGTCCTTTCCATTTGTCCCTCTTCTTTGTTGCTCTCTCTCTCTCTCTCCTGCAGGGGACTGCAGCGTTTGCTGTAAACTCAAACAGCTTTTATCCAACTGCAATAACACGTCTGAATACTGCTACAATAAAATCTCCATCACGCCACTCGTATTAATCTATTCGCTGACTGAAGTATGTATGTGGGAATGTATGTGAATGTTTGCTGATACTATTCTTATTAGCACTTTAAGTATTTTATATATTTTATTTTTTGATTTTATTGAATTTTATTGTTTTATTTATATTTTGATATTGTTAGGGATGATGCACTGATCGGGAACCATTTTTAATTTCGTTGTACCTGTGACAATGACAATAAAGACATTCTAATTCTGAGTTTCTGCCCTTTAATTTTGCACATCTGGAGGAGCAAAGTTCACCTGTTTGCAATCATGTCATCTCCTTGCTCCTATTTAAAGTTGAGGTAGCTTTGCTGTTGATGGCTGATTGCTGCACTGATCCTGATAGTGAAACTGGTTCCTTTTGTCTGAATCTTTCTTTCTGAGAAGCCATGTAGATCTGAGGGACAATCTGAACAGTGATGATCCAGACGAAAATTCTCTCAGTACCTTTATTTCTCATATTAATGATAATATCATAAAACTGTTTATTTAAGGTAAACCTGTATTTCCTCAACAGTAAAAAAATCCAGACTATCAACACAGTCATGCACAGTCGAGGAGCGTGTGAGGATACATTTCACTGCATGTTGTACTGGTATAACTATGCATGTGACAAATAAAGAATCTTGAATTTATATATATATGTATATATATATATATATATATATATATATATATATATATATATATATATATATACACATATATATATACATATATATATATATATATATATATGTATATATATATATGTATATATATACGTATATATATACGTATATATATACGTATATATATATATATATATATATACATATATATATATATATACATATATATACATATATATATATATATATATATATATATATATACATATATATATATATACATATATATATATATACATATATATATATATACATATATATATATATATATACATATATATATATATATATATATATATATACATATATATATATATATATATATATATATATATATATATATATATATATATATATATATACACATACATACATACATACATACATACATATCTCTATCTGTGTGTATGTTAACCCACCAAAAAGAACAGCGGCGGAAATTTCTGGAACACACAGCTAACTGCGTTTTGAAAATAAGGAACATCTAGCTTGACATTTCTAAGTGTTTACCTGATGATACAGTCAGAGGAAATGTTGATGACCAAACAAAGTGAGTAACAGAAACACTTTTAATGCCACATGCAATGGCATTTATGCAACTGCATACTTGTTTCACAAACTGTCAGAAGCATAATGGAAAACTGATAAAAGCAATATCATTTAATATTATATTACATTTTCCAGTTTTATAAAACATTATTTTTACTTATTAAATTAATGGCACTGAAATCAGAGAACTTCAATTAATTTAAAGAATTGTGCACAAATGTAACCAGTTCGGTTAGCAATAGTGAGCTGATGGATGACACCTAACAAGTATGCAGTGAGAAAGCACAATTAATTGAGGTGATACTTTTATTGAGAACCTTTTAAATATAGTAAAAAGATTTACCAAAAAACAAACAAAAACTGACTTCATCTTCTTTGATATACGCTAAATGTTATGTAAGCAAGGCAGAAAAGCACTCTAGCACAAGCTGTCAGAGTTGCTCTCAATAAAAATTATGGCACAATTTTGGACACGTTTGTAATGTCTAAAGCAATTGATCACATCCTGGATAAATTAAATTAAAGCAGCTTTAAGAAATGTTACACATTAAACAAGAAAAAAACAAAAAAAACAAATGAAAGCAAAGATTTTACAAAACTTTAAAAATCAGTAACATTAAAAGTCAAACTGACTTGTTCACCTGTAACAAACCAGGAAGTAAAATGATAAAAACAAGTCTTAAAAAAAAAATAAATCAAGAATTCACTAACAATCCGTGCTCCGTGTGTTCCCTGACCCTGACGTATACGAGTTGCTTTTTTTGGAGAACTTCAAAGCGCTGAAGGAGACCCTCATCCTCTGCGCTGTCCGCTCACTTCGACACAGGAATGTGTTCTTCACGTGCTCCCTGAAGTCTTCGGAGATGAAATAGTAAACAAAAGGGTCAAAACAGCTGTTGAGACTGGCCAAGCACAGGGTCGTGATGTAAAACCCATACAAGTTGTTGTGCGCCCCTTTAAGCAGGAGGATGTAATGCACCATCAGCATAATGTTACTCGGGGTGAAGCACAATAAAAACATAACAAGGACAGTGACGATCAAGACCACAGCCTTTTTGCGTCTCTTGGCAATGGCAGGATCCTTCATGCTGTTCCTGAGAGCCTTCAGCATGAGAACATAAGATACGATGCACACAATAGTGGGAACGACAAATCCCAGCATTCCCATTGTCAGAAAGTAGCCTGCTGCAATCTTCTTCTGAGAGGGCTTGGTGACATCATGGCAGGTCAGGATTTCGAGTCTTGCTATCTTAACTTCTTGATTATACAGATAGAGAGGGATGCTGATGAGCCAGACCACCACCCAGATAGTGACGGAGACAGAAACAGCTACACGGTTTCTCTTCTGTTGCTGAGACAGCGGGTCAGCCACGGCCCAATAACGCTGAACACTTATACATGCAATAAAGGCAACTGAGCAGTACATGTTGCCGTAGAAAAATGCTACCAGCACTTTGCATAATCCTTCTCCGTAGATCCAGTTGTTGCCATTGAAGTGGTAAGCGATTTTTAAGGGGAGCCAGATGACAAAGAGCAGGTCAGCCAGAGCCAGGTTGGCCATGTAGATCGAAGATGGGTGCTTTTTCTTGGTCCTGAAGAGGAAGACCCAGATTGCCAAGGCATTGGTGGGGAGACCCACCAAAAACACAATTATGTAAATGATTGGGAGAAAGACGGTTGTAAGGCGACCTCTCAGGACGTTTTGGTCATTTGGATTGATCCACAGGCTTCCATTATTCTCTGGACCTGTCATGCCTCTGGTTTCTGTGAAGTCACAATATGAAAATATATGAAAAGCAGAAGAATAACAGGTTTACGGTGTGTATAGGAACAAATGTCACACCCAGTTCCTTAAGCTTAGGGCACTTTGACCCGTTTGCGTTAGTTTATGAGTCACCTGTATGCATTACAACATCCATTAAACTGTAGCTGTTTCTGACCAATCACACTGATGCAAACAAATGAATGTATCCAAGACTAAAACATCAAGCAATGACATAAGACTTCAGCACTTTAAAAAAAGATCAAATTAATAAATCAAAACATCCAATTATTTTCAAAATGAACAGTTTGCCAGTCACTACGGTATGGTAATAATGGCTAAATCAACAGGTTGAAATATTACCTAGCTGCATCGTCAGGCAAGTTTGTGTAAAACACAAAATCAGGAACAGGTGAATCGATCCTGTAGTCCACGACATGACTGCAAAACTTAGTTTAAAACACAATATTATAGCGAACGCGGTCTATCGGCAGCGACCTTAAACCATGTTTTAACCGCCTAGTGCCGCGAACTAGCTGACAGAGCCCACAGTCAGCTAATTTACATACCAGCGTGATGTCAGGTGACTTTACAAGAGACCTTGCGTAAGACTCAGGCCAGCCCTGTCTGGGCTTGACTTGCGCTTCTAGCCGAAGCTTTATGGCAGTGCTTTTCCAGCTTTGCTGATCAATGTTCAGGGGTATGGCATACACCCTTAAATGACATGTTTGTGCCTGCTGTTTGCGTCATATCTGCCTGTGTGATCTGGTTCAGGTTTCTTCGGAGCTCCATTTACTCAGTGGGAAAAAATTATCGGTAGCCAGATACATTAAGAACACATACTGAAGAACATTTTCCACACTCATGTATGTATCTTATCATGCTGTCAGTGGCAAAAAATAGTGCTTTTATTTTATTCAAACTAACGTGAAACTCTTATTTTCAGTCTCAGTAAATTTGGCATTACTTTCTTCACTTTATTTATCATTTGTTCATGTTTATTTTTTAATAAATGTTTATTTGTGATCTCACTTCTTAAATTAAATAAATTAAGCATTGTCTTTGCCATATTTTAGGTTATGAAAGCAAGGACAGATGATCTAATCCCATTTTTACAAAATGTGAAATGTGAAAAATGTGATCAATATGCGTTTGCGCTGCCAATGGCCTCACAATTTACTACTTCTACGCACTGTGGGCCTGCACAGGTAAGTTTCCTGGCAGGTGACTTTAGGCAATACCATTCAGGGAAATGAAGTGACTGTTGTGTAAAGAAATTAAATCTCGTATGGTTTCCAAATCCTCCTGTGCTGACTTGTCCTTTCCATTTGTCCCTCTTCTTTGTTGCTCTCTCTCTCTCTCTCCTGCAGGGGACTGCAGCGTTTGCTGTAAACTCAAACAGCTTTTATCCAACTGCAATAACACGTCTGAATACTGCTACAATAAAATCTCCATCACGCCACTCGTATTAATCTATTCGCTGACTGAAGTATGTATGTGGGAATGTATGTGAATGTTTGCTGATACTATTCTTATTAGCACTTTAAGTATTTTATATATTTTATTTTTTGATTTTATTGAATTTTATTGTTTTATTTATATTTTGATATTGTTAGGGATGATGCACTGATCGGGAACCATTTTTAATTTCGTTGTACCTGTGACAATGACAATAAAGACATTCTAATTCTGAGTTTCTGCCCTTTAATTTTGCACATCTGGAGGAGCAAAGTTCACCTGTTTGCAATCATGTCATCTCCTTGCTCCTATTTAAAGTTGAGGTAGCTTTGCTGTTGATGGCTGATTGCTGCACTGATCCTGATAGTGAAACTGGTTCCTTTTGTCTGAATCTTTCTTTCTGAGAAGCCATGTAGATCTGAGGGACAATCTGAACAGTGATGATCCAGACGAAAATTCTCTCAGTACCTTTATTTCTCATATTAATGATAATATCATAAAACTGTTTATTTAAGGTAAACCTGTATTTCCTCAACAGTAAAAAAATCCAGACTATCAACACAGTCATGCACAGTCGAGGAGCGTGTGAGGATACATTTCACTGCATGTTGTACTGGTATAACTATGCATGTGACAAATAAAGAATCTTGAATTTTAGGGAGGAGATTTCCAAATAAAACCCTTCCGATTCACCTTCCTTTTACTACCTCCAATGCCAAAATAAAAGACAAGAAAAAGAAAAAAGGACGATGAGCCACGGATGACAGCAGAGAAATATGACGTTATTCTTAAAAATGAATTAAATACAGCTTTAATATTAATGCAAGGTTGCCACCAGCAGAGGGCAATATACAAAAACTTATCAGGAAAGACGTGTCACTGCTTCTCAGTCCTTCCTTGTTTAAAACACAGTAACAAATTTGATGTACCCTGAAACTTCATCTTGTATGTAATTTCTCTCTGACATGTTTTACCCTAAAGAATTTATAATTATAAAACCATGAATGAATATAAAATCAAGTTTCTATATAATTATAAAAACCCGTTCACAGGTGAAACTTGGATGTTGGACAAATGATGTCTTAATAATGCATAAATACACATGTCCCTATAGTACAGCTACAGCACATGGTTTGGCCTTATTGTGCTTAAATCTACAAACCCTTCCCTTAAACTTTTCCTTCTTGTTTTCCTTAAAACCAACAGTGTGTGAAATGCCTGTTGACAACCTTGAGAAAACAGACCCTAAACCTACCTGCTGTACCTGTTGATTTAGTAATATCTTCCTGGATGGCCTGGTTCCAGGTTTTCTTGGAACAGTGAAAACCAATATTGTAAATAAACAAACAGACGATTAATTCAACATGCATTCTGAAGGAAAACTGACACATGCAGCATAATAGACTTGTGAGAAAAAAAAACATAAAAAGCTTCTGTTACTGCACGAACTGGTCTAGATAACTAGGAAGAAATATTCCCATCATAAAAGATAAAAGTAGAATTTACTGAAAACATAAGTAATGCTTATAACCTGGGCAAGACTGCTCCTGAACCACTATGAGTTTTTGGGTTGGTGTTAGAGCCCCTTTGTGTTTCTTTTTTTATTTCTGTGTTTGTTTTATAAACACTAAAAATGGTTGCCCTGGAACAGAATGGTGACTTGCCCGGGGTTTACCTTGCCACTTGGCAGCTGGGATAGGCTGCAAGAAGGAGACGGTATTCACTTTTAGGACTTCCTGAGCTTTTACAGGTCCAATTGACTGCACAAAGTCGCACAGTGGTGAGGCTAGCCTTCAGTGTATCTGATGCTGCATGTGACAAAATGGGTGAGAGTACCACTTGTCCATATTCTTAGTTAACATTCTTGTTTTGATTTAACCATATTTCATGTGTAGTCTGCAATAAACAAACCCTGGATAGTAGATGTTTGCCTATCTTTTGCACTTTTGCAGATTATATAACATCACATCTTGGTTTAAATCAATTTTTGACAAGTTTGTTAAGTTAACATGTTATTTAGTTCAACTGTTAATTCGTCTTGTTTAAACTCACCTTACCTACCTGTGTTCCAGGAACAAAAGGAGGAAGGCTTTACTTCCTGTATTTATACTGTAGCTTACTGGTTAATCTGAGGTCACAGGAAGAGACCAGGAGGAGAAGGGGGAGAATCCTTGTAATTTAATAAAGTTGACTTTAGAGTGTTAGTAGGGAAATTGATTTGTTGTAATATGTATTGACTATACCTTAGAGTTTTATTGCTAGGAAGAGTAGCAGTACAGGTTGGAGTATAGAAGAGTTTGACTTACCTACCTTAATCGATTAGTACAGGGGTGAATGAACTATTTAAACAGATGAACACAGGTGTTCAGGGAGGAAGGATCAGGTCAGTGTAGCTGTGTGCAGTTTGACCTTAATTTCCGTCGATTTAAGTTCAGTTATGTTTATTTGAACTGAGTTAATTATGGAGTTGAGTTTTTTTATTTATTTGTGTAAATATTGGTCACAAAATGGTGAATAAATCACTTGCTCACTGGACAGTATCTGTCTCCTGCACTTCTTTGGCTGCTTAAGTCAAGTCCTACCACACTGCACTATCATATAAATATTTGAAAAATTCTTTTTTTTTTACATTTTGAGAGCTCGAAATTATGTTTGGGTTTTTTTTTCTAGTGCTTTCAACACTATCGCAGACATAAATTTGAAAGACAAGCTGGAGTGCATCTCACCACATGGATCCTGGACTATCTTACCAACCGCCCTCAGTATGTAAGGATCCAGACCGTGTGTCTAGTAGAGTAGTTGTGCCTGCAGCAGACACTCCACAGGGAGTGTCTGCTGCAGGCACAAACATTCTCTACCTACACCACTGAACCTAGGTGTTCACATGACTTGACTGGACACACCCTCTTGACCCAGTGGAGGTAGCCAGTTATAGGGGAATGGTGGTCAAACTGTCATCCCTGCTGGAGAACACCTCCCACCCCCAGACAGATCACCCGGACAGCACTGAGCAGTTCCTTCAGTGACAGGTTGCTGCACTGGGCAGTGAATGTACAGATGTGAAAACACACCACATATGCACAGACTGTGGTCTGTACATATCTTAGTGTGCAGTACACAATACCTGCAGCTAATAACAGCCAACCACTGCATTGTGACACGATCTGTTTTCCTGCTACTAGTAAACCGTATCATTTTATCATATACACAAAAACACATTTAATGTTTATGTACATATATTTAAATTATATTTCTTCTACCCTGTATAGTGTATATTTTCTTCTATTTTTGCAATATATTATTGTTGTTAGGTAAGTTGCATCTATTTATTCCTGTCTACTTTGCTGTTGTAACAACTTCCCCATGTCTTGGGCTAATGAAGGCTATCTTCTATCTCATCTTGTCACTGATAAATTAGTATCACTGGGTTTGATACTGTTGACTGAGCCAGATGAGTTATTTTGAGGCATAACACTGGGGTGTCTTTTCATTTTTATCTGACACGTTTTAGCCTGAAACATTGATCATAATGCTAAAAATCATCCACGGGGAACTGAAACAACAACACTGGGTAAAAAATAACTGTTAAAATATATATCCACAATTCTAAAAGAAAATATAAAAATTATGACCCACTGTAAAATGTAAATAGTATTAGAATTAAATCATTTGCAAATCTCATAAACCCATAGTTTATTCACATTGAACAGATATCAAATGTTTAAAATGAGAAAACGTATCTTTGTAAGAAAAAAAAAGTCATGTTGAGTTTGACAATAATTCAATTTAATTTTATTTATATATCAGTTTTATATTTTCTTTTTTGGCTTCCTTAAAGCCAACTGAAATGTCTGCTAACAGTTCCAGCCTTGAAGAACACACCCTAAACCTACCTGTTTGTACCTGCTGTTACAGGCTTCCTGCCTGGCCTGGTCCCAGGTTACTTTGGAACACTGTTAATCTAGTGAAAACAACTCTACTCTAAATAAACAAACATACAACCTAAATTCAACATGCACTCTAAAGAGCATTCCAGGAAGTCTTTAGCGAGCATGATTGTTCTAAACTGAAAATCCTGTGTGTGAAGAGAAATAGGTTATGATGCACACAACAGTGGGGATTACAAATCCCAGAGATCCCACAATCAGGAAGCAGACTGGTACAGTTTTTTTTATTAGCGGGCTTGGTGAAGTCATGTGCACAGGCGAGTTTAGATCCATATAGTATCATCCTTAAAAAGAAGTATAGAGATATTAGGAATTGCTCTGACATCTGCTTTCTCTGTTATATTTTACTTCCTGATTACAAGGGGTCACGACAGCAGGTAACCCCACATGTGGCGACTAAATTTAAAATTTAAATTTAAAAAACAAAACAAACTTCTGATTAGAAACAGTTTATTATGAATAGTACAGATCCCACATATTTATCTGATCAACCTAAATGGTGGCACTTTAATATTACTGCATTAATATTACTGCAGTTGATGATGATAACCCTTTATTTCAGACATATAAAAGTTCAACCAAAGACATGCAAACATGAAACACATAAAGGTTGAGGGAAACTTAAATACAGGGGAAGAAGACACAAGGGGAATCTAATAAAGAAATGAACTTGGCTAACTTAATGAACTTAAACATAAACATCAAAATAAACTAAAACTTAAACGCTGGGTCAACAGACCCAGGAATGTGACATTCTGTTGATTTACCTTATCCATCATTACCTCCACTTCCCCTCAGCACTGGCATACGCTTGACACAAAGAAAAAAAAAGAAAGGAAAATCGATGTATAAATGTAGATATAATGATAAATATAATTCAGATCAAAATCAGCAAATGGAACTATGAGGGAGGATGTTTGAGGCTTATTTTTTATATGCAGTGGAAAAATCGTGTTTATTTTTACGATATGTCCTAGATTTGGATCAGTTTTTAACATATACCAGTTCAAAGGTTTTTTACTTAATCTGCACTAACTGGTCTAGATAATTAAAAATAAATATTCACATCTTAAAAGATACAAGTAGAATTTATTGAACACATAAAAACACATCTCACCCGGGTAAGCCTGACTGCTCCTGAACCATCATGAGTTCTCCTATTGAGGATTGGTGTCAGTGTCCCTTTTGGCATCTGTGACTGATCATGTGTGTCTATGAAACAAAGATTTAAAGCTGTTTCTGTTGAGATAGCCGTGGAAGGTATTCAGTTCATTCTGATCATGAAGAATGATATGCCCAGAACTCTAAACGCTCCTGCTAGCTACGTGCTCATGTTCACAGCTTCTGAAATTTCATGACAAATCACTGATGTTATTTTATAACTTTAACAGCTAAGAGTCATTTAAAATATCAGCTCAGAGGAGTAGTATTTTCTTATTTTGGCTTCTGAGGCTTGATTGAAAAGAACCCCCTCTGGTGGAGATGTTTTTTCCAGACCTCCTGAATCTCCATGAAGAAGTTGCTGACTGAGTGATATCTCTGCGCTGTGTAATGCTCTTACACTTGACCATGTTGGATAGTCGTTTCTGGCACTGGGAGGATCCAAAGTAGTAGAGCAGGGGATCCAGGAGGCAGTTCAGACTTCCCAAACACAGAAACACCAGATAGAGTGCGTAAGAGCCATCAGGTGCCTCCTGGCTCTTCTCGGTGTTAAACTGCAGGTAGTGTGCAAGCAGCAGACAGTTTGTGGGCATGAAACACAGTAAAAATATCACCAGCACAGTCAATGTCATCACCATTGCTCTTCTTCTCCTCTGTGATGTTCCTGGAACATCATGTTGGACTCTGCTCAATGACCAGATTATCTGAGCGTAGGACACCACTGTGATGAGCAGAGGCAGGAAGAAGAGGACACAGCAGATGGTGAGGAAGTATGTCTTTAACCAGGCGATCTTATCTGTAGAGTGGACATCATGGCAGGTGGTGATGTTCAACTCACTGACGTAAAATGTCTGGTGGATGGTAAAAAGGGGAATCGAGCCAGCGAAGGATAGCATCCACATGATTATGCAGGCTATGACTGCAGCCTGTGGGCTCCTCCAAGTAAGAGATGCTATAGGGTAAGCTACAGCAAGTAGACGGTCCACACTGATGCAAGCTATGAGAAGAACAGAACAATACATGTTCCAGTAAAAGGCAGCAGTGACCACGCTGCACATCGACGGGCCAAATTTCCAGTTGTTGCCTTCAAAGTGGTAGGAGATCTTGAAGGGGAGCATCAGTGCAAAGAGCAGATCAGCTAAGGCCAGGTTCACCATATAGATTGCAGCTGGCTTCTTGGGACGGATCCCCCGAGCAAAGACAATCACGGCACAGAAGTTAATTGGCACACTGATGGAGCAGACCAGCGTGTAGAAGAAAGGTAAAAGGATGATGGACACAGTGCCAGTTAGAAACTTCAGTGCCTCTTCTGAAAGTCCAAAAGATGTTTTATTTGATGAATTATGTGGTGAATTATTATTAACAAAAATAAAACCTGCTCCAGATGCTCCATGCGCTCCTGTTTTAAAAACAAAATAGACTTGTCAGTGAATTCTAAAAAACAGAAATCAAAGGTTATTTGCTGGATATAAAACTATGATGGTAACATTTTCTTAGAGTTTACAAATCAGAAACAGACGCAGTTTTAAATCTGTTTGTCCGCTGAATTTACTTTTTAAACAAAAGAATTAAAACACATCCAAAGTCTTCTCTTGTCTAGTTTTGCCCTAAAACTTGCACAAAGCTCAGCGACTGGGATGGTTTGCCAATTAAAGGTCTCTCATCTCAGTTGCAAGCAACTGCAACCAACAAATAAAGCTTATCCATCCATCCATCCATCCATCCATCCATCCAAAATAACATTGATGAGGCTAGTCTTCGGATGCTGCTGTTTGGTCACAACAACTCAGTCTGACCTTTACGTGTGCACAAATTTGACAGACCCAAGAACATTATCTTAAATATATTTTAAAAGGAAATGCATATCACAGTTTCAATTTCTGAACATGGTGAATATAATCTGATGTAAAATTTGTGTATACCTTTCAACACTAATGTTCCTCTTCAGATGTGCAAGCTGCCAGTGCCATAGCCATCAGTGCAAGACTATACATGCAGGCTTTTGAACTAAGGGCTGATAACATGCCTGATGTTTGCTTTCCTTTTTAGTCTGTACCAAGGTCATTATAGTTAACTAAAGATAAACTAAAACTAAACATGGATGTGAAAAAAAAAGCATTTTAAATAATTAAGATGAAATAAAAACTACAAATTTGAACAATTATGTGAAGTTGGAAACTAAAATAAAACTAAAACTAAGGTAAAATATGGATGAAACATCTTTGCTTTCTGACATATGCCCTCCATCCAATAATTATAATTTAAAAAACTATAACAAACACCGAAAGCCATTCAAAATGAACTAAAACTTAACACAAAAAATTGAAACTAAAACAAAAATAATCCCCCTCTCGACACTAACTGACACTAAACAAAACGGGAAATCTTTAAAAAAATCATTAGAAAATATAAAAATATAACTCTTGTCTGGAGAATGCAGTATTTTGTTCTTTTTAAAAAAGATTTTGAAAGCTTGAATCGTCTCACCACAAAACAGTTTTGTCCATTTTAAAATCTAACATTGTTCTTGAAATAGTACACTTTTTTATGTCAGGATTTCTATTGAAAATTATTGCATTCACCAAAACATTTTTTGAATTAGTCTTGTATTTGTTCTAACACAGATAACAATAAGTAATTTATTTGGATTTTATGAGTAGAGACCAACCAATTCAAGACATCACAGTATTTTCAAACTTACCTGAAGTGTTCGCGGCAGAAATACAGCAGAAACAAAACAGAAGTAACAACAACTGTGTTAAAGCCATGTTTGCTTCTCTCTTTCTTTCCTTTTTGGCATCCTTTAATTCAACAGTGTCTTAAATGTCTGTTTTAGAGAACAAGAAGAACAAGAACATGCCCTTAATGTACTTGTTTGTATTTGCTGGCTTTCTGCCTGGCATGATTCCAGGTTTCCTTGGAACTCTTACACAGGGAAAGGAAAATTCCTGGATGTTGGATAAATTGCTTCTCAGTTCTACATGGGGTGGCAAAATATCCTTAGGCAATATACTAACCCCAAGTTGCCTTCCGATGCATTCATTGGAGAAAAACACGTTTTTTTGAGTCAATTTTTACAACATTTACAACAATATTTGTAACTTTTTATATTAAAATCTAAATGTTACGTCTAAATAGAGCTGGGCGATAGAACGATAACGATATGTATTGCGAAATAACTTTTTCTCGATAGAAAAATTTAACTATTGCGATAGGCCTCACCGCTCTTGTTCTCTTAAAAAAAAAAGAATAAAAAGAACAGCCAATCCAAATTAAGTAGTGCAGAGCCGAACCAATCACAGCCGCAGCGGCACGTCACGTGACTTGTTACATACAGCACAAGTGCCAAGCCGCACATGTGTATTTGTTTTGGGAAGCAGCCAGCCGCCGTGCCGCCCGGGTAATGGAGGAAATGAGTGTGCCGATTAGAGAAAAATCAACCGAGAGTGTGACCGAAGGTTACCGAAGAGAAAACAGATGATGGCTCCAATGCCGGAGAGATTGTTGAACGGAAGAGCCATAGAAGTTCCGTAGTGTGAAGGTATTTCTGCTATTTCAAGTCAAACAGAGTAGCGCGCACTGTAAATTGTGCCGAAAGCAAGTCTGGAAATACAATAAAGCGGTGCATGCTCAATCTCTGACTGGAAGCGCTAATTCGTCATTCGGCTTTTGTCAGACTAAAGTAACTGTTAAAACTGTTTGAAAAGCTCAGCTATACAACAAGGAGAGATTGAGAATTTCCTTTGAGTTCTCAGTTTATTTGATATTGACAAAAGTTAGTCAATTTTGTCTGTTCTTCTGTAAAACAAGCTAAGATTTATTTTTAGAATTAATATTTTGTTTCTAAGTGGAATTGACAATTTAGTAGTCTGTTTTGTTTGTTCTATTTTGAAACGCTTTAGCGGCTGCCTTTTGTGTAGTTTGCAATATTTGCCATTATTTATCTGAAAAAGTCTCATGTTCCTTAAGTACATCTACCCTGTTGAACTTATTATGGGAAATAAATATTTAAATAAAAACAAGCTGCTGATTATTTCACATTTTACTTGTGAGCAACGGCACATTTAAATCTTACAAATATAGTTATTTGGCTTATATCGTGATATATATCGTTATCGCCTGAAATGAAAAAAAAAACATATCGTGATATGAAAAAATCTTATATCGCCCAGCTCTACGTCTAAATGTTTAGCTAATATGCACATTTATCCTGCTGGTCAGAGGAAATACCAAAATAAAAGCTTTGTGAAAACCGTGCCTGTAGTGGCGAGGATGTGTGACTGTGGTCCCCTAACGGTTACTTCTAACCGCCATATGTTGCTTCAGTTATTTCCTACGAGCATTTCTGGTAACTTAACTGAAAACATTAGAAGAGCCATTTTGGTGGTCTTTCAGCAGTAGTGCAATTTTAGTGGATGCAGTCTCCACAATCACCAAAGCACTTGGTGAGTTTATTGCAGGGGTGGGCAAACTTTTTGATTCGTGGGCCACATTGAGTTCTAACATTTGACAAAGGGGCCGGAACAGGAGTAGATAGATGGCATGCTTTGAAAACATCACCTCATTGGGGGAAAAATACACATCTTGGGATATGGAGAAAACATGTGCTTTAATTTCCAATGAAAATGAAGAAAAGCATTACAATAAAATCTCTGACTTCGAAATGAGCCTTTAAACACTGAAAATCAAATAAATGAACATTTTATTTTAAAGCACTGAAAGTTCTGTTATCCTTCAGGATATCACATCACTCT
This sequence comes from Aulonocara stuartgranti, assembly GCF_965226115.1. Classification (NCBI taxonomy): domain Eukaryota; kingdom Metazoa; phylum Chordata; class Actinopteri; order Cichliformes; family Cichlidae; genus Aulonocara; species Aulonocara stuartgranti. The sequence continues at coordinate 14,535,152 of NC_138945.1, read as the reverse complement.
CCTCCTAACTCTTTTTTTTTTTTTTTTTTTTTCAAAAACGGTAGGAGATGCAGATGTACTTGTCCTGTTCCTTTTATTCAATTTGTTTCCCCGGTGCCAAAAGTCAACAACGACCAGTGCAAGGACGAAACAGTTGCAGCAAGTCAGTCTGTGAAGCGTTATATTTGATCTGCGCGCACTGTTCATTTTAACAACGTGCGCATCACGGAGAGACACACATTTTAATGGGAACAGTGTTGTTGGTCTCCTTTTTTAACCAGCGCATCAAAGTCTGGAGTTAGTTTTGTTGTGGCGATTCTCAGGATTGATCTGAGGTGTAGGTCTGTTAACTTGGATCTGTGGCTGGCTTTGTTGATGTTCATGACGCTGAATGTCTGTTCACACACGAAGGTAGAGCCGAACAAAGCCAACATCATCTGCGCTTTTCGCCTTAGATTTGGAAACGCGGCATCATTGAGTGAAGCATAGAAGTCATTTAGTTTCAGAGAGCTGAATTTCCCTTTTAAGGCAGGGTCGGACTGAAGGTCGATGAGTTCGAGCTGAAGCTCCTCTGGAGCTGTTTCGGGGTCTTGTGACAGAGGAAAGGCCACCAATTGAAGTGACTTGTCAATTTTATCGAAATCCAAAAACCGACGGCAGAATTCTCTGTGCAGTGCATCCAGTGACTCACTGTATTTCTTTACTTTTGCTCCGGCCTCTTTCAGCGTGGCTAGTGTAGGAAAATGAGTGAATGACTTGTTCAAAATCTGCCTGGAGAATAAAGCCAGCTTTAATTTGAAGGCTTTCACGTTTGTGTGCATGTCATGCACAAACTGGTCCTTCCCCTGCAGTTTCACATTGAGCTCATTCAAGTGTGAAAATACATCCGTAGCAAACGCGAAGTCACACATCCAGCTCTTGTTGCTCAGCTCAGGAAATTCATCAGTCTTCCCCTGCCGCTCCAAAAACACGCCAATCTCCTCTTTGAGCTCCCACACTCGTTGAAACACTTTGCCCAAACTCAACCAGCGGACACGGGAGTGATAAAGCAGGTCCTGGTGATCCAGGAACGCAATGAAGGAAGTCCCCGTGCGCGTATGAAGTTGACAAGTTTCACCACAGGATTCACAACATGATTCAGCTGTAACACCGATTTACATAGAGATTCCTGGTGGAGGATGCAGTCGAGGAAAATCACATCCTGGTCAGGGTTTTCATCTTTCACTTTATTCTGGATTCTCCTCAGCAGGCCAACGTTTTTTCCCGTTAAATTTGGAGATCCATCTGTGGTGACGTTAACAAGCTTACTCCAGGGAAGCTTCATGTTTTCGATGGCAGCAGACACTCGTTCAAACAAGTCCTCACCCCGTGTTTGTCCTTTCAGAGACTCCATTGTCAAAAACTCCTCCGTTATTTCAAAGGTTTTGTTGATTCCTCGGATAAAAATGAGGAGCTGAGCAGTGTCTTTGACATCATTGCTTTCATCCATTAAAATAAAATATGTCTTAAATTAAAATAAGTAAACTGTCATGCCAAAAAAAAAGTTAAACACATTTGGACAGTGAAGGAATGTCAGGATTCTTGCTCAGAAAAAGGAGCTGATCAACATGCTCTGAAGTCAGAGCATGTTCCAGTCCACGAAAAAATTATTTGTAACAAAATATCGATTTCTGCTGTCCCTGTATCAATACATTATTAGCAAACAAAATATCACGATACTACACAGTATCGATTTTTTCCCCCACCCCTATGAAATAGTCAATAATTTAAAAAAGTAGAATATAACCGACAGGGGCATGTGATAGGATGTGGTACTGCAAAAGAACAAGAGCAAAGTAAAGAAAGAAAAACCTATTGTGTTTAGTTTTGATAAATTAAAATTAAAATGTATCATTACACTCAGAGGATCAATATGAAATCATAAAATATGCAACTTCTGTATGAAGCACATGACTGATAACTGTTCTGTCCTGAGCTTTTTGTTTCCTATAGCACCCGCTTGACCATAACACCACGCCTAAGGAGGGTAATTGCAAATATTCGAGGGAGGAATATCACCAAAAGTGGGAAAGGTAAGCCCTGATGGGGGTGATAACACCATGAATTTCACTTATGGTCAAATTCTTAAAATTCGACACCAAACATAAAATTTCTCCAAAATTTAGAGACAGAGTGGAGCTCATCTAGATTTGGAGGGTTTGAATCTATAATATTTTGAAATAACACTCAATATAATGTTGACCATGTTGATTATGTTTATACTAGTGTGCAAAGGTTGGCTAATCTGACCAGGGAATGCAATAAACAGGAGTGTCGGAAAAGTTGGTGTTAAAGCCACCTCTGACAGTCCAGACTAGGATGGCGTTGGACATCCTCGGATGGGAACAGGGTTGGTGTGACCAAGGTGTGGTTTGGCTGGTTGTATGTATATTTCAAAATAATACAGCTACCAGTTACCAGGGCATGGAAGAATGACAGACATTATTAAATGAGAAGGAATTTTCTGGGATTGAAGATCCTCTGGGTAAGTGTTTGACCAAAGCATGCATAAAATAAAAGCTATCATTTTGTTATTGATTGGTAGTAGATTGATAATTGGCCACATTCAAAGCTGTATTGACTTGTTGTGGATGCAGTCTACGTCATGTTTAAGAACTCTAATTAACAGATTGAAAACAGCGACATTAAGGGAAGAATATGCAGTGCCGCACAATCAGATGCCAGTGACGGTTGGGCTCAGTGATGAATCAGGTGAGCTGGATTCATGGCTGAATCAAGACATAAATTCCCCTGCTGTGGGCAATAAGGGAAAAACAGTGGGTAAAAAGGGAGTTACAAATGTGAAGTTCATATTAACACACAGGTTTTGTTTCTAGGCAGTTCTGCGGACGCAGGCTCTGGGCGGAGCCAGATCTAATATGATAATTAAATTGATTTCATTCCCTAACACAGGATGACAAGACTGGAGCAACGATACTTGAGAGAAGAATTTCTGATTTTTATATTATGATAGGATGTCACTAACCTTTTCTTTTAATTTTCTCCGATGAATTGACACATGGGAGTGTGTCAAAAAGGGGGGAAGTTGAGTTTTAACATCAAACAATGGTTTTATGAACATTTTTATGACTTTAGTTGTGTTTTTACTAATTTAAGTATGGTAAAACTTCAGCTTATAATGATCCAAAAGTTCCCAGACATTTTTAGAGAACCAATGAGAAGCATATAGCATTATTTTCATGTTTAAGCATTAATGATTGAAATAAACTGAATAGCATTTAGAAGATAAAATGCCTGTGTTCATGAGAAGCTGAGTATCATACTGGAGAGGAAACTGTGGGACGGCAGGCTGAATGAAACACATGATTTTTGTGAAAAAGGTGGCAAATGTTAGAATTAAAAATGGTTAATTTGTTTTTGATTTCTTTTACTAAACTAAGTGGTTATCATTAATTTCAAGGTTCAAGGTTCAAGGTTCTTTATTTGTCACATGCATAGTTATACAAGTATAACACACAGTGAAATGTAGCCTGACACGCTCCTTGACATGTGCAAAAATTGGGGGGGGGTGTAGAGGAAGAACATTTTATATATATATATATATATATATATATATATATATATATATATATATATATATATATAATGTTCTTCCTCTCATATATATATATATATATATATATATATATATATATATATATATATATATATATATATATATACACTCAACAAAAATATAAACGCAACACCTTTGTTACTGCTCCCATTCCCCATGGGATGGACGTAGAGACCTAAAATTCATTCCAGATACACAATATAACCATCCCTCCCAAACAGTGGTCACAAATCAGTCCAAATGTGTGGTAGTGGGCACATCTGCTATATTGAGATAATCCATCCCACCTCACAGGTGTGCCACATCAGGATGCTGATCTGACATCATGAGTAGTGCACAGGTGTACCTCAGACTGCCCACAACAAAAGGCCACCCTGGAATGTGCAGTTTTTTGCGCTATTGGGGGTCTGGGGACCCAGAACCGGTCAGTATCTGGTGTGACCACCATTTGCCTCATGCAGTGCAACACATCGTCGCATGGAGTCTATCAGATTGTCAATTGTGGCCTGTGGAATGTTGGTCCACTCCACTTCAATGGCTGTGCGAGGTTGTTGGATATTCGTGGGAACTGGTACACGCTGTCGTATACGCCGGTCAAGCACATCCCGAACATGCTCAATGGGTGACGTGTCTGGTGAGTATGCTGGCCATGCAAGAACTGGGACATTCTCAGCTGCCATCTGCCCTGAACAATGTGAACCATGATTCATCCGTGAAGCGCACACCTCTCCAACGTGCCAGACGCCATCGAATGTGAGCATTTGCCCACACAAGTCTGTTACGGCGACGAGCTGGAGTCAGGTCAAGACCCCGATGAGGACGACGGGCATGCAGTTGAGCGTCCCTGAGACGGTTTCTGACAGTTTGTGCAGAAATTGTTTGGTTGTGCAAACCAATTGTTCCAGCAGCTGTCTGGGTGGCTGGTCTCAGACGATCTTGGAGGTGAACCTGCTGGATGTGGAGGTCCTGGGCTGGTGTGGTTACACGAGGTCTGCGGTTGTGAGGCCGGTTGGATGTGCTGCCATATTCTCTGAAACGCCTGTGGAGACGGCTTATGGTTGAGAAATGAACATTCAATGCACGGGCGACAGATCTGGTTGACATTCCTGCTGTCAGCATGCCAGTTGCACGCTCCCTCATTGCTTGTGGCATCTGTGGCATTTTGCTGTGAGACAAAACTGCACATTCCAGGGTGGCCTTTTGTTGTGGGCAGTCTGAGGTACACCTGTGCACTACTCATGATGTCAGATCAGCATCCTGATGTGGCACACCTGTGAGGTGGGATGGATTATCTCAATATAGCAAATGTGCCCACTACCACACATTTGGACTGATTTGTGACCACTGTTTGGGAGGGATGGTTATATTGTGTATCTGGAATGAATTTTAGGTCTCTACGTCCATCCCATGGGGAATGGGAGCAGTAACAAAGGTGTTGCGTTTATATTTTTGTTGAGTGTATATATATATATATATATATATATACATACATATAGTATATACACTGGGTGAATGTGCAGTAGTAGCAGCAAGCAGGTGAATTCTGTACATTAATATGAATAGACATCTGACTATTTTACAAGATAGACAATATAAACATATTTAAAATTAAAGGAATTGAAATGTACATTGTGCCTTGGTTTAGAGTGTCTGGAAGAGAGTCCTGTCTCAGTCAATTATAGATGATGTGAGAGGGCGGGTGTGTGTGTTTAGGGCACGGATGGCTTGGGGATAGAAGCTCCTCTTGAGTCTCTCTGTCCTTGCCCGGAAGATGCGGAACCTTCTACCAGATTGCAGAAGTTGGAACAGTTTGTTGCCTGGATGGGACGGGTCCTTCAGTATCTGCGCTGCTCTAGTCCGGCATCTCCTGGTGTAGGTGTCCTGAAGCAGGGGGAGAGCAATCCTGCAGCAGCGTTCTGCTGTACGGATCACTCTCTGGAGAGCTTTTTGGTCCTTCACACAGCTGTTCCTGAACCACGATGTCATGTTCTGTGTGAGGATGCTCTCCACAGCGCCTGTATAGAAAATCCTGAGGATCTTTGGAGAGACCCTGAACTTCCTCAGTTGTCGTAGGTGATACAGGCGCTGCCTAGCCTTTTTGGTCTGGACCTGAATGTGGGCAGCCCATGTCAGGTCTGAGGAGATGTGGACACCAAGATACTTGAAGGACTGCACCCTCTCCACTGGAGCTCCATTGATGATAATGGGCTTGTAGTCTCTGTGCTGACCCCTTCTGAAGTCCACCACCAGCTCCTTGGTCTTGCTGACGTTCAGCTGGAGGTGGTTGTCCTGGCACCACGATGCCAGATTCTTCACTTCATCCATGTAGGCCGCCTCATCGTTGTTGGAGATGGCACCCAACACCACTGTGTCGTCAGCAAACTTCACAATGGTGTTGGAGCCATGGGTGGCCACACAGTCTGAAGTGTAGAGGGAGTAGAGCAGTGGCGAGAGGACACATCCCTGAGGTGCTCCTGTGTTGATGGTGATGCTGTTGGAGAAGCACCTGCCCACCCTCACCACCTGAGTTCTGCCAGTGAGGAAGTCCAACACCCATGCACACAGACGGCTGTTAAGTCCCAGATCCCTCAGCTTTGTGAACAGTCTGCAGGGCACTATTGTGTTAAACGCTGAACTGTAATCAACAAACAGCATTCGCACATAGTTACCCTGTTTCTTGTCCACGTGGCTGAGAGTGGTGTGTAGGACGTGGGCGATGGCATCCTCTGTGGATCTGTTGGATCTGTAGGCGAACTGCAGCGGATCTGTGGTGTCTGGGATGGAGGAGGAGATGATGTTCTTCAGCAGCCTCTCAAACACCTTCATTACTACCGAGGTCAGTGCAACTGGCCGGTAATCGTTCAGGGATGAGGGTTTGCTGTTCTTGGGCACAGGGATGATGGTGGATCTTTTGAAGCATGTGGGGACCACAGACTTCGCCAGGGACTCGTTGTAGATGTAAGTGAACACACCTGCTAGCTGGTCAGCACAGCAGCGCAGCAGACGGCCGGTGATGCCGTCTGGCCCCGCCGCTTTCCTTCTGTTCACTCTCCTCAGTGCCGCTCGGACGTCATGCTCCGCGATGCTGGTCACCGGTCTCTCGCTGATGACGTCACTGTCCTCGGTAGTCAGGCGGTAGATAGCATTAGCCGCCTAGCTAACCTCGAAACGGGCGTAGAACCGATTCAGCTCGTTGGTGAATGCAGAGTCAGCGTTGATCAGCGCAGTGTCCCTGGCTTTGTAGTCCGTAATGGTGCGTAGTCCGTGCCACATACTCCGTGTGTCGCCCTGGTGGAAGCGGGACTCCACACGTTCCCGGTACCGGCGTTTGGCATCTCTCACCGCGCGCCGCACGCCGTATGAGGCCGCTTTGTAGGCGCTCATATCGCCAGTGGCGAGACCCGCGTTGTAGGAGGCGGTCCTGGCGTTTACTGCAGTGCGGATCGATCTGTCCATCCACGGTTTCTGGTTTGGGAATGTGGTGACTCTCGCAGTGGGGATAATCTCCTCCGCTAGCATATTGACGAAGCATACTGCTACTTCCGTAAACTCGTTGATGTCGACTGCGCATGCTCTGAACATGTCCCAGTCTACGTCGTTGAGTGCGTCCTGTAGCGTAGCTTCTGATTGGGCAGTCCACCGTTTTACTTCCCTCTTGGTCACGTCTTCCCTCCGTATGCTTTGTTTATACTGGGGAATGAGGAAGATGGCGTTGTGGTCAGACTTCCCAAAAGCTGGGTGTGAGCATTTGACAGAGTTAACTGGAAATTTCTATTTGCAACTTTACACAAATTTGGTTTTGGATCCTCTTTCATAAACTGGTTAAAAATATTATATAACTCCCCAACAGCTTGTGTCAGAACAAATGACCAGACATCCTCCAGCTTCTGTCTCTTGAGGGGCACCAGGCAGGGATGCCCACTCTCCCCTTCACTGTTTGCAATTTTTATTGAACCACTAGCAGCAGCAATTAGACAGAATTCAGTAATTAAGGGCATAAAATGCAAGAACGTGGAACATAAAATCAGCCTTTATGCGGATGATGTGTTACTCTTTCTCCAGAATTCACAAACCAATATCTCTGGGGTGATTGAATTGATAAACTCTTTTGCAAGAATATCAGATTACTCAATTAACTGGTCAAAATCTACAGTCCTACCGATTAATTGCTCCTTCCATAATTCCTCTTCTACACCACTGCAATCGGGAAATATAAAATATTTAGGTATTAATGTTTCTCCCAAGCTTGCAGATCTAACTAAATTAAACCATATCCCACTTTTAAAGAAGGTAGAAGATGATCTGGCTAGGTGGAAATGTCTACCCATATCACTCATGGGAAGGGTTGCCGTTATAAAAATGATGGTCTTACCAAAAATAAATTATTTATTCTCCGCCACAAGATTGGTTCAGATCTCTAGATTCATGTATGTCCAAATTCCTTTGGAAAAATAAACCCCCACGTATAAGCTTAAAAACACTACAAAAGACCAAGGATAGAGGAGGATTAGAACTACCTAACTTTCAGCACTACTTCTTAGCCAACAGGCTTCAGTTTATCTCAGGATGGCTAAAACATACCCTCTTAGATGAACCTTGGGTAGATGTAGAACAAGCACTTTGCAATAATCTAGAGATCTCAGACCTACCATTTATCAGCTCAAACATCCAACGACATGAATGGTTTAAAAGCATCAACATCAGCTCTTCTCTGACAGCATGATGGGAGTTTCTAAAATTGACGGCGTCTTCATTAATCCCATGCAAACGTACACCTATCTGGAACAACCCTGACATATTACAAAACAATAATATGATAAACTTTTCAGTTTGGAGTGGTAAAGGAATCAAATATTTAGAACATATACTAGAAGGAACAGAATTTATTTCATTTGACGGACTAGTTACACAATATGGGATCAACAAGAAAAGATTTTTAGAATATCAACAAATTAAATCCATAGTAAAAAATAAATTTAAACCGGGTCAAGTTGAACTGCAAACACCACCAAGTGTGGTTCAATTTCTTACTCTTAAAACCCCCAAATTACTATCCAAAATATACAGAATGCTTTCTAAAACAGATGAATCAATATCACTTCCTATTGCAAAATGGGAAGCGGATTTATCAGTTAATGTAGACCTAAACTTCTGGTCTCAGATTTGCTTAAAAACCTTTCATCTAATTAGAAATCCCAGTCTTCAATTAATTCAATACAAAATATTACATAGAGTGCACTATACAGGTCATCGGATGTTCAAGATGGGCTTTACGTCTACCAACAACTGCTCACACTGCCAAACCAATTCACCGGACAATTATATCCACGCTCTTTGGTTCTGTCCACCAGTTCAGAAGTTTTGGCGCGAGATATGTGAAGACTTATCAAAGTGTCTGAAATGTAACATTCCAACTTTCCCCTTAGTGTGTTTGTTGGGCAGCTTAGATAATGTCACTTCAGAAAAGAATATCGCCCATATGGTTTTCACTGCTCTATGCATAGCCTAGAAAACAGTCTTCATGAACTGGAAAAATAAAAATAATCTTAATTCTAACCAATATAGAAATTATCTATTAGATTACATTAGTCTTGATACAGCCTCTGCCACCACATCAGATCAATTGCTCTGGGCTCCTTTGATCAGCTCCATCACCTAGTGGGGGTGGGGGGTCTTAGTTTGGTCCCGCCTTCACTGTTGTGATTGGTGTGGGGGTAGGGACAGGCTTAGGGCGTCAGGGGGTTCCCCGGAGGCATCCTCCTTGGGGGGCTCAACCCGGGGTAGCGGTCATGTCCGGTTAGGGGCTCTGTTGGCTCTCAGGTGACTGTTTCCTCGTGGCTGCGTGCAGCGGGGCTAGGGGAGGGTCTGTGCTGACGGACGTGGGTTACTGACCTGGTAGCCTGGCTGCCCGGGATGGGCGTGAGGTTCTGGGGGCGCTCCGTCTCTGGGCTGGGGCCCTGGCCGGGCCTCGGGGGCTTGAGTCCTGGTTGGTGTGTTGCCGGGGTTGTGGGCGGGTGGGTGCATGGGGGCCCATCCCTGGCGCAGGGTGCCGCCGATGCGTCGAGCCACCTGGGGGGCTCTTCAACTGGTGGGGGAGATTGTCACATCTTGCAGGAGCTTTCCTCTCTTCAGGAACTCCCTCTGCAGGAAGGGGAGATACAGGAGAGGTGGAGGAAGATCTCAGCCTGGGTGTCTATTGTCTTATGTAGTCTGGAAGATGAGTGGATGGTGGGGTGGGTGCAGTTTTCTCTGTGGTGGGGTTGGGTGGACTGTCCCGGGCTTTGTGGGGCCGGGAGGCGCTGCTGCACTGGGCCCCGGTCTGGATGGGCCTGGGCCCCCTTTCCCTGACGGATTGCGGAGTATGGGGTGCCTACTGGGGTCAGTGAGGGAGCTGGCCCCAGGGAGGGGTCACTTGCCCCTCCCTTCCTTCCCTCCCCATCTCCAGCTGCCTCCCTCTTCCCGCTCCACCACAACCACCCACACATGCAGGGCCTTGGAGTAGGGGTATGTCACCAGGGTGCAGAGGAGGCTACCCCCCGCCTCTGTCCCCTTCTGGCTGCCCCTGCCTCAATTTTATCCCACAACTTAGACATTCACATTACTCACACTCTCATTACACATACATATGCCATGATGCCATGATTCTAGCCTACGTCAAAGCGTCATGTGCGCCTTTTACATCCAACACAAAAACTGCAGTCGTGGTGCTTTCGATTGTACTCAGAACTCGGAAATTCTGCCTTCTGAATAGGAAGATGTAGGTAACACCAGACTGCAGATGAGCTGCATACATGGCTGGACTGGGACAGAAAATTGGCCCGGACATTTTGACTAGAGACTGGCCGCCATTATAGCAAAAATCATAAAGCCTTTGAATGAAAATAAACACTGTTGTGACAGTGATGTTCACTGTTTTGATGGTATATATGCATCAATCTATCAATTGTTTGTTGTAAGATTCAGATAATTATTTTTTAAAAGCTAGACATTTTAAATGAGAATAAGAAAGTATTTCTTTGTGCCCCCCTTTCCCTGTTAATGCCCTACCTGCCCCCTGGCAACACTTTGCTAGATCCGCACCTGCACAGTTACCAGCTGTCAGCTACATGAAAAAAGGATCCTGGGGTTATTTGTCTCTCAGAAACAGTTCATAACTTCCCTTCAACTCATTCATGTCACCTAAAAGGTAAACCTGTTTCTCCATCACCTGCTCAGCTCTGATGATCCAGTAAGGACATCTCCTGGTTTCATCTTCATGTTTCCCTCTCACCAGATATCCAAACCATATCATGACCAGCAGCTTTTTTTACAGCTGTGGCTCCAGCAAACATCAGCTGATACTAGAAATTAATGTTAAATAAATTCTAACAATAGCTGATCAAGCTTAAACGTGCTGCTGTTGTTTAACGCGACATCAGCTGGTTTCCTCTTTCTGGCGCAAAGTGGGCGATAAACAAACAAGAGAGCCGATCAGCTGATCATTGATCAGTTTCAGGATTGAAGTAGAAACGGGAGAGGGAGGGGAGAGGATGAAAGGAGAAGAGGCAGCTGTGCAGCAAAGACACAGAATAACTCCAGCTTTGTGTCTTTTTCATTGTAGCTGAATTACGGGACAAACTGTTCCTTTTCACCTCAATAAGAAACGTGTAATATTTTCTCTGAATACCAGACGGGACGGTTGGCAACTCTAATAACTTATGAACAAAATAAAGTGCAACATCAGTAACATCATAGCACCACCCAGCTGTATAGAAACTCCGTCATGCTATCTAGCATGCAGTACGAAAAATCAGCATAACGAAAATAAACTCCGCCTAAACTTGGTTTATATCTGACCCAGAGAGACTGCAGGTCATAACTTCTTACCTGAAGTTCGTTCACACTTGGACCGGCGGCCGCCTCGGGTCTCTTTTCCTTCTGCGTCCCTTTTCCTTCATCCACCTGCTGGCCTCCACCACTTGCTAATGTTACTGAATCTGTGGAAGCCACCACACGAAGTAACGAGTAACGACCCTATCTAAATCCCAGTAACAACTAACGCGTTCCTGATTTTGGCATAATAACTAGTTACCGTGCTCGTTACCACAATAATAACGTAGTTACTGTAACGCGTTACTTAATAACAATGAGCGGGTGGAGGGAGGTTTGGAGTCTTCTCTCTCTGGGGGGGGGGGGGGGGGGCTAGGAGGAGGAGTTGGCCGTCCAACTGCGGTCTGGAGTGTGGGGCCTCCCTGCTGCTGCGGAGTCGGGGCGGTCCGCCTCTCCCCACCGCAGGGAAAAGGGTAACACCACCTGGGTCTGGGTGCAGTTCCCCCCTCCAGGGGCAAGGGTACCTAGACCCGGTTCGTAGAGTACGCTTGGGGAGTGTGATTGTGTGTACAGTGTCTGTCTATGTCTGTCTCCACGTTGGTTGAGTGTGGAGTAAGTGCATATGAGAGCATGAGGGTGGGAATGGATGTTTGTATCTGTGTGTGCCTGTATGTCTGTGTCTATATGTCAGGTTGGGTATCAGACGCCACCTCTCTGGGGACATCTCAGGCCCTCCAAGGTTTGGAGGCCTATCTCCCCCCACCACCACTTCTCCTGCCAGTGGCAGACTCCCTCAGACATCGGTGCGTTGGTGGTTCTTTGTGTCTGGGGATGGGCATCCAGGTACACACCGGCTCACTCCTTGGCGGCCGCTTATCGGGGCCTGGAGCCTGGGGCTCGCTCGGGCCACTTCGGAGGTGGGGTGCCCCCGGCCTCTCGGCCTGGGGCTCGGTCACTCAGGCACAGCTGGCTGCTGGCAGAACTCACGGACGCGTCACTGCAACCCCCCCTGGCTTCTGCTCCGCGGCTGCTGAGTGAGCCCTCATCTGGGACTCTCCTCAGCTCTTTCTGGGACAGTGGCGCGGCTGCCCCTCTGTTGGTCTTCCTTGGTCTCTTGTGTTCTGGGGGCCTCTGGATGTCTGGAGTTTTGATCTCCTCCATACCTGCTTCATGCCCTGGAGGTCGGGGCTGTGGCCCCCCCACACCCTCTAGCAGATCATTACATGAAGGAACCTTTAAAAAAAAAAAAACAAGCGCGTCCATGCTCACAGGTGTACACACGGGTGATCACACCCACAAACTACACCCTTTTTGGCTCCTACCTCAAAGCACACTGTGTTCTGTTGATCTTATGTGCTGCACAATAATGTTTATATTTAGTATTTACTGTCATATTCCCATATATCATTGTGATGTTGTTTATTCTATTACTCTTGTTCTCTTCTGCTTCTTTTCTTTTTTCTTTCTCAACAGGTGATCCAGGTGATTGATATATGCATTTTTTTTTCTGCCCATTCTGTTGGTTTTTGTCTTTTGCCCTTCTCCCCCGTCCCTCTTCTCAGCTGTTTCTCTTTCCCTCTTTCTTTCTCCCCTTCTTTCCTCCAGTCCAGTCTGTCCCGTATTCAGCAAGTGAAAATAAAATAAACAATAAAAGGTGAATCAAATGGACCATTATGGCAAGGCTGGGATGGTCAATTTGGTAAAGTAAAGGTCATCTCATATATGATCCACCCGTTGAAGGGGGACAGAGGGCCTTAGGGGTAAGAAGAAATGAACCCTGCAACACTGGATTGCAAGGTGTAAGTGATCTCTTTAAAAAGAGATCAAAGGGGGAATTGTGAGATTATTATATTATCTTATGCCACGTTAGACCCCTAATTAAAGATTGTGAAATCATTATGTAGTTTTAATTTGCATTATTCTCCTGACTTAGAAGAGGTGATAACTATTACACTTATTAAACTGATTTGTATTACATTAGACTGCTGATTTATTGTGAATGAATGATATTGTTCTATGATGCATGATACTGCTGAGGTATAAGAAATACTGTTTTCAGAGAGTCATCACCTTATTTGTCTGATTAGAAAAGAACAGAACATACCGCACAGGAAGCCAAGGTCATAACTTAGGCTCACTGAGAGAGAGAAAGAACGTGAATGTTTAGGTTTCATGACTAGGTGGAGGGGGGGCTGAAGCTATAAGAATGTGAGGCACGCTCAGGGATTAGGCGGACACCCTCCCGCGCTCATCTCCCCTCCGGATGGTTTATGCTCATAAAGTGTTGAATTGTATGGAATAAAAGATTGTTGATTGAGCATTTATACACAGAGTCTTGTCCTTCCTTCAGCCCAAAGATCAAAAGAATTGGTAGTTGGTCCAGCAATGCATCTGGACCAACTACATAGACCTACCACCTCCACTGGAATATCATAGTGCTTGGTAGGCTTAATTACTCATGTAAATTAGCTGGCAGAATTTTATATTTCCGTGGTATAATATTGCAGTTGATTCATTTTAAACTTGCATTTTATAATTGTCAAAGTAGTAATTCTGATTCAGTATACATTTTTAACTTCTTACAGCTCTAGCATGAGCAGTGTCACATCAGCACCAACAACATTAATCCCACTCACGTGCCTGCCTAAAATACAAATCTCTAGCTAATCTGTCACAGTTTAATTACCTTGAATTGCCCATCTTTTGTTACAGAACTATGCTTATTGGCATAATATTTGCTGTGTTCTAGGATGGTTACCAAGCAAACCAGGCATCAAATTTCCAACGTTTCAAAATGTTAATTCCCTAAAAACATCTTTTACTGAAGCAACATCTTGTCATGGTCAGGGTGAGTGCAGTGTTTTTCCATAGAGCTGGGGCTCCACCTCAGGCCAGAGTCTCCATTAAGCCATCTCACCTGTCTGCAATCAAGCTACCCATATTTAAGACCAGCATACTCAGAAGTTCTCCACCAGATCTACAGCTAATCAGTGTTAGGCTGCCAAGCTAACTTGTGATTTCCTCAGTATTCTCGCTTATTGTGTTTTCTCTTTTCTTGTAACCTGGCTGGTCATCACGTTGCTTTTTTGAACAATACTCAGCTTGATTTTGGACGCCGGTCTTCCTCCAATCACACAGTCTGGTTACGTTCACTTCCCCGCTGCACTCCACCTGCCTGCCTCCCTGCCACAGCTTCTGGAACAGTACATCTTGGGTTCACTCAGGACTGAAACTTCACCCAAACCTTTGGACTGCGCCCCTTCCACACCGTACTCCACTTGCAACGTGTAAGCCATTAGAAACATTTCCCATCATACTTACCGTTAATCACTGGAACCTAGCAGACTCCCTGTTTACTCTCATTCTAGTGACTCTGCACTTCTCTGCCCGTGCCACAGCCCCTTCTTCCCCCATTGGATCACTTTCATGGACTTTTGAATTTAACATTAGTTCACAAATTACGCTTCTCGTTTCTGGTTTAGTCTCATAGTTCACAGTTCATCGTCGATACCTTAAAACTATTGTCATAGTTCACAGTTTATAGTTGTCACCTTAAAGTCTTGTCTCACTTTGTAAATAAAGCACTGTTTTCACATCTACTTGAGCCTCAGGCTACGTCCACACGTACCCGGGTATTTTTGAAAACGCAGATTTTTCTATGCATTTGCATCTTTCGTCCACACGTAAACGGTGTTTTCGGTCACTGAAAACAGAGATTTTTAAAAACTCCGGCCAGGGTGGATATTTTTGAAAACTCAGTTTTTGCATTTATGTGTGGACGACGAAAACGGAGAAAACGCAGCGTCAAAGGTGTGCGCCTTTTTTGACGTCACACTGTGCGCCACGTTATTGTTTCAGTGAAATGAATTTCTACAATACTGTTACTGTTAATTGTAGTCTCTGCAGTGTTTAAATGCTTACATATACACACACAGTTACTGTCCTTCCACACATACGACTCGGTTCTGCTTCTATGCCCCATCCTTGTTTACTATTTCCCACCGAGGCTTCTATTGGCCAACATTTCTACACGGTTAGGAATATATCGCCACCTGTTGCTTTGGCATGTTCCTAGCAGCGTTTTCCTTCATTTCTGCGTTTACGTGTGGACGGGATTATTTTTTTAAAATAATCCGAAAATCTCCATTTTCAAAAATACCCGTGTACGTGTGTACTTTTAAAAAGTCTGTGTCTGCTCTTTAAGTCCTTGCACCTAGTCTGACCTCTCAGTTGTGACATGTCTATCCTTTCCAAATTTCTAAGAGTTACTGCAAGACTATAATATCTGTGTCAAAATTCAATATAATGACTGACAATACTTTGGATCAGATAGTGTTCAAGATAAAAACTGAAAATCCAAATGATAGAGAAGTGATGCTGAGGCGAAGTCTGTGTTCTAAAAACATAGTGGTTCAAAGACAGCATGTAAGAGAGTCACTGTGGAGGGTGTTCTATCTACAGAAAAACTGCAATAGTGAGTTTGCTGTTCACGGTGCATGGTATGTTTCTTCAGTGCTCCAACAATAATCGAGCTGAAACCATTTACTGCAATTCTTGGACGATTTGGCAGACCCCTGCACATCAGGACTGATCATAGAGGAGAGAACCCTCAGATATGGAAGAACGTGTGAGCAAGCAGGGGTGAAGGCTCGGTCTTAATAGGAAGTTCTGTGCACAACTCGGATCGAGCATTTTAACCGACACTTAAACAGCAACTGCAGCCATATTTATGCACCTGTATTTTATGAATTTGAATAGCTTGGTACCCTACAGGGCAGGGATAGCTCAGTAGGTAGAGTGGTTGCCCCATGATCGGAAGGTCGGGGGTTCGATTCCCCTTAACAGCTACCCTGAGGTACCCCTGAGCAAGGTACCGTCCCTACACACTGCTCCCCGGGCGCCCAATGGCTGCCCACTGCTTCACTGAGTGAATGGGTTAAATGCAGAGAGCAATTTCCCCACGGGGCTCAATAAAGTACAATAATGTACACTCTTCTCAGATTTTCCTTCACTTTTACCAGGAAGAAACCAGGCTCAGGGAGCGGCAGCCATCTGCTGTGACTGGTTTAGTTAATTTACCTCTAACATAAAGCGTTTGTAACTGGTGTTTGTATTGCCATATTATGATGAGAGGAGCCTAATTAACATACTTGTGCAGGCATGGTACCAAACAAGCTATCCTGATTTTTGAGCTTGGGAAAAATCGGGTGATTTGTGAATGAAAAACACATCAGGGCCTTTGAAGAGCCAACCACCACTCACTTTTTTCTGGCTCTGTGATAATTAAAATGTTCATTTGTTTTCAAATACAAATATTTGTATGATCATGTATGTTGAAGTTACAATTATTAATAGTATTGCTGCAATTGAGCCAAGTGACTTGATGACTGACAAAAAAAAGTCATGTATTCTTCTTTTTCTTCCAGGCAGCAGTTTATGTGAAGAGAGTCAGTTGAGGCTTCTTTGCCTTCTTTGGAAAAAGCTTCCCTGCGTCAAACAGAAAGATTCATGTCAGCGAACACCGGGGCCCTGTGCCTGCGTCTGTGAATGGGCAAGAAGACCTCTATTATGAGCATACATTGCAGTTAATGAAATTGCTGGCTTATCACATTCACATGTTTTGTGCGTGGAAAATACGTTTTATTAGTAAATTATAGTCAGGAATATAAAATACATTTTTCACATTCATTTGGATAACGTCAGTCTAATTTGAAAATTTTTATGTTCATCATTACTCACCATTAATCATTGCCATTATTCATTTATTCGACATAAGGCATGATTTTTGCTTTAAATTCATGTATAACAATAGTTTTTCATGTTTTCATGGTAGTAATGTGGAAGTAAAATCCTCACATCAAAAATGAAAAAGAAGTGGCAGTTCCGATGGGATAAAGAGCCAAAATAAAGATGCCTGTATACTAGAGAAAACATGGAGTCAGAACGAGTCAAAAGGGAACATCTGTTTATTTTCTTGCAAGAGAATAACTCACAGGTTTCAATACAACCATGCATTTAATAGGAAAACACCAAGCAAGCCATTTAGATATGACACACTTTAACTGATATTTTCCTTTTTTATCTACATCAAGGCTTTTATTACATATTTGCTGTGATTGTTATGCCCCATACTGCCAGTAGCTGTTGAGCTTGAATAACTATGCTGTAACTCGTCAAAGCTTTTGAGGTTTTCATGCAAATGTAAGAAGGATAAATGTTAGTTATTTATTTTTTAAGACTTTTTGGGTGTCTAGAAATGTCATATATCATTTGATGGTATCCCAACGTCTAGGTTTCAGTATAAGGGTGTGGTTTGATGGTTGTACAAACAAAAACAGCTAAGGAATTGCAAGAGAAGATAACTCTATTTGCTGCTCTTTCTCACAGAAAACACTAAATATCCATTATAAATACTCATTACTTGCAGCCCAGCACAGACGTAAGATTAAGAGCTTACACAAATAGGCAACCTCACTTATGATACTATACTTTTACATATTGACATATCTGTTAGCATTATTTTGATGCTCATATTAATACATTGTGTTATTCCAAATAAATCAATTCATCAAATAAAGAAGCTTGAATTAAATATACAATAATTAATGTAAAGTTTGCACCAGCAGGGGGAAGCATAAAACAAACTATTTGGGCAGATATTTCACTCCATCTCAGTACTTCAAGCTCAATAACAGTTTAATCAATAAACATGCATTCAGAAAGAAAATCATTAAAGAATAGAAAAAATAATTTTACAATGAACTTTAACTTTAAATAAACTTTAAAATTATACATAAGAGTTAATTAAAATGTCAGCACAGTGTGAGAGTTAGTCAGACTAGTAGTTTCTTGTTTCGGTTGTTGAAGATGGAAAGAGTCCACTGATGTGTTTAATTCAGAGTGTTTGGTATTTTGCAGGTTTCTGGGTTTCAGCATTGTTCTTGCGCTTAATCTCCAGGAATCAGTTGTTGAATGAGTGATATCTCTGCTCTTTGACACCTTGTTACACTTCAGCATATTGGATAGTTGTTTCTGGCACTGCGAGGATCCAAAGTAGTAAAGCAGGGGATCCAGGAGGCAGTTCAGACTTCCCAAACACAGAAACACCAGATAGAGTGTGTAAGAGCCATCGGGTGCCTCCTGGCTCTTCTTGGGTTCTTCTTTTAATTGCAGGTAGTGTGCAAGCAGCAGACAGTTTGTAGGCATGAAACACAGTAGAAATATCACCAGCACAGTCAATGTCATCACCATTGCTCTTCTTCTCCTCTGTGATGTTCCTGGAACATCATGTTGGACTCTGCTCAATGACCAGATTATCTGAGCGTAGGACACCACTGTGATGAGCAGAGGCAGGAAGAAAAAAATGCAGCAGATGGTGAGGAAGTATGTCTTTAACCAGGTGATCTTATCTGTGGAGTGGACATCATGGCAGGTGGTGATGTTCAACTCACTGATGTGAAAAGTCTGGTCAGAAGAAACAAGAGGCACAGAGCCAGCGAAAGATAACACCCACATGGTTATGCAGGCTATGACTGTGGTCCGTGAGCTCCTCCAAGACAGAGCATTGATTGGATAAACTACAGCAAGCAGACGGTCCACACTGATGCAAGCTATGAGAAGAACAGAACAATACATGTTCCAGTAAAAGGCAGCAGTGACCACGCGGCACATGGACGGGCCAAATTTCCAGTCATTGCCTTCAAAGTGGTAGGAGATCTTGAAGGGGAGCATCAGTGCAAAGAGAAGATCGGCTAAGGCCAGGTTCAGCATATAGATTGCAGCTGGCTTCTTAGGACGGATCCCCCGAGCAAAAGCCAGCAGAGCACAGATGTTAATTGGCACACTGATGGAGCAGACCAGCGTGTAGAAGGAAGGTAAAAGGATGGTGGACACAGGGCCAGTTAGAAACTTCAGTGCCTCTTCTGAAAGTCCATCTTTTAAAAATGTTTCATTGGATTTATTAACTATGGTCTCATATGTCTGATATGTTAAACCTGCTCCAGATGCTCCGTCCGGTCCTCTAGTATTGTTTGAAGTGCCTAAAACGAAGAGAGAGATTTAAAGAAAAAAATGTGTCACTTTAACATATGTCAACTATGTAGCTTTAATATGGAAATTAAAGCTACATCATTGAGATTATTGGATAAAAGCTCTGTTAACAGAAGGTAAGAATGTTATTATGAAACTAGTGATTTAAGAAGTGAAATGAAATACAGATAATTTACTGGCTGATTTCAGGTGTAAATATCTGAATATTTATTATTATTTTATTTTTGTATTATTATTTATTTTTCCAGGTAAAAATCGAATTTCCAAGAGAGACCTGGCATCATGACAGGAAAAGTTTAAACATTGCAAATTTAACAACTGGTCACAAATGAACGACTTTCATTCTACAACTTATAAACAGGTTGTTAAGTGCGCTCTAAGTTTAACATATGATGAGTTAAAGCTTTCTTATAATTATTGCTTGCAGGAAAGATACACATGGTTAGTGTGTAAATACTTCTTTTTGCCTCTTTTTATATTATTCAATAGTCTTGATTTAGAAAATTGTTTATAAAAACTATGATAGTTGATCTTTATAATTTTTTTCACAGGTTACATGACAAATAGATTAGTTGAAGCTCTGAATCAGTAAAAAAGAAACATGCTAAATATTCTGTTTTGAACTTGTTGAACAAGATTTTAATGTTGCATATTTAACAATTAATGAAAATAGAGAGAATTGGGAGAACAAAATGAGAGACTGGCAGATAAAAACAAATTGTTTGTGTTATTTTTTCAATGGTTAACACATGCAGTAAAAAGTAAGTCCATCACAACTAGAAACAGAAAACTCACTTACCAGGAATGTTTGTTTGTTTTTTCTTTATTATTATTGTTATTTTCTTGTTATTTTCTTCTTAAATATAACTGCACACTTTCTATAGGCTCATGTAAAGCTGAGGAACACGAGCCAATGAATTTAATTATGAGTAAATGTGGCTACACTGTTTATCTGTATATGACAATAAAACTTCAACCGTGAAACTATTATTTCTGCTTGATAACTGTCAAAATTAAATTTGTTTTAGAAAAAACTATAATATTATGTAGATTGACAAAATTATAAAATAGTCTGATTTCATCTCTAACATATCCATCAATTGTTTACTAAAAGTGCCTGTGTTAATTTAACATTAAATAACTCAAAGCTTTCTTACCATTGTTGCCTGCAGGAAAGGCACATGCACACAACAGAACCCACAGAAAATGTTTCCGAGGCACTAAAACCGTGGCCATTAGGATAATGGTATTAAATTCAATTAATCTTCGTTCACGTTCCTACTGCTGGATGTTCAAGTAAATGAGCTCTGCCCAAAGTCCAACCAGTCTATTCCAAACGCGCTCCTCCACCAGTCAGAGCAAACTGCACTTAGAGACACTGTCTGCCTTTTCTCATTTCACAATCTCTACATCCTTGATATTCTCAGTGAGACTTCCCTCTTCACGTCCCTCCCTTTTAACAGCAAGAAACCTCTAGCTGAACCAGGCTCAGGGAGGGGCGGCCATTTGCCATGACCCGTAATTTACTCATAAATTATCATTTACTGATAAATTATAATGCACTCATGAATCACAATTTACTCATAAGAGTGAGGCCTTCATTGGAAAGACACACACACACAAACTGCAAAAACACAAAATTAATATCATATCACAGTAAGAGGTTGGGGAAATGGAAATGTTTATTTAAATATTTATTATGCTTACAGTATGAAGTCATACCATCTTCTTGATAGGCCAATTTAAATGCACTTAGCCTTGCTATAGTTAGGACAACTGTAATGTCTCTCTAATATGGGACAAATGAGAGAGGTCAATGAGCAAGGGGTCGTTGTACCAAACAATTCTTTAATTACAGTGCTTTTTCCAATTCTTCATTTAGTATTTCATTGTGACGCAAACAAATTTTGTCTTTTGGTAGTGGTAATGGCTTCCTTTAAATGCTTAATTTAGCAGTTTTGTGATTATTTTACAGTCATCTTGAGTTTCCACTTGGTGAATGTATATATTTTTTTAATTGTCTTTGTGACCAAGAACAGAGTAAAGGTTTCTCTAGCAGGCAACTGTGAGTTAATTATATACATGTAAAATGAATGTCAACCACTTCCTCAATCTGCCAGTGGTATATACCACGAAGGGGCTTGTCCTTCCATGATGGTTCCTCCTCTTCCTCCTTTTTCTTGGGTTTCTGCAGTCCGAGGTAACAGAAATTCTGACCTCTGGCTCATAATTCACCTAATCCTGTCAGTCCCAAGAATTACTTCCTGGAACCATGTCGCACAATCATGTCCCTGCCACTCAAGTTCATGTAACCTGTGCTAATCAGTGTTGGGACTAACGTGTTATTAAGTAACGCGTTACAGTAACTACGTTATTATTGTGGTAACGAGCACGGTAACTAGTTATTATTCCAAAATCAGGAACGCGTTAGTTGCTACTGGGATTTAGATAGGGTCGTTACTCGTTACTTCGTGTGGTGGCTATCGCGGAGCTTCCACAGATTCAATAACATTAGTAAGTGGTGGAGGCCAGCAGGTGGAGGAGGGAAAGGGGTCGCAGAAGGAAAAGAGACCCGAGGCGGCCGCCGGTCCAAGTGTAAAATTCAATTCAGGTAAGAAGTTATGACCTGCAGTCTCTCTGGGTCAGATATGAACCAAGTTTAGGTGGAGTTTATTTCCGTTATTCTGACTTTTTCCGTACTGCGTACTAGCTAGCATGACGGAGTTTCTATACAGCTGGGTGGGTGCTATGATGTTAACGATGTTAAACTTTATTTTGTTCATAAGTTATTAGAGTTGCCAACCGTCCCGTCTGGTATTCAGAGAAAATATTACACGTTTCTTATTGAGGTGAAAAGGAACAGTTTGTCCCGTAATTCAGCTACAATGAAAAAGACACAAAGCTGGAGTTATTCTGTGTCTTTGCTGCACAGCTGCCTCTTCTTCTTTCATTCTCCCCCCTCCCTCTCCTGTTTCTACTTCAATCATGAAACTGATCAATGATCAGCTGATCGGCTCTCTTGTTTGTTTATCGCCCACTTTGCGCCAGAAAGAGGAAACCGGCCGATGTCGCGTTAAACAACAGCAGCACGTTTAAGCTTGATCAGCTGTTGTTAGAATGTATTTAATATTAATTTCTACTATCAGCTGATGTTTGCTGGAGCCACAGCTGCAAAAAAGCTGCTGGTCATGATATGGTTTGGTTATCTGGTGAGAGGGAAACATGAAGATGAAACCAGGAGATGTCCTTACTGGATCATCAGAGCTGAACAGGTGATGGAGAAACAGGTTTATCTTTAGGTGACATGAATGAGTTGAAGGGAAGTTATGAACTGTTTCTGAGAGACAAATAACACCAGGATCCTTTTTTAGGTAGCTGACAGCTGGTAACTGTGCAGGTGCGGATATAGCAAAGTGTTTCCAGGGGGGCCAGGTAGGGCATTAATAGGGAGAGGGGGGCACAAAGAAATACTTTTCTTTCTTATTCTCATTTAAAATGTCTAGCTTTTAAAAAATAATTATCTGAATCTTACAACAAACGATTGATAGATTGATGCATATATACCATCAAGACAGTGAACATCACTGTCACAACAGCGTTTGTTGTGAGACTTTATGATTTTTCCTATAATGGTGGGCCGGTCTCTAGTCAAAATGCCCGTGCCAATTTTTTGTCCCAGTCCAGCCCTGTATGCAGCTCATCTGCAGTCTGGTGTTACCTACATTTTCCTATTCAGAAGGCAGAATTTCAGAGTTCTGAGTACAATCGAAAGCACCGCGACTTTCGTTTAGTTTTAGTTTTAGTTTAGTTTCTACATCTATAAATAGTATTGCCACACTGTTGTATATAGCCCCCTCACTCACTCCCATCTCATTAGTGTCTGTGTTCTCTCGTAAATTAATTAACGTCACACTTCGAGTACTTGTGTGTTGTATCTGCCCTTTTAGTCCACTCTGCCTGACAACCGGCATTGACAACAAGACTGGAATGAAACTCAAAGTTGGTTCTGTTCAACTTTTGTTTTCTGAAAACGCTACATCCAGATGAACCAAAGCAACTTTCGGAGATTTACTTACCTGGATGATTGAGCATGCATCAAGACGAAACTCAAAGTGTTGATCTACGTGATGGAGAACTGGTTAAGCACTAATGGAAAATAGGGATGGGTACTGGTATCCGGTGCCATTATGGTTCTGACATAAACGGTAGTAACCAGACCGAAAAGCAGCGCACATTTTGGTGCTTTATTTCGGTGCTTTTTTTTTTTCTGAGATGTCATACACTTTGTATTCTAGCCAATCATTTTACCTTTGCGAGCATAGTAGGCGGGCCCAGGTACGTACGTTCTTTTAGAGCAGAGCTACAGATTAAAAATGCCCAAAGCGAAGGGGTCAAAGTCTGGCTGTACTTCACAGCAAAAGATGCAAACTCAGCAGCCTGCAACAAGTGCTTTAAGGTGATACTGTGCAAAGGAGGTAACACCTCGAATCCAATGAAACACCTGGCGACGTATAGCATTTTGTTAAAAGCCGAGAAATGCACCATATTTGATAACTTGCTGCGAGACCTCACACCGAGCACATCTACTGCGCGTGGGTTGCCTGTTATCTGACCCGGAGCAACATCCCCCCAAAACCCGTAGAGGAGAGTCCTGGCCCCCAGCCCTGCCAGTGTAGCAGAAATGATGACGGATGATGATGGCAGCAGCAGCCGTTCTTCTCTGCGTGAGTAGCTTAATGTTGTTCGTGTGTAATTTACGTTGAGTAGGCTAACCACGTTATTACATTAATGCATATAAGGTGAACTAGCAAACACCGTCGTAGTTACATGCGGCTGTCTTCTTGTTTGATGGCAGATACTCCCTTCACCCTGGCCAAAAAGGCTAAAATGACCAAAGAAAAAGTGGAAAACAACTAAACATGAGAGGTTTTTGGACAAAGTTTGTTTTTTCCATTGTTTAAGCACTGCTTCCAGCCAAGAGTGATGTCATAAATCCCCTATAGCTGCAGAAAAGGCTAACATTGTTATCTTTTTACAAAAAAACAGCTGAACATGAGAGGTTTTTGGACCAATTTTGTGTTCTCCATTCTTTAAGCACTGGTTCGAGCACCGTTTGAGCACCGGCACCGTTTCAAAAGTACCGGTTTGGTACTGGTATCAGATAAAACCTAAACGATACCCATCCCTAATGGAAAACAGGAAACTAGAACCCTAGAAAAGAAGTCTCCTGAGCATCTGAACCATTAGCAAGGCAATTAAGGCAATTTGCCGAGAATTACTTTGTGTCCATGTTTGTTGACATATATGGGTAAGTCTTATATTACAGACTAAAATTTCCTGAAAACTATAAACAAACAATGGTGTAGTGGTGAAATAATGGCTAAATGGCTTTGCTAACCACATTCAATCACACCCAGGCCAGTTTGGTACTGGCCTGGGTGTTGTCCTGCTCGTGAGATAATTTCATATATCAATTCTTAATGGCCTGTTAGTATGTGGGAGACATATCTTCAGCTCTGCTGAGAATCCAGTCATTGGGTGGGACTTTATTTTTATGGGCACACCATACGTCAATCACATTGTGTGAAAGAAGGAAGGGGGGAGACCTTTCAGAGTGTAGTGGTATAGGGCAGGTACCGAGAGAGGTGGGGAACACCCTTGATTTAAATACAAGTGTTTCAGGAAAAAGTGAACAATGAACCTGCTGGATGTGGAGGTCCTGGGCTGGTGTGGTTACACGAGGTCTGCGGTTGTGAGGCCGGTTGGATGTGCTGCCATATTCTCTGAAACGCCTGTGGAGACGACTTATGGTTGAGAAATGAACATTCAATGCACGGGCGACAGATCTGGTTGACATTCCTGCTGTCAGCATGCCAATTGCACGCTCCCTCATTGCTTGTGGCATCTGTGGCATTTTGCTGTGAGACAAAACTGCACATTCCAGGGTGGCCTTTTGTTGTGGGCAGTCTGAGGTACATCTGTGCACTACTCGTGATGTCAGATCAGCATCCTGATGTGGCACACCTGTGAGGTGGGATGGATTATCTCAATATAGCAGATGTGCCCACTACCACACATTTGGACTGATTTGTGACCACTGTTTGGGAGGGATGGTTATATTGTGTATCTGGAATGAATTTTAGGTCTCTACGTTCATCCCATGGGGAATGGGAGCAGTAACAAAGGTGTTGCGTTTATATTTTTGTTGAGTGTATATCTCACTTCCTCTTTCCCCTAAAGTAAAAGAGGTTAACTTTAAAATTATAAATGAGGTTTATCCAACCAATGAATTCTTAAGACGGAAATTTAACTTAGATGTGAACGCCTGCACATTTAGTGAAAATGATATTGAAAGTCTGGATCACTTGTTTTTCTACTGTGAATCAGTGCACTCCTTCTGGATTGACATGTGGAGCTGGCTACAGTCCAGGAGAATTCAGTTATTTGACGGTGACAGTAATACAATTTGGAATACTTGCTGAGAATGCAGATTTTGACTTGATGATTAGGACGGTTTTGTTACTGGGAAAAAAATTTATTCACAAATGCAGATACTTTAAAGCTAAACCATGTATAAACAGATGGCTGAATGACTTTAAACTCTGGGCTAAATCGCTGAAACTTGTGAATAACAAGAAAGCTCAGAAACTTGTTAAATTATTTAACAAGTTTGATCTATGTTAAAAAGAAACCTCCCTATTTAATGATCATGATTGCCCCTTTCTTTGTTCATATTCCTTTTTTTGCCTTTGGTTTCAAACCCTTCAATGACTGTTCTTTCTTTTTTTTTGTTGACTCTTTTTGGCTTTGTGTTTATTGTTTTGTTTTTGCATTTTTCTTTTCTCGTTGTAACGCTCAATCGAGGATATAACATATTCAGATTAATGATGGTGCCTTGTATGTTATACTGTTGTTTATAAATAAAATTCACAAAAAAAAAGAAGAAAAAAAAGAGAGAGCTGTCGCTACCCAATCCGTACCGGAAACGGTACTACAGGAAATGCATTTTATATACCAGTTTCAGTTACTTTTGTTAACATGTTAACAGACTAAGTTCAAATTGTATTAAAAATAATACCATCAATATGTTATGTTACTGGACTACACTTACTGGACTTATGGCAGTAATTTGAGAACCATAAGAGACTCTTACAAATGTTTGAAAGAAAAGATTTTGTAATATAGATGGAGACTCATGTAGAAATATGAAGCAATATGAGTTTATAAAATTTGATTTCTGTCATGGTGTGCTGTGATAGGCAGGTTGTAGGACCCAAACTCAGGACTCTTACGTAGAATGAAACTTAAATCGGCAGCTTTTATTGCTGGAAAAACATTTTCATTAGAGATAAACGTCACAAAAAACAAACCAAAAACTCAAAACTCATATAACTGGACTCAAGAAACTAAAAACTAAGAAAAAAGAACTAGGAAAACAAGTCAGGAACTATGAATAAGAATTAACTAAAGAACACGAAGGGAAAAACAAAACACCCAGCCCACTGAAAACTACTGAAACCCCCAAAACATGAACAACAATCATCAAGGAATACATTTACATATTTACAGTTACTGGAACACCAATACTAGATCGCAGACCCAGTACGGTGACAATTTCAGTTTCAGTGTCAGTCAGTGTCTTTTGGTCTGCAACAACAGCAGAACAGACTTTTAAGTCTTTTGAAGAAGCCCTTTTTCTTCTTCCTCTTATTGATCTGAAGGTCTTTGGACTTCATACTGGATTCAGGTTCAGGAAAGTTCCTCACAGGGAACATCAGGCTCTGGCACACTTTCTGAAAGAGGTCCTTCGATCTTAAGGTCTTGAGAACTCAGACTTGATGCCCTTTCAGCAAGAAGTTCCTTACAGAGAACGTCAGGCGCTGGAACACTTTCTGGAAAAGACCCTTCGGCTGGTGGAACATTTGCCATTGAAAGACAGTCAGAGGAGGGTTCTTCATTTGTGTTCTTCACAACAGGAAGAGTTGAAGGAGGCTCAAACATTTCAGATATCTGGATCATTGCTACATCAGCAATGGTCTTCAGCAACACTGGCGCAAAGTTTGCAATTGTGATAGACAGAATTTCTTGAGGAAATTTCTGTCTGATCTCCATCAGGATGCTGTCGACCATATTGTCTCGGATGGAGTGGGTGAAGATGACCTGTGTTTCCATCGCTGTGAGACACGATCCAAAGTGGCCTTGGTGACACTCGTGGAGAGGATGCTTAGATTCTGGGAGGCCATGTTTAGGAGTGGACAAGGAGGAAGCTCCCAGAAGCCATGGAGAACGCGGGGAACTTCCTCGATCACTACCTCCTGCGCAGTGAGCAGTTTGGTGTTATGCTGTTCCAGCTGCTTCTTTTTCAGTGTAGTCCTTCACCATGCTGAGGAGTTTAGTTGTTCTGTAGAAAAACATTATAAGAATTATCTTTTAAACATATTCAAAGCATCACTTAAATATTGAAACACTGTAGCTGGACTGTTAACCCTATAATGCCCTTTGTATCATACTTGATACATGAGTTTCTGAGACCTCTGTCTCATCAACATGATCAATACTTGCCATAATTTCAAAATGTTATGGACAAAACTCTTTTTTTTGTCTAAAGTTAACATTGTTGTTAACAAAAAGTTGCTAAAAACATCCGATGCATCAAATGCGATACAAAAAATATAATAAATACATAATAAAAGTATATCATACACAACATGACATAGCAAGAAACAAATATGTGTATCTTGTTTAAAGGGTTAATAAACATCTCAGTTCCCCTCTCTGGAGGGGAGAGGGAGGGGAAACAGGAGGACAAAGGAGGGGGGGGACAAGCTGTAGTGTCATGGTCCCTGTGCCTCGCTGGCCGACCGTCTATTAGGCAATATGTTTGTGGTTTTTTCCTCTCTCGCTCTCTCTCTCTCGCCGCGGCGACGCTCATTGTGGGCTCCCGCTGCTGGCCCACGCACCTGCTCTCATCACCACACCGGCTGCTGATCCCAGCTGATTACTGCACTACTTAAGATGGCGAGTCTGCGCTAGTCTTCGGTGGATCGTTGAGCTATCAGCGTCAGTCAAACGTGTGTATCTGCCGACCTGAATCTTGAAAGCCCTTTGTTATTATCCTAACTAACCTGACCTTTTGTGTTTAGATCGTTTTTGGAACCGGATTCTGAGAGGAGTGACTGAGGAGGAGGAGGAGGAGCTTTTTGTACAGAAAGTGTGGCGCACCTTTTCCTCTAACCCTGTTTCCCACGGACCCTGGCGACCCGGACCCCTTTCCCCCCTGCACGTTGTATATAGCCACTTGGTGATTGTGTTCACCGTAAAGAAACGCACTGTTCTTCGCTGAAAGGAATACCCTGGCCTGCGCCTGAGTCTCTTTCGGAAACCTTATCATGTAGTGCCTTTTCACTGTGCAATACTTTTTGCTAATATTCAATGGTCTAATAGACTTCAATAATTGAAATGTGCAATTCCCTTGTATTCTTATTCCTATTTATTTTATTTATCCCTTTGGTATAATCTTTATTTATATATGTCTCTGTATTTATATATGTGTACATATAGTATTCTGCTCACATTCTGTAACTTCTGTCGGTGCTGTGCTATTTGGAAACCGAATTTCCCAGAGGAACCCACCCGAGGGATTAATAAAGTTTTATCTAATCTAATCGCAATCTAAAAATAAAAGGAGACATTTATTCACCACCACTCTTAGGTCCTCAGAAATTACCTGATATTTTCTGTCAGCTTTGGTTTGCATGAATCTGGGTCTTACCTGAGTCCTGTAGCCCAGAAGATGCCAGCAGATCTTTACAACTGTTTCATAAATCGAATCGGTGTGTTGAACAGCACCTGTCAAAGAAATAGCAATCTAGTCATTGTTACTTAAAATGATTTTTAAGTTTGTCAACTTTTAAAACTACATCAAATTCTTCAAATTATTGAAATGCAGTAAAAACAAAAACTGTTACATACCCTGATAGGTATGTAACAGGGTGGGCCATTTATATGGATACACCGTAAGGTTGGTGATATTAAAGTCCTGTTTGTGGCACATTATGGTAAATGGCCTGCATTTGTATAGCGCTTTTCTAGTCCCTAAGGACCCCAAAGCGCTTTACACTACATTCAGTCATTCACCCATTCACACACACATGTGTGTGAATGGGTGGCAAGCTACATTGTAGCCACAGCTGCCCTGGGGCGCACTGACAGAGGCGAGGCTGCCGGACACTGGCGCTACCGGGCCCTCTGACCACCACCAGTAGGCAAACACGGGGTTAGTATCTTGCCCAAGGATATTTGGCATGCAGCCAGGAGGCAGCCTGGGATCGAACCACCAACCTTCTGATTAGTGGCTGGCCTGCTCTGCCACCTGAGCTACAGTCAGTGCTCAGAGCTACATTAGTATATGTGAGGGGGCAAACTCCTCAATATGGGTGGTGACCATGGTGGCCATTTAGAAGTCGGCCATTTTGGATACAACTTTTTTTTTCTTCAATAGGAAGAGGGCCATGTGACACATCAAACTTATTGGTAATGTCACAAGAAAAACAATGGTGTGCTTGGTTTCAACGTAACTTTATTCTTTCATGACTTATTTACAAGTTTCTCTTTGTTCACAGCCATTGACATGTCGAAGAGGTTAACACGTGAGGAGCGGATCGAAATTGTGTTGATATCTTGGATCTCTCCAAGACTGTTGGAACAACAAAAGTGATGGTTTGGTGTGGTATATGGGATACAACGATAGTGGGTCCATTCTTCATATCTGAAATTGCTACATGATTATGTGTTTCCCTCTTTATGCACTGAAGCTGGCACGTTCCCTGAGTTTTTCCAGCAAGATGGTGCACCACCACATTATGGGTGCCAGGTCCGAGCATTCCTAGATGAACAGTTTCCTGGAAAGTGGATTGGTCATCGTGGGCCAGTTGAATGGCCCCCAAGGTCTCCCGATCTGACCCCCTTAGACTTTTATCTTTGGTGTCATCTGAAGGCAATTGTCTATGGTGTGAAGATACGAGATGTGCAGCACCTGAAACTACGGATACTGGATCCCTGTGCTGGCATTTCTCCTGTGGTGTTGCTTTCAGCATGTGAAAAGTGGGAGAAGAGGGTTGCATTGACAATCCAACACAATGGGCAGCATTGAACACATTTTATAAGTGGTCAGAAACTTGTAAATAACTCATGAAAGAATAAAGTTACGTTGAAACCAAGCACACCATTGTTTTTCTTGTGACATGATAATAATACAATAATACCCAAAATAATTAAGTCATTAATTACTAGGGTGCCTACTGACATGTTTTCTTAGTTAGTCATATTTAGAGAGGCCACATTCGTCATGCTTCACAGGAGTTCAGGATCAAAGTGATGCTACATTAGAGTCTGTCTCTGGACTGGTTGTTTGCTGCTCTACGAGTTCAGCAGGAGGAGGTGAACCCACAGCTGGGAGCGGTTCCCTAGTGGGCGGGAGGATCATACTTCAGGTTCAATATTATACTTATGTTCATCCTGGTCTAAACCTGGTCAGAAGAACTGACTTCACTTTTGAAAATTTAATACTAGTCTGATGTTATAAAAGGTAACCCCAAACTGTCTACAATGGTTGTTTTCTGTCCACCAAAGCAAATTTGATTGAAGAGGTCTGTGCAATATGTGAATAATAATAAATATTAATTCTCCTTCCTTTTCCATAAAAAGGGATGTCTCACATGCTCACTGCAGTTAAAGTAGTGTTACTAGAAATATTAAGACACAAATGGCAGTAATACTTTTTAAAAGGCCTAATGACTAAAATCAGGTAACTTAGGTACACCTGCTCAAATATCTAATCAGCCAGTCACATGACTGGAAATTGGTGCAGTAGTCATGCAGACCTAATCATGATGACCCTCTGAAGGTCAAACCTACTACCTTTAGGTGACTGAATGACATAAGACAACAACGTTCTGGTATTTGTAATTTTTCTGTGACCTTTGTCTCTGTGTTTGATCATCAGTCTGCAAAGGCAATGTGTCTTTTGGTACTGTGAAAATTTTACACATGTACTCTGCATACTGCAACAGAGCACTGATCTTTCCTGCTATTTTACATTTATTGTTCTTAGAGTGCAATATAAGATTTCCCATTTATAATATTTTCCATACTTAACCTTTTTGGATACTTTTATGTTGTTTGGCAGGATAATGCCATCACATTGAATTGTAGGTTTTAAAAATACACAGTGACTGATTTTCATGTCAACAAATAAATAAATATTCTGATGAAGAGCCACTAAAGGAAGTTTTTGGAGTAACTCTCAGCAGTAATTTGCACATGAAATAATTGGTAGACATGTTATTAACCCTATGAGAAAAATCTTTAGTTCTATTCAGGTAGAACAGGCCACACTCTTAATGAACATGGGCTATTAAGAGTGTGGCCTGTGTGTATCTATGACAAACAGCCTGGAACTGCTCAATTTCAGTCCACCAATCAGAGAGGCTAGTTCTGTCTGTTCCTCAGGCTGTGCACTTTTTCCTGTCAATACAGCTGCACCCCTTGCACACACAGACACAGACAGAGGCTTTCTGCAATGTATTTCCGACATGGAGCGTTAACATAACGTCTTAACAAAAATATTGTGACTTAACAGAAACATAATAACTTGTCACAAATACTAAATTTGGTGAGGAAACAGGAAACACGTGGGGAACATGGCTGGGGCTAGCAACACAACTAGACAGAACATGCAAAACTGAACATAACACATCAAACAAGAAACCTTCAACCTCTGTTGGTGTAGCGTTCACGTAGCTGCTCTGCTCTGTGTTGGTACAGGGCATTCAAGATTATAACAATGGGTGGATTATATTCTTAAACTTATTTACAGCATTTTCAGAAAGACATCTACTGTGATGAAGTCTATAATCAATTGTTGTAAATTTAAATGTTATCAGGAAATGATCAGAGAAGAAAGGGTTTTCAGGAAAAACTGTTAAATGTTCAGTTTCTATGCCATATAGTGTGACTGAAGTGGTGGGTGGGTTCTTTCACATTTTGAGAGAAGACAATTGAGCCTAACAACAGATAAAATGCTTTGTTGAGGCTGTCATTTTTACTATCTACATGCATGTTAAAATCACCCACAATAATTATTTTATCTGAGCTGAGCACTAAATCAGATAAAAAGTCTGAGAAATTAGAAACTCTGCGAAAGGCCCAGTTGGACGATAGGTGATCACAAATAAGACTGTTTTTTAAGTTTTGCAGCTAGGATGGACAAGGCTAAGCATCAAGCTTTCAAATGAATGAAAAGTCTGTCTTGGTCTTTGGTTGATTAATATGCAGGTGTAGAAAATTGCTGCCACACTGCCGCCTCCACCTGTGCTTCGAGCAAGGGTGTAGATTTGACATGTCCCCACCAATATCCAGCGATTATTGAATTATCCCCACCAATAATTTGATCTGTTCGAGTAAAGAAAAACAAAACCGATAGGCAGAAAAAAACGTAGCGGTGCAGAAAGAGTTAAATTACGTTCTCTAGTGGAGTCCTACCTCATGTGACAAATATGGCCAATGTGATTGGCTGTGCCTTTCAGGGAGCTCTGTTTAATTTTAGCAGTGGCAAGCCTGCGCTACGAAGACCCGCAAGGAGGAGAGGAGGATGGCAGCAAAAAAGAAGAACCTGGATATAAGCAGTGTTGGGTAAGTTACTTTAAATTAGTAACGTAGTTACATTACTAGTTACTTTGAAAGTAACGAGTTACTAGGGAAAGTAACTTTGGTTTTACTCAGAATTTTCTTGTTAATGTGTTGCTTCCATAACTTTGCCAGTCTTCTAGCTTGCTTACTTGCCACAAGTGCACTGTGCCACCTAACAATAGAAAGGAAAAGATAATGTGCATATTTCCACGAGAGAAATCCCACGCCTGGACCGTCATTGACCACCGCCATGATTCTAGCCTACGTCACAGTGTCATGTGCGCCTTTTACATCCAACACAAAAACCACAGTCATGGTGCTTTCGATTGTACTCAGAACTCTGAAATTCTGCCTTCTGAATAGGAAGATGTAGGCAACACCAGGCTGCAGATGAGCTGCATACAGGGCTGGACTGGGACAAAAAATTGGCCCGGGCATTTTGACTAGAGACTGGCCCGTCATTATAGGAAAAACCATAAAGCCTCCCAACAAACGCTGTTGTGACAGTGATGTTCACTGTCTTGATGGTATATATGTATCAATCTATCAATCGTTTGTTGTAAGATTCAGATAATTATTTTTTAAAAGCTAGACATTTTAAATGAGAATAAGAAAGAAAAGTATTTCTTTGTGCCCCCCTTTCCCTGTTAATGCCCTACCTGGCCCCCTGGCAACACTTTGCTAGACCCGCCCCTGCACAGTTACCAGCTGTCAGCTACGTAAAAAAGGATCCTGGTGTTATTTGTCTCTCAGTAACAGTTCATAACTTCCTTTCAACTAATTTATGTCACCTAAAAGGTAAAGCTGTTTCTCCATCACCTGTTCAGCTCTGATGATCCAGTAAGGACATCTCCTGGTTTCATCTTCATGTTTCCCTCTCACCAGATAACCAAACGATATCATGACCAGCAGCTTTTTTGCAGCTGTGGCTCCAGCAAACATCAGCTGATAGTAGAAATTAATATTAAATACATTCTAACAACAGCTGATCAAGCTTAAACGTGCTGCTGTTGTTTAACGCAACATCAGCTGGTTTCCTCTTTCTGGCGCAAAGTGGGCGATAAACAAACAAGAGAGCCGATCAGCTGATCATTGATCAGTTTCAGGATTGAAGTAGAAACGGGAGAGGGAGGGGGGAGAATGAAAGAAGAAGAGGCAGCTGTGCAGCAAAGACACAGAATAACTCCAGCTTTGTGCCTTTTTCATTGTAGCTGAATTACGGGACAAACTGTTCCTTTTCACCTTAATAAGAAACGCGTAATATTTTCTCTGAATACCAGACAGGACGGTTGGCAACTCTAATAACTTATGAACAAAATGTCATATGTCATATCATATACATCATTATATACCAGCTAGCCCAACTTCAGTAACCCAACAAACGTCACTGCTGTTTAGTTTCCTGTCTTCATTTATGCTGGAAGTGATAACAGAGCTGTACGTTTTAATTTGTTTCCAAAACCCCGCAGTCAGGACATGCTATATTGTATTTAGATAGAAGCTAGCGAGCTAACTTCCTGCTAACTTCTAACTCCCTTAAATGTCATAAATTCCATTTTTATGGATGCCTGGATGTTAAACTCAATTGTTACACCTGGTAGAGCAGAACGCTGATCATTTTATTAAAGATGAAAGACTTTAGACAGTTTTTCAACTCTCAGTAATGCCATAGTGATTGTTTGATATATGGGCCTGCTAGTGACGTCAGACTGAACAACCTGATAAGGCGTTAGTCCCAACACTGGATATAAGAAAGTAATTTTCAAAGAAACCTGTAAGTCACTTAAAGTCAAGTTCATTCATAAAATGTGTCCCTCATTATAATGTTACACGCTATGCTACACTACGCTATACATGCCAAATCTCCAAATTTTTTCCAGGAGAATCCCGAATTTCGGTGCCCCTCCCGATAATCTCCCAGAGCCACCATTCTCCCGAATTTCTTCCGTTTCTTCTGGACAACAAAATTGAAAAACCATGTCTCAGATTGGCTCAGCTAATTCCAGTTTCCAACAATTGCTAACACTACTGCAGCTCCTTAGTTTTAGTATTACTCTTATTACTCTTTCTGTGTCGCAAAATAAACATTTAACATATTTTCAGGCGAGAATGTAGCTGTGTAAACTTTAAATATCTGAGCCGGGGAGAACAGCAAGCTCCCGGCACATCGTTTTAGGCTTTGGCCCACATCAGTCTAAAATTGTATGTAACCATGAATAACGTGTTGCCATGTCCACCAGGAGAGGACAGTATAGATGTCAAAAAAATATGCCAGCAGTTTATCTCAGTTAACGAGAGGAGAAAGCATGTGTTTGGCTCCTTCACATAGTGGCCATTGGTTGTTGTGTCCATGACTGTTGCTGTAACAGTAGTTCATGTTTAGAATAAAAAAATCCCAGCTCACTGATTTGATCGGGGCAATAGTGTGCCTAAAATGTTGCATAATTTTGCTGAGAGATCTTTTACTTTGTGGTAATCTTAGATGAGTAGTTTTATGGACAAAAATCACCAGGTCATTCAGTTTTCCCTTAGTGCTAATGTATAAGAGATGTTGGTGTACTATAACTGAAGTAATGTTGTTAAGTCCTTAAAGTCATATTCTTTTACTGTCATGACTGTATTTGAAGCTATTTTTTTTTGTTTGATACCTGATTTATATGGAATATGGCTGAAGTAAACTAAAGTCTAAAATACTTAGTCATTTGTTTAGTAGTATTTAACATTATATAATTCACATATAAGACTATGAATTGTAATTTTAAATGGTTTAAAAGCATGTAGAATAGCATATGTAGGCAAGTATATTTCTCCTTTTTTTTTATCAAGAAGCAAAGACAAAAAGGAAAAAAAAGATACAGGGCAGGGTTTGGTGGTTGAATCATCCATCCCCATCAATGCCAAAACCAAATCTACGCCCTTGGCTTCGAGTATCCTGATAGTTTGAATGACTCGGGGGAGTTGATTCATTTAAACTAACATAATCATCCTGCTGTAATCAGGTTTCTGTAAGGCAGAGTAAATTGATTTTTTGAGCAATTATTAAGTCATGGAGACCAAAACAGCCAATCAGATTTTTTTGCATCCAAGTCTGTGATTGGCTGGTTTTGTGGCACAACTATAACGGTGTATAGAAAGAGTTGAGCGGAATGTTGAATGTTGAGAGCGCAAGCAACACATTGCGAGCAAGCGCAAATGCAAACACTGAGCGACAGCGGCTGCTATTGTGTGTGTATGGATAATAGCAAACACTGAAATACAGTTTTTGCACGCAGCAAAAAGTTCACTCAAATTTAGCTTTTCTTCGCTCAAAATAAATTTCTCCTCAAAATGCAACACTTGCACCTGCAAATTTTTTTACGTGCGCGCAAATTTATTTTACGTGCGCTCAGAACAGTGGCACAAAAATAACGCCATATAATTGGGCTTTCATCAGGTTAGCAAAGATGCACAGAAAAGAAGATCAGACACCAACTAGGAAGAATCAGAAATACAAACGCAACAATATAGTCATCCCCTGTGGGGCTGGATTATCAGAAAAAACCCAGGAGAGTCTCCAAGGACAACATGCCACTGTACTTCAGACCCAACCACACACTCAGACAAAAACTGTTTTATCCCAAAGACAAAACTCCTGAACACAAACTTAAGAACATATCCTGTATCCTGTTGCAAGGAATGCTCAGACATCTACATTCGAGAGACAAAACAGCCACTTGATAAATGCATGGTACAACGTGGAAGAGCCACCTCCACGGGACAAGACTCGACTGTCCATCTGCATCTAAAGGACAAAGGTCAATGTTCACATTTTGGACAGAGAAGACAGATGGTTTGAAAGCGGAGTGAAAGAAGCCATCTATGTTCACTGTGAACAACCGTCTTTGAACAGAGGTGGTGGCTTACGAGACCAACTGTCTGGCAAAAAATAATCCAGTTTTGAGATCCCTTCCCAGACATCCTGGCTCAACCTCAATAAATCACATGATATATTTGGGCAAGGTTTCACAATGGGTCCACCCGAAACCTTGGCTGATTGTGACCCACACCCGTTTTCACACCTTGGCTCGTGCGGACACTCCCATAGGGCTTCAAATCTGGGACTCTCCACTGATTGCATTTAGAATTGAATAAGCTTCTCGGATGAGAGGTGAAACGTCTTCAAGAAAAGAAAAGAAAGAAAAGAAGTCCAGATACTTTTCTTTCCAAGTGGTTTTGAATTCTTCCCTTGCAACAATATTTATAGTAATAATAATAAACACCTTTTATTAGTAACTTGATTTTGTGCTCACTTATGTTATCTTTTTTAATATTTACATTTATTTGATGATATGAAATATTTAAAAGTGATAAACATAGAAAAAAATAAACAAGAACAAGAAGGGGGCAAATACTTTTTCACACCATTGTATGTGACTCTTCCCTTACTGTTGTGTACTGTAACTTTTGAGCCTGGAAACCTTCCTCAATCCAATTCTTCTTCATCCTGATCCTGAGACAATCAAGCGAATTTATACGAGAGCAAAAGAAGAGACAGAAATGATTTCTTTCTGTTCAAATCTTAAACTTGCTCCCAAGCTATAGTAGAATGGCAAGCGTTATTTCAAAACACCTCTCTCTTCTCATTTCATGCCAATTTCATTTCCTGGTAAATGAAATTGTAGCCACTTTATTATTTTGGGTCCCACAGATCCCACTGCTGTGAAAACATGTAAAGATTATTAATCGTTTTGTATGCTTTGTGGACTGTGCGTGTACAATGCTTTCACTGACTTTCCACAAAATTAGTAAGTCATGTGCAAGTATATCATGGTGACAATACAAACTGGCATCTCTCTGTTTTCTTTTGTTTGTTTTTATAAGCAGTACTTCTAACTTGATTATTTTGATTCTCTTATTGCAAAAAGTGTTTTGTTGAAAATTTTAATTAGGTGCAGCCCAGCACAGAAGCATATACAAGCTCCTTAAAAGCAGCTTAAAAATAAAAGCATTTTGGGCCACATTCTCAGTTATTTTACAGTTTTGTAACACTACCTGCAAGAAACACAGAGGCAGGGATGCTGGTGCAAACTTAGCTTGAAAATATCACAAGGCTTCTCATGCATGTTAATATATTCCATAAATAAAACAAAAATTAGGTTTAAACAATGTATTATGAATGTTGTACATTCCATTTTTCTAACGAGAGTAAATACAACATTTAATTACTACATTTTGTAATACCGACATATCTTCTTTTTATATATGACACATTTAAATAAGCTTAAAATAAGCTCAATATGGCAAGAACATATTCAGGTTTTTCACATGGCATAATGTGCACAAGAGCTGTCCACCTAATTAGAAAGATACAACCACCAGTTGCTGGAAAAATGTGTATTCTCTACCACGGGTTGTGTCATGGTCCCTGTGATCAAGAGCTGATCCTGTATTAGGCAGCATGTGTTTTTGTTGTTTTGCTCTTTCTCTCTCTCCTGCTGGGGCAGTGCTCATTACGGGCTCCCACCCCTGGCCCATGCACCTGCCATCTCCACACCTGCCGCTCAGTAGTTTGAAAATCTGAATCTGAATCTGTGAGTTGCTTCCATCAGTTCGTCTCTAACTGAAGTTTTTGTGTGCAGATCTTTCCCGGACTTTTCCCTGCCTGCCTGTAATCCTGTGAACGAGTGTGTGGATGTGTGTGACCCAGTTACGGAGTGAGGAGAGTGATTTGGAGACCCTTTGGAGCGCGTTTGATCCCCTTCCTTTCCCTCACGGACCCTGGAGCCATGTACCCCACCCCCCCACCCCCCAGCATGTTGTATATATTATCACCTGGTGTTGTCTGTATAAATAAATTAACTGTCTTCTCTACAAGGATTCCTGATCTGCGCCTGAGTCCGTTAACAGGTTGACATTGAATACATAATGGGCTTGGATTTACAACATTATGAATGAAATGTGCTCTATTTGGAAGCAGCCACCCCCCTCCCCTTTCGACGGGTTGCGTGTGAAACTTTAAATCATCAAACTGTAAATTATAAATTTTAAATTGTTACTGATCCTTTTACCCCGAGTCCTAAAGTATATATTTATTTTCTTACTCTTCTTATATTTATTGTCTGTTTACTTGCACTGCTGTAACTGGAGCCACGTTGTCTCGTCTCTCTATATACTGTAGGGGAGACCGGGGATAGTTGTAACATTTTTGACATTTCTGTCTGTAAATTGGAGCTCGTTTAAGGTAGTGGATTCAAAATGTAATGCAAAGTATTTACATGTCTCTGCTATTAAATAGTGCAGCTATTTTCTCTGCAGCACAATTACCCATTGCATGGTATGGTCTCAAACACAAAGAGTGAAATGTTACAATTAACCCCATAGTCTGGGTTAGTTGTAACATATCCTGGGGTAAAATGTAACACAATGAAATAAGGGTACTAACAAAATATTAACATGTAATCTTTGTTTATTCAACACATGAATGCACTTAGAGCCATTTATGCAGTTATGTGTGTGTGTGACAGAATGCAGAAATCTAACTTTTGAACATATACCAACCCCCCAAAAAAGACAAATTATGGAATTTTCTGCAACTGAATATTTCATTAATTTTGGTTGGTCTTCCTTGCGTTTGGCCTCATTGGTCCAGTGGGCATTATAACCTACAACTCTTGCACCAATTTTGAACATAACAATGAAGCTGAAAAAATGTAGTTGTTCACCAGCATCACAATTCCATTACTTTTTATCATGGCTTACCTTGGTGTGGTTTGCAAAGTGCTTCAGAAAGATGAGGAAATCTGTTTCTTGCACCCATCCTGATTTATTTCCACTACCAAAACTTCCTACTGGTCCATCTCTGACACAGTGTGAGAATGTGTATGTGTGGGAACACAAACAGTGGAGGAATTGTGTTGCCAATGGCATTAACCGCATATACAAATGCGACCAGTGAACCTCTCTCTGCTGATGTCGTTGCCCCAACTTGTTTAATATAAGTTAAAGTAATAGTGTGGTAAGTTGTAACATCTGCATTATTGTTACAACTAACCCAGACTGTTGCTGTTACAACTGACCCAGACTCCTATAGCCATGAACTAGCTAACATTACAGCCAACGGCTAAAACATTAGCACTAAAGACTTACACAGAATATATCCCCATAGACATACAAATAACATAATTTAAGTTTGATGAGTTTAACTGCAAAGCAGATAATGCTATCACAAATTGAAATAAAGTAGAAAAACTTACTTTTTGGCATACAAATTACTTTTTTTCGTGTTAAATTGTTTGTGTTTGACAAAATGTGCTGATTTTTCACATGTGATAGCACAACTGAGTTGGGCATGCACAGGATTAATCACATCATTTGAAACTTAGCCCTGATTGGAGAAATTGGAAGTGTTACAACTGACCCACGTTACAACTATCCCCGGTCTCCCCTACTGTACTGTATGTAGCGGAGATGACAATAAAGTTTACTTTGACTTCAGCAGCGAGCAGGCGCACCGAGGGCTCTCGCGCTCACGTTTTGCATTTTTTTTTTGCATCCAAGAATTTCGAAAAAACATCAGTGCAAATTATAAGTCTGTATCATGATGTCTGGTCTTTTCGTGTTTGTTGGTTTGTTTTTTATTTTGTTTTATTTTGTGAGCTGGTAGATGCTGCTCCAGCCAGAGAATCCCCCGCAGCCCCGCCCTCTCCCAGCAAATGGGCGATAGAAAACCGATCGGTGCCTATGCCATTCCCACTATGCGCTGGCATGACGTCGGGGCAGCATGAATATGAGCAATTTTTTTTTTTGGCCGATACCGTGATGCCGCCCCCCACCACTATGCCGCCCCGGGCAACCACCCGTGTCGCCCGTATCAAAAACTGCTACTGCCCACCCAGGCAATGCAGTGATTAAGTTCGCAGATGGTGGGGCTCATCTCTGGTGGCGACGAGACAACATACTGAGCTGAGGTTCAGAGGCTGTCGGATTAGTGTGCAGACAACAACCTGGACCTCAATACAACCAAGACAAAAGAACTGGTAGTCGACTTCAGAAGGAGGAAATCTGAGGTGCAGCCTGTCAGGATCAATAGGGGAGAGTGTGGAAAGGGTGTCCAGTTTCAAGTTCCTGGGTGGGCACATAGACACACACCTCCAATGGAGCTCAAATACCTCAGCGGTTTTAAAGAAGGCCAACAGCTCCTCCACTTTCTGAGAATCCTCAGAAAAATGGAGCTGAAGAAGGAGCTGCTGATTGTCTTCTCCTCCATTGAAAGTGTGCTGACATACTGCATCTGTGTATGGTTCTCCAGCTGCACCATGGCACACAAAAAGGAACTTCAGTCATCAATATGGCCCAAAAAAATCATTGGACATCCTCTTCCCTCCCTGAAGGACCTGTACAGCACTCGCTGTCTCAAGAGGACACGCAGCATCCTACGGGACTGGACACACCTGGGACACCGGGGGTTTAAGCTGCTGATGTCTGGCAGGAGATTCAGCTACTGATGTTGGGGACAAACAGACTTAAGCACAGCTTTTACAACAGGGCAATAGCCATAATCAGTGCGAACAACCGAAGTAGTAGAGCAGGGGATCCAGGAGGCAGTTCAGACTTCCCAAACACAGAAACACCAGATAGAGTGCGTAAGAGCCATCAGGTGCCTCCTGGCTCTTCTTGGGTCCTTCATTTAATTGCAGGTAGTGTGCAAGCAGCAGACCGTTTGTAGGCATAAAGCACAGCAAAAATATCACCAGCACAGTGAAAGTCATTGTCACTGCTCTTCTTCTCCTATGTGATGTTTCTGGAACATCATGTTGGTCTCTGCTCAATCACCTGATTACTTTGGTGTAAGATACCACTGTGATGAGCAGAGGCAGGAAGAAGAGGAGGCAGCAGAGAGTGATGAAGTTGGTATTTTGTCAGATAATATTTTCTGTGGCGTGGACATCATGGCAGGTGGTGATGTTCAACTCACTAATGTTATAAGTCTGGACAGAGGTAACGAGAGGCAATGAACCAGTGAAAAATAACACCCACATGGTTATACAGGTTAGAACTGCAGTCCGTGAGTTCCTCCAAGCCATAGAGGAGAAAAAGAAAAATGGGGATTGTTTTGTTCCGAGAATTCAGGATAAAAACAGCAGCAGCTGACAATCACAGTGTATGACCTGAAATTTTTGTTCTACATCGCCACTGGTGAGGGAACCAGCCTGTCCTCAGCAATGGCAGGCCTGCTGCATCTCACAACTGCAGAACTGAGTACCCAGGGAATATTTCCAAATATTTCCAGATCACAGTTAGTTTAGGTGGCATTAAAAAAAATACCTTTTTCAGTTGACTTTAATCCAAACATCAAAAATTTTCTTTGGCTGATCATAGATAAATCAACAAATTGCCCATTTCATCACCAATGTACTCATCATCATTTTTTAACAGTGTAGTGGACAGTTTTCATATATGAAAGCCAAACAATCATATATGATTGTTTGGCTTTTCTCTGTATCTATGAAGCGCCTTGAGGCGACTTTTGTTGTGATTTGGCGCTATATAAATAAAATTGAATTGAAAATTGAATTGAATTGAATTTTCTTACCGTTATTGCCTGTGTGGGAGACAGCACACGTACATAACAGAACCAATAAAAAAGTTGAAACTGAAAACTTTCTGCAGGTGAGAAAAAAAGTAGCTAAATTAAATAGCGGAACAAAGCCAACACTTTGCTGTTATTCTCTTCACGTTCCTTTATGTATATGATTCCATGCCTCTCCTGCTCCCATTCATCATCAAGAAATATATAAGTGGATATAAATATGTAATCTGTTTGAAACGCACCCCTCCACACCAATCAGAGTGGTTTGCACATAGAGATGTTACACTCTTTTCTCATTTCACAGTTGCACATCATTTCCTCTCCTCACGTTTTAGTTCCTCCCACCAGGGAGTAGCAGAGGCGCCAATAAACAGATAGATGAAAAACAAGTAGAGACAACAGCAATTTACTGAAGTGAATCCTTGGAGTCTTATTTTATAGAGATATCAATTAGATATGAAGAGCCCTAACCCAGTCCTTCAACTGCTTCTTTTTGTAGAGCTTTGACAGCATTTCAAGGGCAGTATAATGTGATATATGCCATGGTATGAAGAGTCTAGGATCACTAATTGCAGATTTTATTATTATCATGATTATTTATTTATTTATTTAAGAAGATGACAAACATGACATGTTACGGGTTTTCACTGTTTATAAATAAGTGCTTAAAACTTATTGGCAATAATGTATAAACAATAATATATATTAAATAGAAAATGGTTTCCTGCAATTAAGTGTAATGGCTATATAATTACATATAGCTGTGCATGTTCTAGATTACTATCTGTGAAAAATGTCTTTAAATTATTATTATTTTTTTTATTCATTCACTCTAAAGACCTCTGCCATCACACATCTGTGGTATCTGCTGCTTTTGTTGGGCAGTATAAATAGCAATTCATCAAA
Organism: Aulonocara stuartgranti; assembly: GCF_965226115.1. NCBI lineage: Eukaryota > Metazoa > Chordata > Actinopteri > Cichliformes > Cichlidae > Aulonocara > Aulonocara stuartgranti. The sequence continues at coordinate 14,491,536 of NC_138945.1, read as the reverse complement.
ACAGACATGAGTGAAATACAGCGAATAAAGCAAAAACAGTTTTTACAATTCTAACTAGCTTGAAAGTCAATATTTGGTATGACCACTTTTATTCTTCACCATGACTTGAACTTGTGAAAGCTTTCATGTAATTTGTTTAACTAGTCTTCAGGAATAGTTCTCAAGGCTTCTTGAGGGGCATTCAAAGCTCTTCTTTGGATGTTGTTTCCCTTTGTTCCATTCTCTGACAAGATGATGTCACACTGCTTGAGTAATGGTAAACGGACTGGTTCTGATCTACGCAGGCACTCAAACCACCTGGTATTTCCATCCAAGTTCTAACCAGGCCCAAACAAGCTTAATGAGCCCCTGTAGTCCCTGAACTATTGTGATACCTTGGGTTTATATTGGCAGTCATGTTCATAATTTTTTGAAGTACAAACAGCTTGGAGTGTTTTTTCAGACAAGCTGTACTACACTACATGTTTTCCATTGGCCATGTAGCCACCGACAACAAAGATTTAGCTAACAGGCTAACATGACTGGGACTTCTGTATTCAATGATAACCAGAGATGGGTCGAGTATCCAAAAATTGTACTCAAATAAGAGTAAAAAAGTACTTGGTGAAAAGACTACTCAAGTAGTGAGTAACTGTTTGAAATGTCCGATTTATTTTTTAAATAAATGCTATCAGACAAACAAAAATAAATAAATATACAAATTGTAGTATTTTCCAACAGGAATATATGTAAAAAGATCAACAAAATAAAGGCACAACAATTCTAATTTCCAGATTTCAGTTTTTCCACAACATAAAGCTTTTTTCACCAATACCTACAGTAAATAATATAAATATATAAACAGTGCAAACAATTTCTAGTGACAAGATATGCTGTAAACTTTATATTCATTTTGCTCCAAATGGCACAGCAGCCTCAGAGAAAACATTAGAACACGGCAACTTCAACATACAAGGCAGCTCAGTTTACCATAAGTTGTATGGGTGTGCATTTATTTCTGCATATTTAGCAAAAATGTGCCATTTCTTCACTCAGTGAAGTGATGGTTAAGCTTCAGCAGCAGTTTGCTCTCAAGGTTCTTTCTGTGAAGCTGTAACTGTTTAGCAGTGAACAGGAGTCCTGCCTGACTAAGAAGTCCTTCACAAGCTCCAGATGCATGAAGAGCTGTATTGATTTTGATCGACAGCTTCTTGATGTGAGGAACATCCCCCAAGAACCCGAAGAGGAGAGTCCTGGCCCCTAGCCCTGCCAGTGTAGCAGAAATGATGATGGATGATGACGGCAGCAGCAGCCGTTCTTCTCTGGGCGAGTAGCTTAATGTTGTTCGTGTGTAATTTACGTTGAGTAGGCTAACCACGTTATTACATTAATGCATGTAAGGTGAACTAGCAAACACCATCGTAATTACATGCGGCTGTCTTCTTGTTTGATGGCAGATGCTCCCTTCACCCTGGCCAAAAAGGCTAAAATGACCGAAGAAAAAGTGGAAAACAGCTAAACATGAGAGGTTTTTGGACAAAATTTTTTTTTTTCCCATTGATTAAGCACTACTTCCAGCCAAGAGTGATGTCATAAATCCCCTATAGCTGCAGAAAAGGCTAACATTGTTATCTTTTTACAAAAAAACAGCTGAACATGAGAGGTTTTTGGACCAATTTTGTGTTCTTCATTCTTTAAGCACCGGTTCGAGCACCGTTTAAGCACTGGCACCGTTTCAAAAGAACCGGTTTGGTACTGGTATCGGATAAAACCTAAACAATACCCATCCCTAGAAAACAGGCAACCCACCCGCAGTAGATGTGCTCGGTGTGAGGTCTCGCAGCAAGCTATCAAATACGGCGCATTTCTCGGCTTTTAACAAAATGCTATACGTCGCCAGGTGTTTCATCAGATTCGAGGAGTTACCTCCTTTGCACAGTATCACCTTAAAGCACTTGTTGCAGGCTGCTGAGTTTGCATCTTTTGCTGTTAAGTACAGCCAGAATTTGACCGCTTCGACTTGGGCATTTTTAATCTGTAGCTCTGCTCTAAAAGAACGTACGTACCTGGGCCCGCCTACTTACGCTCGCAAAGGTAAAATGATTGGCTAGAATCCAAAGTGCATGACATCTCAGGAAACAAAAACCGAAATAAAGCACCGAAATGTGCGCTGCGTTTCGGTCTGGTTACTACCGTTTATGCCACAATGGCACCGGATACCGGTACCCATCCCTACTCGTTACTACCCACCTCTGATGACAACATACTGTAGATTGTAATAAACTGCTCTGCCACCTAGCTGTAGCTCAGGTGGCAGAGCAGGTCAGCCACTAATCAGAAGGTCGGTGGTTCGATCCCAGGCTGCATCCTGGCTGCATGCCAAATATCCTTGGGCAAGATACTAACCCCATGTTTGCCTACTGGTGGTGGTCAGAGGGCCCGGTGGCGCCAGTGTCCGGCAGCCTCGCCTCTGTCAGTGCGCCCCAGGGTGGCTGTGGCTACAATGTAGCTTGCTATCGCCAGTGTGTGAATGTGTGGGTGAATGACTGAATGTAGTGTAAAGCGCTTTGGGGTCCTATGGACTAGAAAAGCGCTATACAAATGCAGGCCATTTACCATGTACTCAAAATGTTGATATAAATGAGTGCTGCACAAATGGTTAGGCACTAATGGAATCTAGGAAATTTGTGTCTTGATGTGAAGTCTCCTGAGAATCTTATCCATTAGCTGGGAAATGTAGATCATCTGCTTAGAATCAATCAGAATCAGAATCAGAATACTTTATTGATCCCTGGGGGAAATTATTTTTTGTTACAGTGCTCCATTTTAAACCAACATTAAGACAAGACAGACAATACACTAACTAAGAATAGTACAATATATACATATATATACATACATACATACATAAGTCACTCATAAATAAATAGTTGGAAAAGAAACATGTGTAGTTGTAGCAGCAAACAGTGTGTTAAGTGGATGCGTTGTACAGGGAGATGGCCACAGGCAGGAATGATTTCCTGTGTCGTTCAGTGGTGCTTTTCGGTAATCTCAGTCTCTCACTGAACGAGCTCCTGTGACTGACCAACATGTCATGGAGTGGGTGGGAGGTGTTATCCAACATTGTCTTTATCTTGGACAGCATCCGCCTCTCCGACACCACCTTGAGGGAGTCCAGCTCCATCCCCACAACATTGCTGGCCTTACGGATTAGTTTATTAAGTCTGTTGGCATCTGCGACCCTCAGCCTGCTCCCCCAGCATGCAACAGCATAGAGGATCGCACTGGCCACAACAGACTCATAGAAAATCCTCAGCATTTTCTGGCAGATGTTGAAGGACCTCAGTCGCCTCAACAAATAGAGACGACTCTGGCCCTTCCTGTAAAGTGCTGTGGTGTTTTTAGCCCAGTCCAGTTTATTGTCAATGTGTACTCCAAGGTATTTATAGTCCTCCACAATGTCAACACTGACCCCCTGAATTGAAACAGGGGTCAAGTGTTTCCTGGTCTTCCTGAAGTCCACGATCAGTTCCTTGGTCTTTGCCACGTTGAGCTGCAGATGATTCTGCTCACACCACGTGACAAAGGAGTCGACCACAGCCCGGTACTCTGTCTCATCATCCCTGCTGATGCATCCAACCACCGCAGAGTCATCAGAAAACTTCTGAAGATGGCATGTCTCTGTGCAGTGGCTGAAGTCTGTGGTGTAGAGGGTGAAGAGGAAGGGGGAGAGGACAGTCCCCTGTGGTGCCCCTGTGTTGCTGATCACCTTGTCAGACACACACTGTGGGAGACGTACATATTGTGGTCTTCCTGTCAGGTAATCAACAATCCAGGACACCAGAGAAGCATCCACCTGCATCGCTGCTAACTTATCACCCAGGAGGGTCGGCCTGATGGTGTTGAAAGCACTGGAAAAGTCAAAAAACATGACCCTCACAGTGCTCGCCGGCTGGTCCAGATGGGTGTAGACACGATTGAGCAGGTAGATGATGGCGTCCTCATCTCAACCTGCATCTCAACCTGGTATTGAGTGAAGGTGATGGGTGGGGGAGGGGTGTCAGGAATCTCACAGGAGGCAACAGCGCCATGTGAAGAGAGAGGCTGGCACAGTGGTGTGGTTCTGGATTCCAGGCTGACTACAGGTGAGGTTGTGGGGGTAGGAGCAGACACTGTGGTGTCGAATCTATTGAAAAACAGATTCAACTCATTGGCTCTATTCTCACCTCCCTCAGTTCCCCTGCTGTTGGTTGGCCTGAATCCAGTGATGGTCTTCATGCCCCTCCACACCTCTCTCATGCTGTTCTGCTGGAGTTTCCACTCCAGCTTCCTCCTGTAATTGTCCTTAGCCTCTCTGATCCTGTCCTTTAGTAACAAGATCACTTTGGGCAAGTAAGCTGAGTGTTATATTACTGACCAAAGTTTCCTGAAGACTATACATTTACAAACATTTATCTCCTCGGGGGTAAATGACTGGCAACATGGCTTTAATAGTCACATTCAACAGCCAGCTTGGTAATAAACTTAAAATGTCTAATTTCTCTGCAAGTAAAAAATATCCATTAAAATGTTTTATCTTTATTTGTGTTTTGTAATGCAAAAGAATACATTATCACCACAATGTGATCTGGTATCTTGTGATTTTGTGTTTATTATCATAAACTGTGCTCCTTGTACCTTCAACTGTAGCAGGCCTGGAGTACTTGGTATAGGTTTAATGCTGTGCAAACTGCAAAATACAAGATACAAAATGCATATAAAGGTGGTTAACATGAAAATAAAAGACAGAATTTCAAGCTAAGCGTGTCCAGAGGTCCGCTGGATCTCACTGTAAATGCTCTATTGTTTCAGCTTAATTTGTTAATGTCAGTGTTTAAATATACCTTTTTGCCACAGTGCTTTTCAAGGATAAATTACCTTTTTAGATTTTGTGGCTGAAACAGGCTGTACTAACATCTGTAATGACAACCTGATGACCGATTTTCACCTACAGCCAATTTAGAGTAACCAATCAAGTTATCTTACAAGTCTTCTTCTTCTCATAGATCTGATTGTTGTGAAATTACAGTACTTTTCAAAAGGTCCTAAGTAAGCCCTCATTTCTATAAATTTTGGTTTCAAGGAGCCCGATTTTTTTAGTCATTGTATAGGCCTTGTACAGAACTATGGACATTGGCTGCTTCTTTTTTTTCTTTCCATTTTCAGTGCAGCCATTGCACCTGTTTCCCTGAAACTACTCAGGGTGGCTGTCAAGAAGCCATTCTTAAGAAAGGGAAACAGGGAGAAAAGGTTGAGGTATGCCAGATTACACACAAACTAAACTAAAAGTCAGAAGGTTTTGTCAATACAGTTTGTGGCTGCATTTTAGCCAGTCGTATTGGGCAGCACGGTGGGATGCACAGCAAGAAAGTCCTGAGTTCAATTCCACCATAAGGCGGGGGGTCTTTCTGTGTGTAGTTTGCATGTGTTGGAGATCTTGTCAAACATTGATTGAATTATGAATGCAGTCCCATTCATACAAGACCATCTGGGAAGTGTCTGATTGGCAATTGATTTATTTTTCAGCATGGTAATTACCCAAATATATTGCCAATACATTTAAAGCATACCCAGATAGAAAAAAAAAACACAAAATAGACACTCACTTATGGGCCTCCCTGGAGCCCACACCTCAACATTATGGAAGCATCTTGACAGAGAAAAAAACAAACAAAAGGCAGCTAAAGAAGAGCTGTGGACTGTCCTTCAAATCTGTTTTGCCTTATGTAATATATTTTCATGCTCCTTTACACATATTTCCAATTTTACTAGGAAAATATAAAGAATATAAAGGGGTTACTCAAAACTGTATTTTATAGGAACAGTAGGTGAGTTATAGTTCCTGTGGGTTGTGTATAATTGTGCTCATCACTTCAAAGTTACACATGTCATGCTGATAATGGAAACTGGCATCTCTGTTTAAATGTCCACTTTGACCAGTAAATCTATCAGCAGTAACAGCTATTTCTTGTTTTGTTTTAAATATTTGGCTACATCCACCCACACCTCTGAATGAAAGATGAGGCAAAAGGAATATACAACTGCCTACTGGAGAGAAAAGGATATTGGTGCAGTAGGATGAACTGACACTCATCAATGCACACTCTCACCAACAGAGGGAGGCATGAAACAAACTATGAAGGGCTTTAAAATTATAGATGGCATTGAGACATGCTTGTAGTGTGAGTCAAAAATATTTATTCAGTGAAAAAATGCTGCAAAAAAATAAATAAAACTGGTATATGTAATAAAAACAAAAAGTCATAAGTAACTGCTTTTCACTGGTTATATATAAACACTTTAAAACAAGCAAACAGTTAAAAAAATGGATTGAATAATACTTACAGAACAGTGAGCCTTTATATATATAGGGTGCATAAAAATAATAGTATTTCATTTCAGTGTTGCTCTAAAAAGCAGTCTTATCTGAACTCCCTTCATCGTTTAAAAGGCATAATTAGGAATCCAAACAAAGCTAAACCCTATATATAGGCTTTAATTGTTGTTGTTGTTTCATAACTAAAAAAAAAAAAATCACATTTAAGGATTCAATTAAAATGTCAGCTCAGTGAGAGTTAGAGGAGTAGTTTCTTATATTGGCTGTCGGTGTTTTCTTGGAAAGAATCCACTTTAATTGAAGAGTTTATTTTTGAACTTTCTGTACAGCTGGATTTCAGCATTGGTCTGGTGCTGGATCTGCATGAAGCAGGCAATGAATTACTAATATCATTTCTCTTTGTAACCTTATGACACTTGAGCACGTTGGAGAGTTGTCTCTGGCATTGGGAGGATCCAAAGTAGTAGAGTAGGGGATCTAGGAGGCAGTTCAGACTTCCCAAACACAGAAACACCAGATAGAGTGCGTAAGAGCCATCAGGTGCCTCCTGGCTCTTCTCGGTGTTAAACTGCAGGTAGTGTGCAAGCAGCAGACAGTTTGTAGGCATGAAACACAGGACAAATATCAACAGAACTGTCAAAACCATCACTATTGCTCTTTTCCTTTTGTGTGAGCTTCCAGGGAGCCTTTTTTGGAGTTTGCTCAGCGACCAGATGACTCGAGTGTAGGACACCACTGTGATGAGCAGAGGCAGGAAGAAGAGGAGGCAGCAGAGAGTGACGAAGTATGTCTTTAACCAGACGATCTTATCTGTGGAGTGGACATCATGGCAGGTGGTGATATTCAACTCACTGATGTGAAAAGTCTGGTCCGATGTAACAAGAGGCACAGAGCCAGTCAAGGATAACACCCACATGGTTATGCAGGCTATGACTGTGTTCCTTGGCCTCCTCCAAGCCAGAGAGTCAATGGGATAAACAACAGCAAGCAGACGGTCCACACTGATGCAAGCTATGAGAAGAACAGAACAATACATGTTCCAGTAAAAGGCAGCAGTGACCACACGGCACATGGATGGGCCAAATTTCCAGTTGTTGCCTTCAAAGTGGTAGGAGATCTTGAAGGGGAGCATCAGTGCAAAGAGCAGATCAGCTAAGGCCAGGTTCAGCATATAGATTGCAGCTGGCTTCTTAGGACGGATCCCCCGAGCAAAGGCCAGCAGAGCACAGATGTTAATTGGCACACTGATGGAGCAGACCAGCGTGTAGAAGGAAGGTAAAAGGATGGTGGAAACAGGGCCAGTTAGAAACATCAGGGCCTGTTCCGAAAAAACTTTTCTGTCCTTGGGACCATTTGAAGAACGATTTAATGTTCCGTTATCATCATAATCTATTGGTTCATCCGTCACTGACTGGCGTAAGCCATACAAAAAGCCCCTTCCATGTGGAGCAGCTGGAGAAAGAGAGAAGGGGGGGGGGGGGGGGGGGGGGACAGTCTGATCAAAGGTAAAGGAAATGGAAAAGTTTTGGCTAATCCAACAGGAAGACAATCTTCATTTGGTATCAAACTGTTTAACAAACATATACCACATTTTACTAGGTCCATATTATGCATTTCTAATTTATCTAATTACCTTAATACCAGTTTTGTCCATTAAAGAAAAATCAATTTCAATTTTAACAATACTTACCAAATTTAAAATCGCTAATTAAATCATTTCTTAAAAACTTAAAAAGTGCTCTTAATTGCTACTGTTTTATTACTTCAGCTTGGAAGGGAAAACACTTCTTCAATGACTTTAAAATAAAAAAAAAGAAAACCATCAATTTTATGCCGACTAAATGTAGCTAAATCAACACATTTCCAGTGAAAGTTTTTTTAAACAGTGTGCAGGGAATGCCAGAGTTTTAAACACAGTAGAAACTTTTCTTACTTGCGTTTTCTCTTGCGTAGGCAGCACCGAAACACGACACAAGGCACAGAGAAACTAACAGAGACATCGGAAGCATTCTGCTCACCGGTGAAAAATAAAACCACTAAACGAGAATAAATTGATTAAATGCGCGACGTTAATACTCTCCGTTCCCAGTCGACCCAGAGTTCTTCTGCTGCCGCTCTTCTACAGAAGCACGTCAAATGTGGCTTGTTTACGCCCAAATTTCGGCTGGTCAGATCCTATCGCGCCCCTCCACCAATCAGAGAGGTCTGTTCCCAGACACATTCCTGTGGTGTGATGTCACCTTTCCAGTCACACAGCAAGGTCAACATCTAACCAAAGACATGCGAGCAGCATCGACCCCCCCTGCCTCCCCCCGCACACCCAAACCTCGTCAACAAATTAGGACCGTTTTAATTAATGATGTAAACGGTTAGAAGACAGTTCATAGATTTTTGTCTATTTTAAATTAGAAAAAACAAACAAACTATTTTTTAAAGTTCTCTAATGAAACCTTTTACCTGTCGTTTTAACACACGATGAAAAACAAAATTAGAGTGAGACGGGGCTTATAACGTAGCATATTTCAAAGAAAAAGGCACAATGTGTTTCAAATGGCACATTTAAAACAGTGTGGGTTTTTTTGTTTGTTTGTTTTCTTTAGACAGTGAAGTTAGATGAGCCTCATGCTTTTTTTTTCTTCTTTTTTTAAAAGCAAAAACTCTCCTCTCAACCCAGGAAGCGTGACTAACACTGCAGAAAGTTGTGTCCTTTTTCCGGACAGCACATTGAACTCTGCCTAAGAGCTGCATTCTATTTGATGAGTGATAAGAAACAATGATAATGAACCACAGTAACCTAGTAGTGAAGGGACAACAACAGCAATTTATTTATCACCACTTTAAATTGATCTTTCGTTCAGCTAAATATGAAACAGATTTTCTGTTCTTGGGATGTAAACATCCAGCAACACATTTCAAAGTATTAACTTCTGGGAAAATGCCTTGGAATAAACAATTTTGTTTGAAGTGATTTAACTTATCCCTGCAGACTCTTAACTGCTTCCTTTGTTTGTGACAGAGGGCAAATGGAAAGCTCTATAGGGTCATTAATTTTGGAACAAATATATTTTCAGACAACAAAAGCCAAACTTTTTTCCCTTTTCTTCTTTTTATTTTTTTTAACCCTTTGTGATGAGATAAGATGTTGCCATTACTTATTTTAGACATGTTCAAAAGGTGGCTGGTAAAATGATAAATGTGCCTTTACATCCTCCGTTCCTGGTAGCAAATTGCTCTCCAGATTTTTTCCCTTTTTTGTCTATGTGTCCTTACATTTTTGTTTACTTACTTATGTAAACTGTTTATCCAGATTGCAATTGCTTGTCTTTCCAGGAAGTTACATGACCACGGTACTTCCCACTGGTGAAAATGACCAAGAGACAACCAACACAATAACCAATCATACAAGTTAAAGTAAAGGGAGTTTTTATATTCATGTATCTGCTTTATAAAAGTCTATATTTATAAAGTGCTGGGATGAGAACAGAGGACAGTAAAACCACCAAAATGAAAGGCACCTTTGCCTTGAAATGTGCTGATTACATTTTCTCTGTGTAAGATGAAAAGAGACTTCCTGAGGGAGGGATGGGAGTAGGGATTGTCAGCAGCTGGACTTTTTCGCCTTGCTTTTTGCTTTCATGCTTTTATATTCACTCAAACTCAGAGAGGCAGACTAAACCCATTTCCTCCCAAAAATATTGGTCACAGTGAATTGTTTCTTATTTAAACATTCTTACATATTTAAACATAAAAAAAAATCATAACACAAATATAAAATCATATTTAAACATAAAATCTCTTTCTGCATTGGTGTTACTTAAAGCAATAGTTTAACATTTTGGGATAAATAAATTTGCTTTCTTGCTGAAGGTGCATATCTTGCACAACTATAAAGACCCAACCAGCATACTTGAGCATAAAGACTGGAAAGCAGGAAGTATATCTATTTATTTATTTTTATTTTTGGGGGGCCTTATTATGGTTTTATTTTTGATAGGGACAGCAAAGACTGACAGGAAAGTGGAGGAAAGAGAGAGGGGAAGACATGCAGCAAATAGCCGCGGGTCGGACTTGAACCCAGGCCGCCTGGCCGCTTTCATAAAGTCCACATATATCGCCTATCTATACAGAAAACTTCATTAATTATAGCCTACATTATTTTCTTCATTAGGACTTGAGTTTTAAATAAAATTGCTGACAATAGGGAGATTACATGGAAAGAAGTGGGTCTGCATATAGATAGTTAAAGCTTTTTTATGTTTATTGTGTTCCTCTTGTATGCCTTAGTGCATGACGATTAATCGATGCAAAACCTAAGGTATTTCAGTCATGATTGACAAGGTGTTGATCTTGTTACAGTTTTCATAGTCAAGCCTTCAGTTCTTGGGGTGGGGCAAAAAACCTGAGCAGTACTGGCAGCAAGTGTGTATTCTGGTGAATTCCGCATGTTGTAATCATAATGCTGTAAACTGAACTTTCTCATGACTTCCTCAGAATGACTGGTGACTTGGCCATTCTTTAACATATATAAATAACAAATAATAACTCGTAACAGAAAATTGGTTGGCTAAATGAAAGTCACAGTATTTACACAAATGTATTGAAGACATATAACATTTGATTTTCACCAAGAAGAAGCAGAATTTGAAGTTGATTATTTTGTTGATGTTATCTAGAAACTTCTACATACACGATACCACAAAACCACTTAACTCAGGGTCCATAATGAAACATGATGAAGTCCCAAGCAAGCTATGTTAGTTAGCCCCTGTTATGACACTTGAAATTCAACACCGCATTGCAGAATATAATTATATCCCCTGAAGGATGATCAATATACTTTAGGTAGCGCATTAGTGTTACTGCATTAGTATAGTGTTTTTGTACGAGGGTATCGTCTGAAATGAATTTCTACTTTGCTCTCTAGACACTCCCCAAGTTAGCTGCTGCTCTAGTGTTGGGCAGGAAGGAAGCATTATGCTTTCAAATACTTTTTTATTTCTTGAAACAATGAGTGCTGTAAAAATGATACTATAAGGCTCTGGGACTGGCAGTATAATTCTCTGGGTTAATGGCTGCCAGAAACTGTTTTCCTGAACATTTTTGTTGTGAGAAAAAGTACAGTTTGGTATGCACAGTAGAGGACATGTTGTTCCTGCAGCCTGCAAGGCTTGGGGAGTTTCTAAACTAACAAAAGTTCATTCGTGCAAATAGGAGGAGGAAGGATACAGACTGTGGGAGATTAGATCCAGAGCAATGTCACTGCCACGCTTCCTGCTTTCTGTTTTTTTAGCGCCTGTAACAGCTGAAACAAATGTCTTAATGTTGAAGACTTGAGCATGTTTTTCTTTCTGTTGGCAAGTGAATAGTGTATTACTGTTTTTTTTTTTTAAATTAATACAGCCATAACAATTTTATGTGCAAATACTCAGATATCTACTTTAGTCTAGTTCCAAGAAATACAGACCATATAAATATATATATGTATATTTGAAGAAATGTAACTGTTGGTGCTTACTTCTTTGAACTGAATTAGAGCAAATTCATGTAAGTCATTACATCAGCGCCTTTGAACAAATAGCATGTTCATGCCAGCCTATGCAACGCATGAGGGTTCTTGCACTTGATGCGTTTAAAGTGTATGTGTAAAGGAGTCATAGCACTTCATTTGTTCCAGATTTTGTCATGTTACAGCCTTATTCCAAAATGCATTAAAAAAAATTTCAACTTAAATTCTATGCACAGTACCCAATAATGAATAATGAATGGTGCAAATGAACATGAACATGAACAACAAAATGTGTAAAACTCAGATAATCAAATAAGATTCAACAGCATGTGATTCAGCATATTTGAAGGACTTGAACTTCTCTAAATTCATGTTTTCTCCAAACAAATCAACAGCAAACAGTGCAAATTTCTGAGCTCATAAATCCACCATCTTTTTATAATGTTCATGAGTTGCACAGTTTCTGTCAGTGAGAAGATTGGCATTGCATAGATTCAACCAGAGAGCTTTATGTAAGAGTGTATCCATGTAAGATTTTTATAGTTGTCTGGCTCCACCAAACTCCAGAAATGCTGAGAATGCTGCTGAAGTTTAAGGTGGACATCATTTTGGAGATTTATGATGTCCATCTCCAAAGGACCAACACTGAAAAGCTCAGTCATCTGCCCTGACAACTCACTAGTGTCAACATCTAGGAAGAGGTTAGCAATAAAAGTCTCAGCAGGCTCCAGTTTCTCAAAGCCATAGAATCTGTCTGAAAACTCCTGTCCCAGTTTGGACACCAGATCACAGAATCTGTGTCCATTAAATACCTTTTCTGCTCCTAAATGGGACTCCAGTATCTTTGCAACTGAGATGAAGTGCTTAAGTCTTTTATTTAGTATCTGCTGGATATAAAATGAGAATTTAGCTGTGAACACCTTCACAGCACTGATCATTTCACACACTGTTTACTCTCTGCCATGCAACTGCTAGATCAGCTGGTTAATTCTTTCAGTCACGTCCACTAGGAAAGCCAGATCTAACAGCCACTCAATATTTCTTTGTAATGTGGTATCCTCTCCTCTTACTCACATAGACATTCACTGTGTATGCTATTGCTTCCTTGCAAGTAAATAAACGCGTTGGGACACACTACTGTGTGTCTCACTTCATAAGATAATTTTTCTAACAGGTTTTCTGTTTTCTTTGTATTATTGTAGGGTCTTTACCTTACAATATAAAGCAGGTTGAGGCAACTGTTGTTGTGATTTGGTGCTATATAAATAAAATTCAACTGAATTGAATTGAAGTGAAAAATGTCCATCCATATTCAATTTCCAAGGCAGGCTTACTTGTTTGATAGGATTTAAGGGTTTCTTTTATTCCTCTCCGTGAGAGCAAGTGGCTACATGGGTAAGTAGTTCACATATCTAAACAAATTATCTCTGGTTTGAGTGTGAGAGGAGCCATTAATGCATTGACAGCTGTGTCAGGAAGACTATCTGTTGCAATACTCTGTCAAATCAACTATATGGTGACCCCTTGTAAATAAGGGAGTTGTAGCTAAAAGATGCTAAAGATCTTTAGGGGGTATTATATGAGAACTCATCTGTGTCTGAGCTGGTTCACAGGGATCCACACACTTTCTGCTGAACACAATCTGACTACTCATCCACTCTCCTTATTTTTATAAGGAGAATGTGTGTCTGAAAACTTATGTCAACTGCAGAGAGAGACACATATATCAGATTTTAGCATCTGTTGATCTACAGCTGTGAAATCCAAAAACAGTATAGATATAGATATAGAATATTCCAGCTTGAAAAGATTACAGAATGAGGAACTTATTTTTTTTAGACTTGCAGTCTGCTAAACTAAACTACACTACTAAATAAAATACAACATCTGCGACCAGAAAACAGGAAGATACACACAGCAAACATAAGAAAAGAGCTGAAAACCATGCAGACATTTATATTATTTGACAGTACAGTTTTGGCACATGACTGTGAACAGCACATTTTCCCTCACCTTGCCCTCTAGTGACAGTACACAGAATTCCATGGCAGCGGAGTATTGGGCTTACAAGATTTAAATGACACCTGCTGTATGATAGTGTAGTAGTTTGCACCTTTTTAACATCTGGTGTGAAAAATTTGATAAATAAAATATGCAAAACTACCCACTGTGGTAACCCCTTGTAAACAAGGGATACTACTACTACTAGTACTAGTAGTAGCTTCTCTTCTACTGTTATGTAGAAGAGTGCAGATAGACTTTTATATATTCTGTATTACTGGAAATTTTAACCTTTGCAGAAATAGGTGAAAGGTGTTATATTGCTAAAAATCCCTGGACGTCAGAGCCATGGGAAGGTACTTGAAGTTGAGGGTGCTGAAGTAAGAGCGTGCATGTGTTGGGTTGGGGGTACTAATTTCTGAGGTATAAAATATATATAATATATTCCATCTGACCCCACTGGACACAGCAGACAAGGTATTTTATGATACAGCAGCGCAGACACAGAATAATTTTGTTTGCGTACAGCTGACTAGAACCCATCTAAATATGGATATTATTTTAGCCAGCCCAAAAACCAGATTTAGACAGCATACAACATACCCAAGAACTCTTTTGCACTAAAGATCTACAGCTGTGAAATCCAAAAACAGTACTTAGATATAGAATATTTCAGCTTGAAAAGATTACAGAATGAGGAACTTATTTTTTTAGACTTGCAGTCTGCTAAACTAAACTAAACTACACTACTAAATAAAATACAACATCTGCGACCAGAAAACAGGAAGATACACACAGCAAACATAAGAAAAGAGCTGAAAACCATGCAGACGGCAGATATTTATATTATTTGACAGTTTAGTGTGAACCACAACTTCCTCCCAGAGGAATCTGACTAGAAACTCTTTGTAACTAAGAGTATGAGATCTGACAGAGAACACAACAGCAAAATGTCAGACGTCACTCAACTGAAAAAATAGGGATATTTCTTCTGTGCAACTGGACAAAATATTTTCTGTTTCTAGAAAGAGCATTGGTCCAGTGATTTAAAAGAAAAGAAGAGAAAAGTGCCCCCACCCCCACTCACTTTTCATTAACGCTTAAAAAAGATTGAGATAACAAAAAGTTCAGCATGTTCCTGTTAGCAAGCATACATCCACATGTACCTTGAATAAATATCCTTTCTTCTATCACAGATAGGATCAAGATGACAAAAACACAATCGCATAACTTTTTAGAGAGTCACATAAATGTCATCTTTCTTGTTTCAAGACTCTATTGACAATAATTAATTTCCTAGGTTGACCTTGATCAGACAAAAGTGCTGATGTCAAAGGAAATAGCCTGGAGTACTGATTTATTTTAGTATATTCAGTGTTTGAAAGTGTTCCTGTTTTTTTTTTATTCTTTGGCTGTATCATACCACACTTTTACTAACCAAGTAACTAAAGAGGAAGTTAGCAAGCACTTTCCCCCAAAAAATACACAATACAGTTTTGGCACATGACTGTGAACAGCACATTTTCCCTCACCTTGCCCTCTAGTGACAGTACACAGAATTCCATGGCAGCGGAGTATTGGGCTTACAAGATTTAAATGACACCTGCTGTATGATAGTGTAGTAGTTTGCACCTTTTTAACATCTGGTGTGAAAAATTTGATAAATAAAATATGCAAAACTACCCACTGTGGTAACCCCTTGTAAACAAGGGATACTACTACTACTAGTACTAGTAGTAGCTTCTCTTCTACTGTTATGTAGAAGAGTGCAGATAGACTTTTATATATTCTGTATTACTGGAAATTTTAACCTTTGCAGAAATAGGTGAAAGGTGTTATATTGCTAAAAATCCCTGGACGTCAGAGCCATGGGAAGGTACTTGAAGTTGAGGGTGCTGAAGTAAGAGCGTGCATGTGTTGGGTTGGGGGTACTAATTTCTGAGGTATAAAATATATATAATATATTCCATCTGACCCCACTGGACACAGCAGACAAGGTATTTTATGATACAGCAGCGCAGACACAGAATAATTTTGTTTGCGTACAGCTGACTAGAACCCATCTAAATATGGATATTATTTTAGCCAGCCCAAAAACCAGATTTAGACAGCATACAACATACCCAAGAACTCTTTTGCACTACAGATAGGAATGTGAAATTACAGCTTAATGATGTAGGTGGGTGGTTAAAACACAAACTTAATTTAATAATGGAGTTTGACTAAAGTTTTCTCTTGGGATGTTAGGGTGCCATTAAACATGTTCTTCGTTACTGTCTTTTGAATGTTCTTAATTTATGGTTGTAAGGTACATTTACCTAACGTTTCAAACATCCACCACAGGATGGCAACATCGGGAAGAACAATAGTTACTTCTTCCAGATGTTGCCAAGTGCATCTCTGTCTGTTTTTTGTTTTTTTTCTTTGTGCTGTTTGTTTTATTACACCAGACACAGAGTCTGCAGTCCATTCTCTAGAAAATCTTTAAAAACTAATACACCTACTGGTAGAAAAAAAATAATGAAAGGTCACTGATGAGGGCAGACGGAGCAAGAGACTGAGAGATGGATTGGGGGCATGGCTGCACTGATGCAGATGCAGTGATGCAGATGCTGTGCTGGTCCACCGTGGTGAAGAGAGAGCCAAGTATAAAAGATAAGCTCTCAATTTAGCAAGCTGGCTTGATTGCCGCTAATTCTACGATTAATTAACTTTCAGCGTCCATAGGGTCAGAGTTGAGAAGTAATAATGTACAAATGTGTTATACTTAGAATTTGGGGGTATCTGTACTTTACTTGAGTACTTCTTTTTCTCAAATTTTTTTTATGTTTACCCCCTACATGTTAACACAAATATCTGTACTTTCTACTCCTTACATTTTAAAAATGGGCTTGGTACTTCAGCTTCAACCCTTAAAGGGATGTAAGCCATCCTCATACAAGAATGCTACAGTACACAATGTGAAAACATTCCTACATGGATTACAGTCAGTTACTGCCTTTTCCCATTCTGACAACTCTGTCTGCCAAATATACAGCATAGCCCTACATATAACATACACATGTATGTTTATACTTAATTAACCAGCATCACTACATCCTTAAAAAATGCAAGGTTTTCTTATAACACTAGTTAAAGAAAACTAAATAAATTACAGTACGACCATTCTGGGAGTTTCAACATCCTGGCCATTCATCCATCCATTTTCTTCTTCTTATCCATGGGCCAAATTGTGGGAAGAGCAGCCTAAGCTTAACAGCCCAGACTTCCATCTCCTTCACTCCTTCCCCCTTCTTTACCTCATATGCGGGAACACTAACACATTCCCAGCATGATGTAAGCTTATAACCAGCTGTTATTGTTATAGCTGTCAGCTGTGTAGAGGATGAGATAATCCATTATATAAAATTTCAAGCACCTAAGCAATATTCTGTCCCTAGTGTCAAGTACAGAGGACTCCATTTCCTTTTATAAGTTGGAATGAGTGAAGAAGCAGCCAGCGCCCAAAGAAACTCTGGAGAACTATCAATTAAGATAATTTTAAAATATTTACAAGGTAGTCTGGCTATTGGAAGAAATATGTTAAGAAAGAGCTTGAATCCTCTACACAGCACTGTAATATGTGTTTATTGTAACGTTATGTGGTTTGATTCACTGCAATGGCCAATTTGTAAAAAGTACTTTTCATGAAAATCGTTGAAGGTAAATTAAGAATAAGACCATGAACAACTGGTAACACCAGGTCATGTATAGATAAACTTTATCATGAAATTCCTTTGCATAAATATAATATGTCATGATTATTAGTTTGCTGTAAATAAATCTTTTGTCCTTTTTTGTTTTGTCATATCAGATAAATGTGTCATATCTGACATATTATGGGCTCCAGCCCCCTGTAGCTCAAATTCTAATTCAAATTCAAATTCAAATTTTATTTGTCACGTACACAGTCATACACAGTACGATATGTAGTGAAATGCTTGGACAACTGCTCGTGACCTAAAGAGAACAAAAAAGGAAAAGGCTATGAATAAGATAGGAAATAAATATGAAAAATTAAAAAGGGTAAATTTAACTAGGAAGGAATAAAATATAAATTAAGGTTAAAAATGAAATAACTGTACAACACAAATTAGAATGAAGGGTAAATTTAACTGGGAAGAATAAGATAAAGATAAATATATAAATTAAAGTTGAAAATAAAATAACTGTACAACAAAATACACAATACACAATATAGAACTATATAAGAATGTATGAAGAAATCTAAATATAAATAAATATATACACAATAACAGCAGCTGTACAAGTATTAACCGGAAATGAAGAATATAGTGACCAGTGTTGTGCAAAACCAAAGTCCAGAAAGTCCAGTGTGTGTGTAAGAACCATATGTGTGGGTCAGTACTGTGTGGTGGTGTGATTGAGAGACCGTATCGCCTGCGGGAAGAAGCTCCTCCTCAGTCTCTCTGTGTTGGTCTTCAGGGAGCGGAATCGCTTTCCTGACCTCAACAGAGAGAACAGTCTGTTGTTGGGATGGCTGAGGTCCTTCACGATCTTCCTGGCCTTGGTCCAGCACCGCCTGCTGTAGATTGAGTGCAGGTCAGGGAGCTCGGAGCGGATGGTGCGCTCAGCTGACCGCACAACCCTCTGTAGAGCTCGTCTGTCCTGCATGGTGCTGTTCCCGAACCAGGTTAAGATGTTTCCCGCCAGGATGCTCTCTATGGTGCACGAGTAAAAGTTCCTGAGCACCTTGGAGGGCAGTTGGAAGTCTCTCAAGCGTCTGAGGTGGTAGAGACGCTGTCGGGCCTTTTTCACCACGGTGTTGATGTGACAGGACCATGACAGCTCTGACAAGGATGAGCGAAAGAGGATGGATGGATACTTTCAAGTCACACATTTCTTTCAGATATCTCTGACTGTTACTGAAACGTATGTTAAGCACAGCTCTTATCATATGGAAGGAACAAGTTAATGTTTTGGCTTCCTGATATTGGTCTCAGTTTGAGATATTTTGAGTAAAAGGATGTTGATATCATCTCTGCAGTTTGAGATATTTTGAGTAAAAGGATGTTGATATCACCTCTGCATGTTGTGAGTCTGAAGACTGGCATTGCATTGCTGAAACAATTGCACGACTGGAAGGAATGTGTAGAAATGTAGATTTGTACATTTCTATTTGAGGGAGAGAGGAACAAAATATGGGGAAGATACTTGTTTTACTTGTTTTTGCTCTCTGCATAAGCGGTACACAGCTGAAAAAAGGTAAGAGAATTTTATAAAAATTTAAGAGCAGATTTAAGTGTTTTTTCATGGAAATTGACAGTTAATCTGATAATTAAACTGCCACAGTTTCATTATTCAGATAAAAACACATGATTTTGCCATTGAATGGTTTATTATAGAATGGTTTTGAATAGTTAGCCAAACATTGCCTTGTGCAGCTCCGTCAGTTTGAAAACTTCCCGTATTTTCTGTCATGCATATTCATCTTTTTTTTTTTTTTTTTTCTTTTTTTTTTTTTTTAAATGACATCAGAAACAGCAGTATGCGACATTACGTGATGGCAGAGCTTCAGTTCATCCTTTGTCATTTTTTTTTTTTTTTTTTAAATAAATAGGACAGGGGGAATGAATGAGAGAGAGAGGGGGAGAGAAAGAAAGAAAACCAAAGAGGAGAAGAGACGGTGAGAAGGGGGGGGAAGAGAGAGAAAAAAAAAAAAGAACTCCTGGGTCACCTGTATGGAGAAAAAAAACAAACAAACAAACAAAAAAAACAAACAGAGGAGACAGCAAACAACAAAGAGCAACATAATAATAGAGAAAACAAAGCACCATCACAATAAACTAGCTAGTCATAGATATCAATATTTACTAAATAATAAACGATATTGTGCAGCACGAAAGATAGACAGCGCACAGTGTGCTTTGAGGCAGCAGCCAAGAAAGCTTTAGTCCGTGTCTGTGAATACCCATGTGTGCATACCTGTGTGGATCAGCATGCTTGCATTCCAAAGGTTTCTCCATGTAATGATCTGCTAGGGAGTGTGGGGGGGCCACAGCCCCGTCCTCCAGGGTGTGAAGCGGGTATGGAGGAGATCAAAACTCCAGACATCCAGAGGCCCCCAGAACACAAGAGACCATGGAAGACCAACAGAGGGGCAGCCGCGCCACTGTCCCAGTAAGAGCTGAGGAGAGTCCCAGATGAGGGCTCGCCCAGCAGCCGCGGAGCAGAAGTCAGGGGGAGTTGCAGTGACGCGCCCGTGAGCTCCGCCGGCCCCCAGCTGCGCCTGAGTGACCGAGCCCTAGGCCGAGAGGCCGGGGGCACCCCACCTCCAAAGGGGCCCGAGCGAGCCCCAGGCCCCAGGCCCCGACAAGCGGCCACCAAGGAGTGAGCCGGTGTGTACCCGGACGCCCACCCCCAGACACAAAGAACCACCAACACACCGACACCTGAGGGAGTCCGCCACCGGCAGGGGAAGTGGTGGTGGGTGGAGATAGGCCTCCAAACCTTGGAGGGCCTGAGGTGTCCCCAGAGAGGTGGCGTCTGATACCCAACCTGACATATAGACACAGACATACAGGCACACACAGACACAAACATCCATTCCCACCCTCATGCTCTCATATGCACTCACTCCACACTCAACCAACGTGGAGACAGACATAAAGAGACGCTGTACACACAATCACACTCCCCAAGCGTACTCTACAAACCGGGTCTAGGTACCCTTGCCCCTGGAGGGGGGAATTGCACCCAGACCCAGGTGGTGTTACCCTTTTCCCTGCGGTGGGGAGAGGCAGACCACCCCGACTCCGCAGCAGCAGGGAGGCCCCACACCCCAGACCGCAGTCGGACGGCCAACTCCTCCTACTAGCCCTCCCGCTCCAGCAGGCCGCAGAGAATGGGGGTGGGAGAAGACTCCAAACCTCCCTCCACCCGCTCATTGTAGTGTTGATGCATATGTGTTCTAAGGTGCAATTAAAACCCAGGAGGGCATGCATGCATATTCATCTTTGATTTCTCAAGCGCAGAAAAAACAAGCGTGGCACTGAAAACGGTTTTCTATTAACAAAATATATCAGTACATATGTTGGTACAAATATATTTGAAAATCATTTATATTTTGAATGTAACTTTCATTTTTGTATTGTTTTTTTGGTTTTTGTTTTTGTTTTTTGCAGGACAAAAGACACGGAGGGAGCAGAAAAACAGCTCTGAGGTTGTTTTTCCCATGCTCAGAAGATTTAAAGGGGCCCCAGTCATTAACATCCAGCCCTTCGTAAATGGGACTCAGGCTTCCTTTCTAAATTATTCCCCTCCAGCTCTGAACTTGCTCAACAATAGCACAGTGCGGTACCTCGGTGGTTCTCTGAGCACCCGAGTCATTTCCATTATTTACACGTTGGTGGTTACAGTTGGGATTCCAGCCAACGTCAGTATCTTGTGTTTGCTAGTGACTAAAATCCGAAAGGTGTCTTCTGCCATCCTCTACTGCAGCCTGGCTGTCTCCGACCTCTTCCTCCTCCTCTCCCTCTTCTTTCCTCTCCATTCCTGTACAAAAGTATGCCCAAGAGAATGTGCGCTGCCTGGGTGAGCCTGGCTCTGTGGGGGGTGTTTGGTGTCGCCATCATCCCAGAGCTCATCATCCAGCAGAGCTACTGGCTCCCTCAGCTCAACCGCACAACCTGCCATGATGTGTTGCCCCTGGATCACAGCTCTCACATGTTTCTGCTCTACTATCACCTGATTCTTATTGTCTTTTTTCTTGTGGTGCCTCTGGTTGTTATAGCTGTGTGTTTTGCCCGAATCATCAACAAGCTCACAAGGTCACATTTTGACTGGGTGACGTACATCAAAGCAAGCACACTGGTGTTTAGTATCTTCCTGGTGTGCTTTGTCCCCCCTGGAGTCCTACACTTTGTCCATTATGTCCAACTGTTTGTGGATGGAACAGAAACTTTGTATGTGTACTTTAATGTGGCAGTGTGTTTGTGCTGTGTCCATACCTGTCTGGATCCCTTCCTTTTCCTTTTCATGTCCAAGGCTGCACAGTCTAGGTTTCATTTTAAAACTTTCAAGAGAAAGACACTGAGCAGTGTCTTGTTAACACGTAACACGTAGACTAAGGGTTAGCAATAAGTAATTATGACTTTTTATTTTTGTAGCCAATCATGAGGAAAATGATTCTCCTTGGTTGCTATCCAAAGAGAAATCAAAAATACCTATTCTATTCATTTAAAACTTGCAGTTTACCTGAACCTGATTTTATCTTTGTTTAGTTTATGTGTGTGAGACACATATACAATTGGATATTAAAAAAGAAAGCACTAACAGGCCAATTTATTAAGAACAGCTTACTAGTACTGAAATTGACACCATTTTGCCTCCAGAACGCCTTTAATTCTTCATGTAATATGTTCTGCAAGGTGCTGAAAACATTCCTCAACAATTTTGCCTATATTGACATGAAAGCATTATGCCGTTGCTACAGATTTCTCAGCAGCACATCCATGATGCATGATGTGATTAGCCAAGAAGTTATCTATTGCTATTAAAAACTATCACAAATCAATCAACATGAGTGACCTAAATCTTGCTAAGAGTAAACCTAACTTGATAATATACTTGTTTTGTTGCATATATAATAAAGAAAATATCTGAAACGTTTATTCCAGAAAATAGTTTTTGTGGCATTTTCTTCTTTTCCCTCCACATTCTAAAGCTATGAAATCACAATGACATGAAGGGTTAGCTGCAATGTTGATCCTGGATGAACATTATTAGGATGGAATGCCACTGTGTGAAAACATGTGAACTGTAGTCTCAGTTGTACACACAATAAACACTGCTGTGTGATTAGATGTTAAGATAACACACTTATTTTGCAGGCAAAAATCAGCACACTTAAATTTCCTCTTGCTTACTTTGGCTCTATAACTAGCACATGATGTTTATTTTCTGAGTCTATAATACTAAAGGCCTTCCTGATGAACACTTCTGATGTCGCATTGAGGCTCATAGTTTAAAATTTGTACATTAAATTATGTGAAAAAGCATAATCTTTCTACATGTCGGTCTATAAATTGTGTTTAGGAGAAAAGGTTGTGGGAGTCACAAAAGCTGTTTGGGGGAACAAAAGTATAACAGCTGAAAAGGAGCAGCTCTACACCTTTAAACTAAACCTGGAGAGGAAAAGATTAAATGATGACCAAGGATTACTGAAGCAGGTCAGTAATCCTGACTGTGGTGTACCTGGGTCGTAGTACAGAAATCCTATTCCCAGCTCTTAGTATGCTGACGATACAAATAAATTGTTGTTTAACCTACAGTATTATATTCTAGAAATCACACCTTTGTTGTGGGTGTCCTGTGAGGACAATGTACATATAAAAAAAATCAGAAAAACAGGTCTACATCTTGAATTTTCAAAAAGTGTATTACAATACTAATAGAAAAATCCGATGAATTAAAAGGCTGGGTATTACATGCTGTCAACATGCATGGGGGCAATAAATATATGAATGAAAAATGAAAATGAAAGCTGCAAAACAGCTCAGGCAAGCTTATTATTATTAGGTAATATTATATTATTAATAATGAAATCGTAATATTATATTATATTATATTATATTATATTATATAAAATTACTTATATTATTAAGTAATTTCCATATTTGTTAATCTGAAAGTGCTGTGAGCGTGCACCTGATCAACATGCCTGTTTTATTAGACTAGACATGATCATATTATTATTATTATTATTATTAACTTTTTTTTTTCAAACTCCATCTTCTCTGCATCACAAATGTCGACCGAGGTGGTTAGCAAGACGAAATTGTCATGATGCTAAATCTCTAAAGCTCATTTAATTAATTGCTAACAACTGATGCCATAACTGTGAAAGCTGAGCTGGCCTCTCAGCTAGCCCAGCTTTGTTAACAGGACACGGACACGCCCTCAGAGAAAGAGAAGACTGCACTTTATTATGAGATGAAATAAGCGCAGCTTTCAACAGCAATAATCAATTGTGGCCACAAGTCAGCAATAATGTAAAAGATGACGACAGCGGGGTCTGAGATTAAAGGAGAGAGAGATCCCTTCATGTGAAGAAGGATAGCCTCCTGTGACAGACTGAATGTACTATCAAGCGAAAGCCAATCAGAGTGCTCCCTGCTGGCACGAGGAGACTACTAGTGGAAAGGGATCATGGTGGAAAGACTGTAGAGCAGGGATAGGCAACTCCAGGCCTCAAGTGCCGGTGTCCTCCAGGTTTTAGATCGCACCCTGGGTTAACACACCTGAATCAAATGATTAGTTCATTACCAGGCCTCTGGAGAACTTCAAGAAATGCTGAGGAGTCATTTAGCCCTTTAAATCAGCTGTGATGGATCATGGACACATCTAAAACCTCCAGGACACCGGCACTCGAGGCCCTACCCCTACTGTAGAGCTGAAGTGTTAGTTGGGGGGGGGGGGTTCATAAATTTTGTCCAGAATGTGTGCGTGCAGACAATCAGTAAATAAATTCATACTGTTTGCGTGATAGCATAGTTTGGTGCAACTTTCCACGTGGTCACTGTTGTTTATATTTGCGTCATCGGACAGTTTACTACTTTGTGTGCTGAGGTTTGAACAACCTCATATGAGTTGCACCGTTTGGTGAATACTTTGTGACTTTATTGTTGGTTCACTGTGTAGACATATAGAACTTTCTATATGTTAGTACATATAAATAGTATGTTTATTTTAAGTATTAATTTCTGGTGTTATGTTTGAGAAATAAGCAGTCAGAAAAATAAAATCATGTCCAAATAGACGTTACATTGCAGGTTTATACAGAAAATATTTATCTGTTTATTATTAGGTCATTTATTCCTTGTTACAGAACCACGCCCCTCTACATAGAAACAACAGCACAAGTAATTTATTTTTTATACTTAATTTCAGTAAGCTGCATTGTAACCAATGCCCCCTGGTGGCTACATTTTTTTATTTATCATTCACCAAATATATTCTTTAAATCTACTGCGGTACTTTAGTACGTCTAAAATTTAAGTTTATTTATAATGGCATTTTATAGATATTACCATGATTTTTTTGGCCACAAACTAGAGATGGACCGATCCGATATTACGTATCGGTATCGGTCCGATACTGACCTAAATTACTGGATCGGATATCGGAGAAAAATAAAAAATGTAATCCGATCCATTAAATATCACGAAAGCACCTCACAAAACTTGCAACACGCCGTAACTCACCTCAGAAGGTTAGCAGTCGGAGCAGTAGGCATCACGTGATAGAGCGGCTGTGGCATGCGGGACCTGTCTGTGGTCTGGATAGCATGTGGAGCTTCGCTAGCAACCCGGCATTTCATCTCCGACAAAGTTATCCCGAGAGAAGTAAAGCAAGTGTGTAAGTCCATCTCTGAATGTTTGTAAAGCATTCCTGCGTTAAGCTTAACAACTGATATATGGAGCGACTGCCTCTTCTGGCTGCTGCTTCAATCATGAAACTGCTTAATGATCAGCTGATCGGCTTTTCTGTCGCGAGTCCGTGTCTCTGGTTTGTTTTTGGCCCACTTTGCACCAGAAAGAGGAAACCAGCGGCTGAACAACAGCAGCACGTTTAACCTTGATCAGCTGTTGTTAGAATGTATTTAATATTACTTTCTACACCAGGATCTTTTTCTACGTAGCTGACGCTGGTAACTGAGCAGGGGCGGATCTAGCAAAGTTTAGCCAGGGGGGCCGATAGGGCATTAATGAATGAATAATGAATGAATGAATGAATATTCTTTATTGTCATTGTCACAAGTACAATGAAATTGAAAGATGTCTCCGGTCAGTGCAACATCACGAAAGATAAATACTTAAAAACTATAATAGATATGATATAAAAGATAGAAATACATATAAAATACAGTATTCTCATACAGTAAATACACCCAAGCAATCCAGGCCTAAGGCCCCATACAGACACTCAACATACGACCTAGTTGATATATCACTCAAACAATCAATCACTCAGTCAATTTGTTAGCGCATCCAACAAAACATGTCTGAAAGCATTCCAACATCAAGGGCACAAATGACAACAGGGGCAATGAAAGTCATCTACTTTTAGTAGCATTGAGACATGATATTGCAATTGGGTAGAAACTGTGTTTGAGTCTGTTAGTCCCTGTGTATGTTGTTCTATACCGTTTACCTGAAGGCAGCAGTTCGAACATGGAGTGTCCAGGGTGTGAGGTGTCCTTTATGATGTTATGGGCTCTTTTGAAGCAGCGGGAACTGTGTAGGTCTTTCAGTTTGAGGAGAGGGCAGCCGATTGTCCTTTGGGCAGCGTTGATTACTCCCTGGAGTGCTTTCCTCTGAGCCACTGTGCAGCTAGCGTACCATATGCCTATGCAGTACGTTAGTATGCTTTCGATGGACATACTTTTCTTTCTTATTCTCATTTAAAATGTCGAGCTTTCAATAAATAATTATCCGAATCTTACACCCAAAGTTTTAATTTGATGTAAAATGAATAGAAGTCAATTACTGTATATAGTGACTATTAAGTCTAATATATATACCCTAGTAAGCTATAGTACTTTTTCCTTTGGGAAGGTACCATCTGTGCAGTCTGCAATTTTGTTGAAGAAAGATGTTGAATCTATTTAATATTTCTTGAAAAATAATTGATTTCTGTGCATTTTTTTTCACACTGCATCAAATTAAGGTTGATTACATCGATTAAGCATCATGAGGTGGAGCGTGAGGGGTGGTTCCCTATTTTTTATTTATTTATTTTTGTTGTTGCTGGGAGTTGGAACCCTATTAGTTAGGTTGCTTAATATTTACGCTAAGTACTCTTTAAAATACCAGAATAGGGAGGATGGTGTAGGTTTAAGTTTATTAGATTGATCAGTATTGCTGAACTATGAAATATTTTTTTTTGCATATAGGTATAACAGAATAGCTTTAGTGTAGTTGTTGTTTTAAACTTGAGTATGAACTTATACAAAATGCAGCAAGATATTTAAAAAAAACAGTTTTGTTGATTAAAAAACACTATATCGGATTCATATCGGTATCGGCAGATATCCAAATTTATGATATCGGTATCGGTATCGGACATAAAAAAGTGGTATCGTGCCATCTCTACCACAAACAAATTTCTGATGTTGTCATATCCGTCTTACTTAAAAAATGAGTAGTCTGAGGGTTTGTGTGAACAAAGTGACTTAAAATCAAGTCATACTAATACACAACTATATTTTTATAACAAATCTAAAGGACTTTAAATAATTGGTTAATCAAATTATTAGTCTTTGAAATTATTCCTTTTAACAGCCCAATACGAGTAGGTGGGCATGTATTGTGTAGCTTCATGTTTACCATTCTCTTCATTATTTGAGCCTTCAAGGGTGCTGTTATGATTTGGCGCAAATACATGAAGGTTATAAATTCTTTGTTAGTTCTTTTCTGGAAGTTTTAAAGTTAAACTTTTTGTCATTAGAAAATAGAAACAGAAAGTAACACAATGCGACGACACAGGAAAGATGCAGTTATTTTAGGCATACCACTTGCACCACTTTTAAGAAAAGAAGGCGGGGGATCATGCTTAGTATGACTATGAAAAAAGCGATTTCTGCCTACGTCACCACTGTTCGTGGTAGACAAAATGGGTGATATTTAACTGGTCGCAAATGACTTGTAATGACTTGAGGAAGTATTCCTCTTCTGTCCCCTCACGGCCACTTGTGCCTCATGACACTCATGACACATGCATTTAGGTCCTTGGGGGTGGGCATGGTGTCCAGAGGGGGGGGTCTGTTCATTCAGCATCACCACTGGTGCTGGTGCCCACTTCTCAATTTTAAAACAGCCTGTAGACATCGAGGGTCACAGACACACACTATGTTGGTCGGCTGCTGCTTCTAAAAATATCTTGTGTTATTAGTACTGTGTGCTTTTCAGTAACAGTTATTATTTATTCTTTACTATTATTTATGCATATGTCGGTTGTCTCCCTTTCTGTCTCTATCCCTCTTCTTCTCCTCTATTTTTCTCTCCCTCTCCTTCTGTTAAATTCCTTCCCAACTTCTCTTTCTTCTTTTTTCCCATTCCCTAGTGTTGTCTGTTGTAACTATAATAATTCAAAATAAAAAATCCTAATAAAATTCTAATAAACTATGACTATCAAGTGGAACATTATGCAAAATATCATAATGATCCACTTGGGAAAGTAAATCTGTTGGGCCTTTTTTGGCCTTCAGATAACAATTCTGACTGACACACTGCCGGACAGGAGAAGAGGAAAAAAATGTAAAGAAATGTCTGTGAAGGTTCTCAGTCATCCAGGTCATCGTAGTCAAAGGAGCTTGCAAAGAAAAGCGTTTGGACTTCTTTAAGTTACTTGAAGACGTTTCACCTCTCATCCGAGAAGCTTCTTCAGTTCTAATGTAAAGAAATGTAATTAGTGGAGGATGGTCTCCGACTTTCACTGAAACATAGATTAAACATAACCTGTTAGTCCTCCTCAAGGTTGAAAAGAACATTCTAAAGTTTCCATTAAGTTGACTACAGTGGAGAACATTTGGTTGTCTCAGTTTGAGTCATCTGTGACATTTGGAGTTTGACGTCACAACAGGAAGTTGAGGTCACTGCTGGGGCACAACAGACCCTGATACTGATGTTACTTCTTCCCTCTGATAAAAATATACGCCGAAAACAAGGCCCGGGTCACATCTGTGATCAGCTGGATGTCTACAATAATAAATTATTCTTTGATAAAAGCAGAGAAAATACTCCAACAATCCTTCCACCAGCATGTGTCCTGATCTGTCTTACCCTGATCACTTTCAAGCATATTAAGTTTCCTGTAAATGTAAAAGTGAAATGTAAATAACATGTCAAAAACACAGAACTTAAACTGCAGTAACAGAAACCTTCTTAAAGGTTTCTGAACCAAAATGAGTAATGTTTTTAGTAAGCGTACCTGTACACAAATAGCTGCAGAAAAGGAAGGGAAGACAAAGCTGCTCGTGTTGAGGCAGGCTTATCATCTTCACACAGGCATTTCCTTGACTCACCAGTTTTTCCTTTTTCTGTGTGTTACCTCTCTTCATAGCTCCAAACTTAGGCATCATATAACTTGCAGCACTAGGAGAACTGTGTGAAAATGTATATCTGAACATTTCTATTTAAGACAGTGAAAATGATACACAATACACACGGGAAAAACTGCGCAGAAAGTTCTGAGTAAAGTACTGAGATATCAGGTAAAAAGTGGGTCAGTATTTGTTTTGGCAAAGATACAGCAACAATAAAATAGTTTTCAGACAAGACAGAGTAGGGAAGTGAAAACCATTGTCCTTCATATTCAAAACGAAAGCAAAGATATTTTGTTTTGATACTGTGTTGGGTGAACGTGTGATTTTTTTTTTTTTCTTACAAGGGTCGGCTTTCAAGTTCCTCCCACAGAGCTAACTGAGCGAAGCAGACTGGGGTGACAGGGAAAAGCAGTGATAACAAACAAAGAAGAGGCTTGCTAGTGACTCTTAAGCTGGGAGCCGATCAACAAGAAGAAAAATATGGGGAAACTACTCCTGGTTTTCTTCGTTTTTGTCCTCTGTATAAGCAGTACACAGCAGAAAAAAGGTAAGAGAAGCTTGTCAAAATTCAACAACAGCTTTAAGTAACAGTTTCATGGACTTGAGAGATAATCTAAAACATCTGGCGGTGTTGCTGAGGGTTGAATGACTGTTTGGTAAAAACTGGCTGAAACAGGATTTGAAGCAGATTCATGACCCTGAATTATTTATTATACATATATATACTTTGAATAGTTAATATTTCAATATCTTGACATCATATTCTCCAGCTATTTCAGTGAGAGGATTTTTTTTGTGTTTTCTGAGTTTCCTAATCATTATTTGTTCGTGGAATTTAAGTTAGATGAAAGTGTTTTGAGAGCATTTGGCTACAGATGAAACTAAATATCTAAATACCTAGCACATTGTATAGATACTTTGAACCAGTATATTTGAAATCTATGTTGGTACAAATATATTTGAAATTCATTTACATTTTGAATGACCTGCAGTAACTTTCATTTTTGTATTGTTTTTTGGTTTTGTTTTTTGTTTTTTGCAGGACAAAAGACATGGAGGGAGCAGAAAAACAGCTCTGAGGTTGTTTTTCCCATGCCCAGAACATTTAAAGGGGCCCCAGTCATTAACAATCAGCCCTGTGTAAATGGGACTCAGGCTTCCTTTCTAAATTATTCCCCTCCAGCTCTGAACTTGCTCAACAACAGCACAGTGCGGTACCTCGGTGGTTCTCTGAGCACCCGAGTCATTCCCATTATTTACATGTTGGTGGTTACAGTTGGGATTCCAGCCAACGTCAGTATCTTGTGTTTGCTAGTGACTAAAATCCGAAAGGTGTCTTCTGCCATCCTCTACTGCAGCCTGGCTGTCTCCGACCTCTTCCTCCTCCTCTCCCTCTTCTTTAAGGCTCACTACCATTTCCATGGAAACCACTGGGTTCTCGGAGAGACTGCTTGTCGAGTTGTTACGGCATGTTTCTACGGCAATCTCTACTGCTCGGCCATGACGCTGGCTTGCATCAGCATCAAGCGCTACCTTGCTGTGGTGTACCCATTCCTGTACAAAAGTATGCCCAAGAGAATGTGCGCTGCCTGGGTGAGCCTGGCTCTGTGGGGGGTGTTTGGTGTTGCCATCATCCCAGAGCTCATCGTCCAGCAGAGCTACTGGCTCCCTCAGCTCAACCGCACAACCTGCCATGATGTGTTGCCCCTGGATCACAGCTCTCACATGTT
Source organism: Aulonocara stuartgranti (assembly GCF_965226115.1). Taxonomy (NCBI): domain Eukaryota; kingdom Metazoa; phylum Chordata; class Actinopteri; order Cichliformes; family Cichlidae; genus Aulonocara; species Aulonocara stuartgranti. The sequence goes on along the minus strand of NC_138945.1, from coordinate 14,460,838 downwards.
TCTACTCTACTATCACCTGATTCTTATCATCTTATTTCTTATGGTTCCACTTGTGGTTACAATTGTGTGTTTTGCCCGAATCATCAACGAGTTAACAAGATCACACTTTGACTGGAGAATGTACATCAAGGCCAGCTCACTGGTGTTTAGTATCTTTCTGGTGTGCTTTGTACCCTCTGGAGTCCTACACTTTGTCCATTATGTCCAACTGTTTGTGAATGGAACGGAAACCCTGTATATGTACTTTAATGTGGCAGTGTGTTTGTGCTGTGTCCATGCCTGTCTGGATCCTTTCCTTTTTCTTCTCATGTCCAAATCTGCAAGCTCCAGGCTTTACTTCATGTCTTTCAAAGGCAAGACGCTGAGCATATCTTTCTAATAGAAACCTGTTTAACAGTGTTAAAAAGTAAGTGATCATATTTCTTATTTTTGTGGATGATAATGAGAGAAATGTTCTCCTTGGCAGGAATCCAAAGAGAGATCAAAAGCACATGATTTTTCATTTAAAACTATAAATGGATTTCATCATTGTTGTATTAACCTTATTCTATGAGTCATAATTGTTGTTTTATTATAAAAGTTCTGTTTTTGTGACACCCACACACAAAACGTAACTCCTATATTTAAAAACTAGAAAACAATAAGAAACTTGAAAGTGTAAAAGAAAAAAGAAAAGAAATGTATACGTACATAATACATTTTCCTGTTTAATGACAGTAGTGGCAGCAAGATTTACAGCATGTAGGGTCATTTTATGCTTACTGTAATTCACAAGTTATTTGAAAAGATGCAGTGCAATGATACATAAAATATGAGTTTTAGTGTCTGCCATTTGGTTGCTATTATAATAGTATTTTAGTAAAGCTACTGTAATCGGCATAAACAATTCATTAGAGTAAAATGCATCTACATATGTTCATGTTCCCTGAATTTCATTTTTCTCTCTACAGTGTTTACAGTAATTTCCCTACTATCCTCTGTTGTGTAACTACCCTGAAGATTTGAACTGGAAGTTAATGTCATGATGGGCTTTAGCTAAAACATAGCTGTGTGTTTTTATGTCAATTTGTATATGTATATAGTATATGGATGTACATAGAAGATGAAAGGATGTATATTATTTTTTAAATTAAATAATAAATATAATTAATAAATGTGTCAAGTAAGAATACTATACATCTATACTTAAAAAAAAGATTTCATAACCTTTTTGAACTTTTACAGTAGTATATAACTATATTCTATACATTTCTGTATCTCCGGCTTTCCTGTGAACTTTTCAAAGATATCATCAGTTATTAAACTACTCTACTTCTCTCTGCTCTCTACCACTGACTTGGTATTTCCTAACCAGCCTTTGACAGGATGTAGAGTAAAGTGACACTGAGGAGTGGAAAAGTCTACTGTCCGTCCGTCACGTCACACTGGGGTAGTAAAAAAAGAAAGCACTATGTTAAAATTTTGTCTATGACTCACTTCTGGCTGTAATTGACATTAATGATAAGACAGTTTACTGAGATTAATCTTTATTCTTTATTAAAGATTCTTTGACTGTGTATTTGAATAAGGGCAGGCAGAGAGAGTTGCATGTTTTGGTAAATTTAGTATGAATGGCACCATCTGCTGGTAAAAATGAAAGTTCAACAGCTGCTCAAATGAAACTCTTTATTCAATATGTAGATACCAGAGGAATCCACCTTTACACTGTATTCACTAGAGCTTTTTATCAGCCTTATCAAAATAAATCATGTCAAGGTCAGATTTTTATCTTTACACACACACCTGCACATGTAGTTTGACAGCAGAGCTTTTCAAATCTGAAAGTCTCAATGGTGGCACTTTAATTCCTGCTCCAGTGACAATAATGACTAATCTAACTCGAAATCACCCGAAAAACAGATCTGACAACCCCTGCTGGAGGTCAGTTTGTAGTAAATACAATCATCTCATCACTAGCATGCCCCTTCACAATGACGCAGAAGAACAATTCAGTTTAAGGAACACCTGTCCACAACAAACCTGACAACACACGAGAATGATACATTCACCTTTAACCCGGGAATCACATCTGTTAACCTCCACAGAGGAACAGCAAAGACACCAAAATGGCATATAGCACACAAAACAGAGGGACTTAACAAACATGCAGGGTTTCAGTCTGGAAACTGTGATGTACAGTATAACAAGTTTGTTCAGCACAAGTGGAAGAGCGAAGGAGAAGCCACAAGGCAAGGCCGAGGACAGACAGAGATAAAGCATCAAACACAGGAAAGCAGATTCATATCTTGAAACAGCTGCAGTCCATTTATATTGGTAGAAAAAGGAAATAATTGGTCAATAATAGGTCCTTTACTACCAAAACTAAGATATATGTGAGAAACATAATATAACATTCAATAACAGTATCACCAAAGCTGACAAAAATTATGAAATTCCAATGATTTTTTGTATGATGGAACTAATGCAGAACAAACTACAAGTTTATGTTTTACAAATGACCTAATGTGTGTTAACATCAACTCATTAGCACTAAAGCAGGAGGTTGTTCAAGCATATAAGTCACAAAAAATAATGTTCTACAAATAACTTTTTTATTTATTTTATTAGATATCCCTCTCTGAGGTCACTGTAGTTTTGTTTGTGGTGCTCACAGTGCTGAAAAGTGTGATTTGTAAATATTTCCAAATATATAACATGTGTTTCCTTTGCAAATTAGGAAAGAAATACTGTTGAATCCGACTTCCATGGATTATTCAAAAATAACTAGCATTTCAGGATAAACTTTACTGTTGACTCCCCCCAGTGCTTGATTTTGGGATGACCAAAGGTGAACCAAAGTTAGGCCCAAAGTTGGTCCACTTTGGATCAAAGTGACTTCTTTGGTCCAGACTGAAATATCTCATTGTTCATGTTCCCCAGAGGATATATCCTACTTAATAAAGCAGTTCATTAATTTTTCTCCATATCTTTAATTAGCTAGATGGTTATTTTTGTCTTTTATGACATTCACCTCCAAAAGACACCATCCTTGTCTGCACTGCACTACAAAATATTTATGCTAGCACAGGAAACGCACATGCTAGCTTAGCCAGCATGATAGTGCAAGGCTGCAAAGGCTAAAGAGCCTTTAAAATCTTAAATAAGTGAGCATCACAAACAAATTGAATTTGCAATCTTACCATGTTTTTGTTTTTTTGTTTTGTTTTCTTGTTTTTTTAGAATTTGAGTGACTTGGCCTTTTACACATGGCTTTTAGTTTCAATTCATGATATAAATCAAAATGTAAAAACCTCAGTTCCTTGGTTTAAGAAAAAAATTAGAAAAAAATATCTGTCCACATAGTGTTAGTCTAGATATACATGCAATAAACTTACAGTCGTAGTCAAAAAGTTCTATATAGTCATCACAGGCATCAGTGTCATCTTGTGGGCTTTTAATGAGTTCTCTGAACTGTCCTTTTTTTTCCAGGATGTAATAATTGTGCAGCATACAATTCTTTAGTCCTTTAAAACACAAAGATTGGGCGCACAAGTTTGAATTTGTTTTGGATATTTGGTCAAATGTTTTTTAGCAAGTTATACCTCGACTAGAGGCCTTTGTTAGCCATGAACAAGCTTCTGTGGTTAAGAAATAAGTTAGAATGTTCAGGAAGTCTGAAATCAAAACTGCTGGAACACTAGCATCACTGTCCACATTGAAGCCAGTTTTATATCACCATGGCCTGAGAGGTTGTGGACCAAGAAAGAAAACCCCTGAACCAAAACTGACACCTTCAAGCTTGAAAGTTTTATGGTCAGATGAGACAAAGACTGAGCTGTTTTGCCACAATGACAAGAGGTATGTTTGGAGCAGTAAACATGAGGCTTTCAAACCTAAGAACACTGTACCAAATGGCAAGCATGGTGGTGGCATCATAATCCTCAGGGGTGGTTTTACTGCCAGTGTACTGATAGAGTGTGCGGTGGATGAAATAATAAAAAAGAGAGATTACCTCAAAATTCTTCAACTACAGCTGAGATCAATAGCTAGGTGGTTAAAACTGGGGGACAACTAGGTGTTCCAACAACATAATGACCCCAAACACACATCAGAGCTGGTTTTGGAACAGTTTAAGCTTGCTAACATTATTCTTCTGAAATGGCCTTCCCAACTAACCAATTTAGATGAACCCTGACACTTCTGCTAAGAACAGTGGTCAAATGTCCAACTAGAATTATGCCAGAAGCTTGTTGATGGTTACTAAAGTGGTTGATTGAGTTACAAATTGTTAACAGTCATTTAACCAATTTCAGGGGTGTATATAAATCTGTGTGGATTTGACAATAAAATAAATTCACCTCGTGTAGCCAATTCTTATTTTTAAAGTAAATAAAGACGTGTGCGGTACAATCATTCCAACCTGAAAAAAGAACCATTCAAAGAAATCATTAAAAGCCCAAATTCACCATGATATTCGTGGCCATGACGAGTGTATGCAACCTTCTGATCACAGCTGTACATACAGAGAGAGAGAGAGAAATACACACACACAGGTGTGCTCACTGCAGTATCAAGAGATAGGAATGAAAAAAGCAAGATAGAGCAGCAAAGCTTCCAGCAAGGTTTGGAAGGAGAGGTGGGCTTGACGGTAAGAGAGGCACAACATCTGAGAAAGGCCTTTGAGTTTCAGGCGGAGCAGCAGCAAGGCAGGAACAGAGTGAAAAGACAGACAAAGTGACACTATGAAGAAACCAGGACAATGAGACAGATAGAGAGGGGGAAAAGACTCTAAACATAATTTGATACCAACAGAAGTTTCCTACAGTATAAATTCTTTTTGGCAGATGAAATTAAAAGAAAGAGCAAAGCCCTTCATGGTGAACTAAACAATACCAACATGAGAGATGCAGAGAGGAAGCATTCAGACAAAAGGATTCCAGGCCCAAAAAAGTCTCTTACTGTAAAAAGCAGAAAATGTAAACTTCTTTTCACTTTAGAAATGTAGCTGCTGAAGTTGCCAGTTTGGACTAAACTACTATGTATATCATTATTGATTTTTATGGCCTTGTCATTTTTGCAAATTGCAGCAAAAGGCTTAAGTATCATCAACCTATTTTATCAATGGAGTGAAAATTGTAGGAGCAAAGTTCAAACACAGTAAATCGCCACCCAAAAAACAGAAAAGCACATTGGTAAAGCAATGAATGAGACATAAATTAATAAATAAATAATAAAACAGCCTGTCTAATTATAAACACTTAATAAATAATTTTTAAGCAAGCCAACATTGCCAACTTTCAAGTTTTGACTCAAAACAATACCTCTTTCCCCATCCTGGTGCTATATGTTGATCACAAATTTGCTTTAGGTTTATTTATGAAATTTAATGATTTTATAATGAACACTGAAGATCCTAACCATGTCCAATGATAACTGTACCTTATACCATTAAAAGTGTTTTCATTGTTACTGGTCATAGTTACTGTAATGACTATAGCATGAGATATGAGCAAATAATATCCCAAGGGGCCAATAAATAAATGGGGACTATTTTGGAGGCTTACATAAATAAGCTGAACTCAGTTATGCTCACAATTTAATTTTATATCTTTATAAACTCAACCCTTTACAAGAGGGTAACAGCTCCTATATGTAGTTAAGTCACGCATTGATACATGAAAAAGATTACTGCTACAGAAAGCAACTGTGGACAATATCTACAATAAATAAACAAATAAAAATAAAAACTTTAGAAAACAGATGAGACTTGTACACACAGTAAATTAAAAATGTCCTAATGGCTATAATAGAGAAGGCTAAACAAGTAATTAAACTGCAGCATGAAAACTGTGACTGTGTGTGACATTACCTGTCTGGAAAAAAGTAGAGGATAATATGCTGACAGATCTTTATCACTTGTGTGTCATGTTCATGAATGTTCATGCTCATATGGATCCTTCGGTTATATAACATTTACAAATTTAAGCAAAAAGTCAGTGGGAAGACTCCTATAAACAGCTGAAAGCAATAAACTGAACTCAATAAACTGAACTCCTGTGCTCAGCATTTTGTGCAGTCATTGTGCATGAAAGGTCTTCAGTTATTTTGGACTGTGTGTCCTTTTGCTGACTAAGGGCAAGCAAATTATTGACCAGCATGAGCCACACAAGGTAGAGCCTCAAAGCAAGTGTCTCATGCCAAAACCTTGACAGTTGGCAAACCTGAGCTGCTGCTGGTGGCTTCAAATGCACATGTAAACAAAAACGTCACACATTTCCTTTAATCAGCATACAACTGATTGGAACTCGGAAGGGGAAGGTTGCTAGAAACCCAAGCCTTTTGCAGCTTTGGCACATGCATTTGTGGGCTGCATGTGTGAAACCGCCCACTGTAGTGCTGAGCTGCAATGAGCTGCTGTTATAAAGACTTTAATCACCACTGATAAATTTAGCTTGCTTCTGAAAAGCTTTTTTTTCCTCCAAATTCCTGCAAGAATGCCAATAGCTCTGGTAAAAAGCCACTGGCATAACATTTGATATTCTAAATGAAGCTCCTCTGTACACCTACTGCTCTGCAAAACTGCATTTCATTATCCTAATTTACCAGGTATTTCTCTCAGAAATAACAGAATAATAAAACTCATCATGAATCTGAGTTTGTGAACATATTCCGCATATCTTATGGAAAAAAAGTAAATAAAAAACAAACTGCAAAGCGCATTTCAAAAATATTTTAACAAATCACTTTCTGTAAATATGTTGCTATTCAGTAAACTGAGAAAATACCTGGTAAACAACATACTGTTCTGTGGTGAGGTTTACATGAGGACATTGGCACGTGTGTCTGGCAGTCGGAGCCCCACTAGCCCGCCGCCAACCAACACGGATGATGCCAGCAGAATGGGAATGGCCTTGGTGATGCCAACCAGAGAGCCAAAGATCAGGTTGCCCAGCACCGCTGCCAGCTTACACATAGCATTACAGAAGCCAAATCCTGTGCCCCTACAGACAAAGAGGAGAAGAGGGTTACAAATGTACAGTAAGTATGTCTCATTTGTTTCTTAACAACGTGAAACACCATGTTTTCTTAAAAATGCTGCTGCAAATATCCCAAATGTGCAGAAATTTAATTTCTATTCAGTTCTTGCTGTAGTCAAGGGCACCAGAAGAACTTTTGATTACTAATACAAAATCAAATCTCCTGATTGCCACCAGTTTAGAGAGCCAGAAAAAGCTGTAGATAATACAGAAGCCTTGGCATGTTTTTTACTATAGTTCATAATAAAAACTGACATGAGCCCTGAAACACAGTTTCTGATGCAATTTCTGCACCGGGTGTTTTATATGCCTTTGCTGTGTCTAACGTCTTGACCTCCAAATATGGTCTATGCAGCTTGATGTGGCTTCTATGAAAAGCATGGCTATTTCAAGGGATGGAAAGTTGAGAGACACTTCTGACACACATCATGGTGCATCTCATAGATTTGCAAGTTTCGTCTTGAGTATGGGCTCTCCATTTAGGCTCACATTAGTTGGTTTTTGCAGTGACGGGAAATAATAACTCCCTTCTGATATCTTCAACCTAAAGTAATGAACCTGTTTTGAAAATTTAAGTAGTAAAAAGTAGAGGTATTTACTGTATGTTAAACTGTAGGGAGTACAAATGATAAGTTGTCAGAAAAATAAATGCTCAAATAAGGGTGCCTGAAAATTCAACTTAGTACAAATTACAAAGTATTTGTACTTCTTTATGTCCAACCTGTGTCTAGAATTAAACAGTCGACTGTCGTGACAAAAAAAAAAAAAACTTCCAGTACTGTGAAGTGACATTACAGTCTGTGAATGGGTCAGACTTTGGCTGTGAATGTCCTCAGTGTTTCACTAATAAAAGGTTTGAGGTTGCTACTTATCAAAGTAAATTTGAAATTATTTAACACTCCCAAAACTTCCCAACTTTGAAGCAGTGCTATAGCACAGCACTGCTTAGTTTTATTCAAAGATCAAAGCAAAACTTCCAAGCATGAGGAAAAACTCGATTTTTTGTTTTGTTGTTGTAATGTTTCTTGGCCTTAGGCCTCTGCAAGACTAGTTCTTGAAAAGTCTTGAAAAACAAGAAATAATAAAGACGTGTTCTTCTTTATCTTTCTTTCATATGGGGGAACTGACAAGACAAAATTTTGCACAAATATTGGTTTGCTCAGTGATAAAGCACAGAGCCACACTATTTCCTGTATTCTAAGTTAGTATATGCAGTAAGTGCACCACTCACCTCCTGTCTGTTGGGTATAGTTCAGTGGTGACCACATCCAGGGAGTTCCAGGCGGAGATACTGAGGCCGTTGTAGAGACAGAGCATGAAGATCATCATTGACTCGCTGGTGCCAAACCAAAGGAAGAAGCAGCTGATCCCTGATAGCACCATGGAACCTCCTGCAGAGCACAGCATGAGCTTTACATCTTAAACTTGAAATAACTTCATTCACGTCACTAGAGGTCACTGCAGGCACAAAAGCCAACTGCACATGACACTAGAACAACAAGGGGAAAAATTGCTATTCATATCCCACATCGAAAGGAAATCCTACCTAACATGCTTAGGCGTCCTATTTTGTCCATGAGGAGAGCAGAGACAATGTTTCCAGGAAGCACAGCCAACGTTCCCAGGAAGTTGACAAAATAGACCCAGTAGGCACTGTAATCGTCATCAAATGTCATCTGACAGCCTGTCTTGTTGTGGTGAAAAGAGCTGTTGATCACCCTTGAATTTGTCAACTTGGTGTCATCAATATCTGTAAATGTAGAAGATAAAAAGAAAGGTTTTACATGTTGACCCGGGATTAAAAGTTTGTATCTGACTGTCACCTTCTACTACCACTTGCTATTAACTCGAACAGTGGCAGACAAGACATTATGCATTGTAACATGGAAACCAACACCTAAGAGTATGTTCAAAAGCACAAAAGCACAAAAAAACACAAAGTGTTTTCTTTGTTATATCGAGACAAGAATGAGCTTTAATCTCAAATCTGATCATGACTCTTGGGCTCAAAACTACATAAAATACAACTAATTGAAAAAAGTGAACAATGTATATCCTAAGACCAGATGCAAGACGTGAAGAAGCAGACAGATAAATGTTAACATGGAGCTGACAAAAAGGGTAAACATAAAAATGACCCAAGAACACAAGAAAGTTAAAAAAAGAAGAAGATTATGAGTGTAACAAACAAGACATGATTCATTAATATGTTAGCTATTTGTTAGATTCAGATGTATTGATAGGCACATTTGATCAAAGCCATTCTTACTCCAGTCATGCCAGTTTAAACTAACTAGCAGAGGTGTGGACTCGAGTCACATGACTTGGACTCGAGTCAGACTCAAGTCATTAATTTTATGACTTTAGACTTGACTTGAAAAAATGTTCTAAGACTTGTGACTTGACTTGGACTTTTACACCAATGACTTGGGACTTGAATTGGACTTGAACCGGTTTACTTGAAAAGACTTGATATTTTACCCAAAATATAAAATTTAACATGCATATTATATAGAGATTGAAAATGTGATGTCATTCACGGGTAGAACCGCAAAGGATTCTGGGAACTCGTGGCAAGCGGTAGTAGCGCACGCAGGCTTTCAATTGAAATCAGTCACACAGCGATAAAAAGAAACACAAAAATGTCAAGAAGCCGTTGTATTATTAACTGCAATAGCCGGTCGCATAACAGCCACGGGAAGCCGACGGGTAAAGAGATCGGTTGTTATCGGATTACGTCGTTGAAGAGAAATTGTTCAAGCCATGTTTCCGAAGTAAGAAAGACGCGACGGATGGCCTGGATTGCAGCCATTCAAAGATCAAATATAACGTCCCAGAACCCTCCAGCTCACAGGTTAGTCTGCTCCAAGCATTTACACGAAGGTCAGTATTTTTTAGTAGTTAATACGTCATTTTCATAACATAATTAGTGATATAGGTTACAAGCAAGTCTGGCGCTGAACAGAAATTGTCGCGCTATGCTCCTTTATTTATTGTGCATAAATAGTGAATTGTCCTGACACAATATTGCGTTTCGCTTCTGTTATTATGGTACATTAACAAAAACATATACTTTTATTCACAGGATAAAACAGGTTTTTTGTATCACTAATTGCCCAGTACGATTACAGCATACAATATTGTTGTCACTGCTACATTTCTGTGATGGGTACCAGAAATTATTTCCACTACTAATTAATTACCCTTGAGCTCAAAGGTCCTATTAATAAACGGTTAACGAATATGTATTTATGACGACAATTTGTGAGACTGGTAAACTTATGATACGTACGATGGTCTTTCGTTCTACACGGTGCATTTCAAGGTCCTGCACCCATCTGTCGGTAAACTGTACCTGGGCTTGTTGCAGTGACCTGAAGTTACTAAACTTCATGAGTGTGTGCACTCAATCCAAGAACCGTATGATTATAAATATGCATATAAATATGCTACGATGAGATAGCTGACTTCATCTAACTAGCAAATGTTGTCCAGGCTACGTTGGTGATGCAGTTTTTTTTAATGTGTATGATATTTTTGTCATGCGATTTTAAAGCCGGTCCTACAACCGCATCCAAGAATAACATGCGGCTTATCTCAGAACTGTCGATGAAAATTATTCTTGGAGCTAGGTTTAATTGAGCTGCATTTTAAAGAGGTGCAATTTCACAATTTGTGTATATTTTCTAAGTTCACTATTTTGTCATGTGTTGAGAAAAACACAGATTTTAAAATTACATGGTCTAATATTTACATTTAGCATATAACTGCAACATTATTTTTTCGTTTTTTTTTTTAAAGACTCGAAAGGACTTGAAATTCAAAATTTCAGACTTGTGACTTGACTCGGACTTTTACACCAGTGACTTGAGACTCGACTCTGACTTGCCTGACATTACTTGAGACTTGACTTGAGACTTGAGGATAACTTGAGACTTACTTGAGACTTGCAAAACAATGACTTGGTCCCACCTCTGCTAACTAGCTCCTTACTGTAGCATGTTTTGCCTGCTAGCTGAGAAAACTATAATTTGGGATTTGCCTGGTTTATGTGGCTAACAGTTAATTTGCCTGTCATTGCTAATGTAATTTGCTAATTGCAAATTTTTGAATTTCATTGACATTCCATGATGTGTTTATAAGTTGCTAAATAACTGCTAGCTTCTTCCTGTCTGAACAACCCTTTACATACAGTCCTCTAAAAAGCTAACAGCACTTAGCTTGATGGCTATGATGCTATGCATCATTAGAATACTGACTGCCTAAAAAGTTTGCTTGGACAGGATAGGAAATGACACCACAGTCCATTTAACATTACTACAGAGAGCCAAAGTACTGCAGTACTACCAGAGTTAATGATAATAATGGATTGGATTTATATAGCGCTTTTCTAGGCACCCAAAGCGCTTTACAATACCACTATTCATTCACTCTCACATTCATACACTGGTGGAGGCAAGCTACAGTTGCAGCCACAGCTGCCCTGGGGCAGACTGACAGAAGCGAGGCTGCCATATCGCGCCATCGGCCCCTCTGGCCAACACCAGTAGGCAAGTAGGGTAAAGTGTCTTGCCCAAGGGCACAACGACCAGGACAGAGAGCCTGGGGATCGAACCGGCGACCTTCCGGTTACAGATGCGATTCCCAACCCCCTGAGCCACGGTCAGGGGTTTGTCTTCTCTGCAGGATAAAGGACTAAAGACTAAAAGACAGACAACAGCACAAATATAAACAACTACGATGCTGGTTCATGCTGTTTGAGTAAAATATCCATTGTGTGGCAGTTCTCTGGACAGAAACGCTTTGTTGATGCCAGAGGAGAGTGGCTAGACGATCTCAAGGTGACAGGAAGGGGGGAGTAACTCAAATAATCACTCGTTAAATCCAAGGTATGCAGAAGAGCATCTCTCAAACACACAATACGTGAAATTCTGCTCTCTAGAGACACATTTCCAATTGCAAAAAGATTTCACATCTCATGGAGCATTACTGGCAAACCCGACATGCCCATGCTGTTGCTATATTCAGCGCTTTCCTGAGTGCTGAAGGGGACTGATTTTCTACCATGTGCTCCCTCAAGGTCTGATTCAGCTCCAATTCTCTCAGACCATTTAAAACACCTCTCCTGCCTTTGCCTTTTGGTTCAACTTGTTTCTTTGTCGGCCTTAAAATAACTGGATTACACTTTCATAACTTAGATTTATTAACAGTACAGTTTGACACTTTTGGTGCTGCTGCAATTTTAAATTTGTTCCTGAAAAAGAAAACAGTAATCAGCAAGACCGCCTTAGTAAAGAAAAATCCACATGCACAGAGAAATATTTCTAAATAACTGTCTGACTGAACAATCACATAAGAAAATGTATCTCTGCAGGAGTCATCATGTGGTTACAAACTGCCATTTTCAGTCCTCCCAAGCACAGCTTGGCCCACTTTTTTGTTGTTAAATAAAGTCACAGTTAGTTCAGAGAGGCAATCTGTGCAGGGGGCACAGAGGTTAAGCAGTAATTTAGAGGCATAAAGCAGAGGTATAAAATGCTCAAAACCATTCTTTCTTCTCTGAGCAAGAAGTTTGGATCCATAATGAACTGCCAGACAGAGGCGGGGAGCCTGAGTGAGACTTATGTATAAGGCAACAAGAGCCTAATAGGATTTTCTGGGTTGGAGAGAAGTGCCTTTGTTCTGGAAAGGCAGAAGAGAAGTGCCCTGAATAAGTGTGCATTTTACAGATGTGGTTTACCTGTGTTGTAAAAGAAGGAGTCTACAAAGGTACAGTTCCTGAAAAGGGATCCTACTGAGGAGACATCTTCAAAGTAGCAGTTGAGAAAAGATGAGTCGATGAACGTGACTGCCTTAAATCTCATACTGATGAACCTAAAAAATAAAAATAAAAATAGGAAGTGGACAAGGATGGAGTTATTGCAAGAAAGAAGCACCTACTGACAGCGATATGCAACACATATTATTGACAATTAGGGTGATGGCAGATAATTTTCCTTCAAACCAGGGAAATGCAGAGTCACTATTTCAGTGTCTGCACAGACAACAAAGGCAGGGATGAATTGCTGAATGCAAACCAAACGGTCCAATTTCAAACTTCTTAAGATGGAATATTAGAAATTAGATGTAACAAAGGCTGCTAGATGGAAGTGAATAGCTGCATTTAACCTGATATAAAACCTCAGCAGAAATTTGAAATATTTCTACTAACATTTTTTTATTTTTGGAGATACAAGGCCTTTTACTTTTTACTGAATTAATTAGGCATTGAGGACATCTGTAACTGAACAGATAAAGCACTTAAAACCAGAATGTATGATATTCTTTATAATACTAATACTAATATAATAATAATACTGTCCACTTCCATTTGAGTGTCTCAAACTGGGGAACTATGGATACAAATAGCTGTAATTCTACAACAATTCAACAGTTAATGCAATACTTTTGTTGAGCCCCTCAAATTAAAGTTGAAAGCCAGCACTTTAATCACATGATGTATTGGTTTGATTTAAGATTCACTGTGGTGCTAAAAGAGGCAAAATTACAAAAACAAAAAAGGTCACTGTCCTCCAGCAGAACCAGGAATTTCCCACTTCAGTTCACCCTCCATTCTCCACATTTTTTTTTTATCATTCAGGAACAGCAAAAATAATAATAATAAATAAAAAAAATAATCCAAGTTGAATTTTATCGAAGTACTGGTCAGCATGACAGCATCAGGAAACTGTTTTTTTGTTGTTGTTTATTTTATCTTCAAAAAACATATTTATTCTGTTCAGTTCCACTCCATATTTTTCCATGGTCAGCTGCACCCCATCTACAGTGGATCTGTTCCCCACCAATGGTATATGTCCCACAGTTTGAAAACCACCAGCATCTCCTCCCTTCAGGATGTCTGGCCTTAGCAGTCAGTTATCTATGTGTGCTATTTCACACCACGATACACAGTACATGGTACTGTTTTTGATTTAATCTCTTATAATAAATGCATTCTGGTCTCCAGTGAGAAGGCAAAAAGAACAAAAACAGCATATCAATGTGTCTTCGCTCGGCTCTGTTTGTGAGAATTGTAACCAGGAGGAGGAGGAGGACCAGATGTGTGTATATGGGTGAGAGAGAGACCGTAAGAAAGAATAAGGAAGAGAGATAAGCTTTTTAATTTCCTGGTGGCAGACGAGAAAGAGGAAAGATTTATATTACCTGCAGTGGTGTGTTGTTTGTGGGAATGACAAATAGTACTGCTATCCCACAACAGGACAAGCAGCTTTAAACTCAACATTGTGCTAAAAGAGGCTTACAGGTTTAGATCACAATGTGTTACCCTGTAGCTAGTTTTAATAATTTCTCCCACTCTTGATATCGGTGTCTGAGAAAGCTGAAGATCACTGGAAAGTATTCAAATAGAAGTCAGTTTGTGCACCAAGCCTGGCGTACCTGTCATTTACAAAGACCCCATTTCTGTGGATCTGGTTCTCCAGGGTGAAGTTGAAAGTGAAGTCTTCAATGCGTTCATTGTTATGAATCTTCACTCTGGAGGCGTACTCGTCAGCTTGAAGGTGCTTGATGACATCTGGGAACCACACAGACAGCCCGTAGTACCTGAACACAGCAAAAGATTCTGTATTAAATTGCGTTACATATGGTCATTTTTAATAACCTCTAGTAATAGTCACTTTCTCTATTCTCCATCAACTTATTCTGCAGAATTGCGTTAAACAAACTGGTTAAAAGATCCACTGCTCTCTCTCATCTCCATACCTTCTCAGGTATCCCGTCTGGACCAACAGCTTTTCCATTCCGCATCCTTGTCATAGCTGACCACACTTTCTTTTTATTAATCCTCCACACTTGCTGATTCACCATCTTTGCTCCATCTCCACTTGTCTCTCTCTCTCATTTTCTTCAGTCATAAGCTCTTCGTAGTACTTCTGCCATCTTCTTAACACACTTTTTATACTTGCTAGCGCATTTCGATCTCAATCTTTAATCACCCTGACCTGCTGCACATCCTTTCTGGCTCTATCTCGCTGTCTAGCCAATCGATACGCGTTAGTTTCTCCTTCCTTAGTGCCCAGACTCACCTACAACTCAATATATGCTTTTTTTCATTTGCTTCTGTCTTTACCGTACAGCCAGGTTCCCAGTGCTCCTGTCTTTTTCTTTATTTTCTTTGCTAACATCTTTCTTTGAGTTGCTTTAGTCTTTCCATAAGGATCTATATTAAAAGAACATGAGTCAGATGCAACACTACTGCACAACATCTGCTGAGAAATATTTATCTGGGTGTACATATATGCAGATGGTTAGGTGGAAGGTAAAAGACATGAAACTGTCTTTGTTTAAATGATACTGCTTTGTCTAAATTGCCACAAAGTCATTAGGACAGTGCAGCGTTAACTGACCACAAGTTCAAAGCCATTGCCCTGATGTTGATGTTTTCTTGCAGAGGTAGAGTATGAGGTGTAATTGAATACCAGTTTTTTTAAACAAACAAACAAACAAACAAAAAAAACATTGTATTTGACTTGGGGTTTCAAATGGAAAAAATCCAGTCAATCATAGAAAGCTTGCAACAGAAAAACTGTCATAAATATGATGTAAAATAAAAGCAATAAAAGACACAAATTAAATGTAATCTAACTGACCACGGCTCATCAGGCAGATATAAGTGAGAGAACATCTACTTTGGTGCCAAGGGCATAACAGAAATCTATATTAGCTATGCATCATCCAGAGCAAAAAACAGCATATCTGAACATGATCAAAGCCAACAGTAACAACACATTCAAAGTGCAGAAGTAGAACTATATGGGATGTGTAATAACTGTCTTACCCAAAGGACAAAGTAAACCAGACTGCAGCCAGCTTCATAGTGTTTTCTTTCACTGGGTGGTTGAAACATTTCATGAATGTCAACCAGATCTGATATAAAAGAAAAAGGTTTTGGTGAATTTTATTCATAGCAACCATAAATATTGACTATAAAAGAAAATGCAGCAACAAAAGTGAAGGTTAACAAACAGGACATAAAGAGTCTCCTACTCCTCTGAGTTCAGCCCTGATCTTGAAGAGGACCTTGAGTACAGGGTTGGCTGACTCATTCTGCATCTCTACCAGCTCATCCAGCTGTTTGGGGATTTTTATCCTGTTCACCTGCAGGGGGAGACACTGATCAGTCATCTGCCAATGGCTTTGCAGCAGCAGGAATGATGGAGAGCAAAGCCCGGGGTGTACTCACAGTGAAGACTCTCTCTGGCTCTCCGCGGGCACGCATGTTCGTGTCATGGATGTGTTTGAGCACCATCCAGGCCTCGTCATGTTTACCCATCTGGGGAATAGTTATCATAATTTGGATATATATGCTGGATTTCAATATTAACACTCCACATACACAGTGAATAGCACATGTATGCAATTTATATATCTGTGTGTAAAGTCTATTTCATGTGTTGCACAGTGACCTTCACCTCTATGCCCCAACCCCAGCATCAGAATCTCCACACTGCTGTCCTAATAAGTAAGCTTATTAAGAAGAGCAGGCTGAAAATAAGCTTTTTGCTGTTCTCCTAGGAGAATGATTTTGTTTCATTTAATTTGTTCTTTTTGATAAAAGGATAATATAAAGCAATTATTGTACATAAACTTCAGTTTCATGCAAGGGCATCTAACAGATGGTATCCACTTTGTGAGAAAAAAAAAAAAGCTTCATTGTGTGCCAGTGATTTATTTTTTCTTTGCAGCTTTTTGTTAGGGAGGCAGCATCAGAGAGAGTGACTCTAAGAAACTGAAAAAACTGATAAAGGCTGGCTGAGCTCCATGGGGAATACTCTGAGGTCCATACATGTGTTGTGTAGAGAGGGAAGCACCACAAAGTGGTCAATGTAATGAAGAACACTGCACACTCTTGCTACACATCATACTAGTTGGACAACAGGCTCTGTCAGAGGCTCCTTTAGACTTTTAGTCCTCCAAGGTGGTATAAAAGTCTAAAAGTGGGAAGCATTTAATGCTCACTGCAATAGCCATCTGGAGTTTAGGATTCCACTGTGTGTAGGGAGACTAGACTTCTCCATTGGTAACACATAAAAATGCATACTCTTTGTAACATCTGCTTTTAAGTTTAAAATTATAATTCTTTTTCTTTATTACACCCCAGTGGAAGTCTTAGTAGTACACTTTGCATCTCCCTCTATGAATATTTTATGTGTAATAATAAATAATGATCAGAAATAATAGAGGATAAATACATCTTCATAAAGTTTCAAATTCACCTGTTACAGTTTTACTTTCCATTTTCATGTTCTTTATATACACTGCTACAGTAGTGAGTGTTTAAGTTTCAAATAATGAGGTCAGCATATGTACAAGTAATTACTGTGATTTTGAGTTTTAACTAAATTCATCGCTTGCCTAATAGGGCGCTAAAGCTCACCTACCTGTAGTTTAATATGTATCTTAGTGGGCAGCCAATCAGAAAAAAGTTGACTTAAAAAGTGACATCAAGATTGTTTTTCACTACGGTCTGATTTTGTCTGATATCTACAAGAATCATAATTATTCTTTTCTTTAAATAATAAGGCTAATGGTTCTCTGTAAGAGTGTCTTTTCTTTATAATGAGGAAGACATGTTACCCAGTCCATCAGTGTGGCTCACTAATGTGATTTTAATTGAGCTTTATGGCAAAGAAGAATGAACAAGTTGCAAGCAAGCGGGAACAGTTCATATACTAAACATCTCCTTTACCTCCAGGTAGAAACGGGGGCTTTCAGGCATAAAAGTGAGAGCTACCACAGCAGAGACACAGGGCAGCGCACACACCACCACAAACACTCGCCAGCTGTGGAACTGGTAGGCTGATCCCATGCTGAAACTCCAGCCTGCACAGAGAACCATGCACACACAAGGACAGTTAGAAATAATGTGGCATAGCATCACGTTGTGAGCTCAGTCCCCGTTGCACAAGAAGACATAAAACTTAAATTCAAGCACACATGTATACTTGCTGTAGCTTTTTTTTCTGTCCCTCAAGGTTGGACAGAAATGCAGTTAGTGGAATTATGTTAACTGCTAAATTCCCCATAGGTGTGAATGTGAGCGTGAATGGTTGTCTGTCTCTCTGTGTTAGCCCTGCATCAGCTTGGCAACCTGTCCACCCTATTGTAGCTGTGATAGGCTCCAAAACTGAGCATTGCATTAGTTCAGGTGGGCCATAAAGTCAAGTCTCTCAGCATTCCTGTCAGATCAGCTGATCTCACTGGCAGGCCACATGACTCTTTTCGACATCCAACTGGAAAATTTCTTAGGTGTGGTTATTTAAGCTGATTTAGCTGCTTTTACAAAACTGTGCCTGAAAAAAACAGTTTGTGGTGTCTAATGCACTGTATTCACAATTAAGAAAGATTTAATCCTCTACAAAATGTTATAATAATATTCTAGTAGAGATTCAACGAGTCCCCTTAGGATTTGGTCCCATAATAGAAAAAACAAAAGAGACAAAACATGATGTCTTTAAAATGATCTAATGAAAAAACAAAAATACTTTAATTATCACTTTCTAACGATATGTTGGTCACTATGTGTTCTGAAAAAGAACAGAGATCTTTTGACACTGGCTCCATCCCAGTACTAAAATCTGAAAAACATCAAATACAAAAGTACTCTGTGATTTCTCTAAAAGTTTCAAAAGCTCCAAAGGACATTCTGCAAAGACCATCAACAAGTTGTAGCAATATATGATGGAGTACCTATATGTTTGGAAGCCATCCTGTCTACTCACACAGCAAAGTCTGTATGCAAAAATTAACAATAGAAAAGTGTATTAGCATGGACATACAAGTGTGTGTGTGCGTGTGCGTGGCCTGTGGCGCTGCTCTAGCCTGTACCAGTACAAACCTCATTAGGGGGATTATGGCTATAATGGACTAGAGGAGATGGCTGACTGATTCAGACACTCAGCAAGATTTATGTCCCTCCTCTACAGTAAGTGAACACTGCTGAAATACACATACAGTACACCGACACACACACACACGCGCGCACACACACACACTGTCCTTGGCCATTGCTTAGTGGTATCACACAAATTTTAAAGCATGTACATAGGGTACGTGCATAAACACAGACACACTTGCACACACACAAGCATGCACAAAGACTCACAGACAGAAAAGTCTTAAAGAGACACATGTTGCACTGTGACACACATCACACTTGAACTGGCCATTTTTTATTGTGATTTATGTGCTTCTTTACTTTAACCCATTTTTAGCACCTTAAAAAGCTAAAATCACACTCTCACTCTCACACACACACACACACACACACACACACACACACACACACACACACAGTTATCTACAAGTCAATGGAAGCACTGCGGCAGAACTTATTACCCACACATTGCTGCATCTTGTAGAAAAAATGTGTTACAACACTGGCGTCTAATCAATTGACCTCAATTATAAGCCCTCTCACACTCAGTCGCTCCTGCACTCTGACGGCCACTGGAGAGCTTTAGAATGTAAGCTTCTATCTTTAGATTCTTAGGAGCCATTTATGACCTATAAGACAGAAATATCTTTCTGTGTATGCTTGTGAGCTTCACCGCACACTAATTTTTCTTCTTTTTTTCTCATTAAACAGTTACTTCTAATTTTTGGTACTTATACATAAGTAGTAGTACTTGCAGGAACAGAACACAATGCAACTATTTTTACCCGCTGACTCAGAGACATACTGAGTTTAGCTCTGTTTTACAATAACAGTATTCTACTGGCAAAATCGTTGTAAAGCATTTATGAGAAATCCCATGTATTTGTCACGGAGATGTCCATTTATTGCTGTATCACTTTAAAAATGTGTCGCAGAGGGTTCTGCGGCACCCACTGCTGGATAGTATATGGCCTGCGTGTCTATACAAATTCTTTAAGTTAAAAGTAAATAAATGAATACATACATTAAAGAAAATACATTTATGTTATGAATTTATTTGCAGATTATTTTTCACATTCTACTGATATTTTGATATCACTAAGAGTTTAATAGGAAAGCTAAGGTGCTTACTTGCCATGTGTAGTCAGTACTGTCATGGTCTTAAATTTTCTATTTGTATTTGCTGAGTCCTGGTCCCTGTTTTGATATTGTGTTGTCCAGTGTTTCTTTATAGTTACTTCCATCTGTCTTTTCTGTATTTTTGTTACCACTTCTTTCCTCCTTATTGCCATTTCCTGTTGTTTAGGTGCCTTTTCTCTAGTTTCACAGTAGTAGTTCCTAAAGGTAGATACTGTTACTTTACTTTACTGCATGGGTGCTGGGAATGGGAAAAAAGCTCAATGTGAACTATTTTCAAAAGT
This sequence comes from Aulonocara stuartgranti, assembly GCF_965226115.1. Taxonomy (NCBI): domain Eukaryota; kingdom Metazoa; phylum Chordata; class Actinopteri; order Cichliformes; family Cichlidae; genus Aulonocara; species Aulonocara stuartgranti. The sequence continues at coordinate 14,440,466 of NC_138945.1, read as the reverse complement.
GTGAGCCCAAAATTCAAAATTTCTCCAAGTTCATTCAGTGTGAAATGAAATCAGAGGTAGTGTTTATGAAATGTGAAGCTGCACAGACTGAAGAAGTTTGCACTTCCTCAACATGTTTTCTTTACCTGCTTAAAAAGTTGGTGTTGTAGCTTCATTCTAAATAAAGAACACCACTTGGTGTAGGAACTTAATCAACCCTGTGCCCCCACACTATAGTGTCACACAGTCACAGAATAGTCTCCAGCAGAGACAACATCCTGATGGCCAGTGTCCAAGAGCAAACTCCATTATATCTGATCACCAGGACCATGGCAAACAAGAAGCTTTCCTCCTCCTCCTCCTCTCCTCCTCTGCTCCTCTGTTGTGTAACAGTTTCACTCTCTCACTCTGTCTTTGTTTTGCCTCCCTTTAGCCCTCTCCTGTATCCCTTCACCTTTTGATTATCCCCGATGCAGGCCTCATAAATCAGAGCCCTCTTCGCTTCTCTTTTGCCATGTCTTCCTAATCTATTTCTCTGCTCCTCTTTCTTTATCTGCAGCCCCCCATTCCTGATTGATTTCAGTTAGCTCATTTTTTGTTCATATGCTCTGACACACCTCCTCTCCTTCACTATATGAGATTAACTATATGAGTCAACTTTTTGCATTTTTTTCACAACCTCAAACAGTTTGTCATAAAATTCCAATAAATGAGCAAAACCATTGGTTTTCAATTATAGTCTCCTAAAAGGATTTGATTAAAAAGAATGCTCTTTTAAAATAAAAATGCTGTATGTCCAGATGAACCTTGCTTGCCTAACACAACTCTGTACATTTTAGTGCCCTTCATGTATATATTTATTGTGCAGACTGACAGACACTTTGTTGCTTTTTTGTGCTGCTGTTATTGCTGTGGTTTCCACCTACATCGCCACCTGCTATGTGTTTGTGTGCCCCCCTGATGGGTCTTGATTTCTAAATTAAGCCCCACGATGGGGGAATTATTTGCGAGGCTCACTGGATGTTATGTATCGTGTTGTGATGTGCATGCCTTACTACTGCAGGGGGTATCATCAAGAGTGGAGCAGTACCGCCAAGTCCGACGTTAATGCCTTTTCTTTTTGCAGTAATGTTCAAACTGGTGATGTGAGTCTCTCCTAACAGTGGGAAACCTCTCCACTTTGGAACCTGGGCCAGTAAAGTTGCGAGCACATTGCATCACTTTGCCCTTACTTTAAACGCAGCAATGTCAGCTTTTGCTTACACTTTGTGTTTCTTTCTCTGTGTGTGTGTGTGTGTGTGGGTGTGTGTGCATGTGTGTGTTCCTCATGTAAAAAGCAAAAAATAACATATATGATATAGATTGTTTTTTAGGTATGTAGCACTTTTTTACTCTGAGTACTTAAAGTCTCATTCTCCCAATCACACACACATTCACACAAACACCATATCTACAACTCACACACATACTCACACTCCAGTGGATGCATCAGGGGGACCTTGGAGTTGATCTAGCATACTTCGACACGCAATCCATCAACTCTTTTTTTTTTTTTTTGGTATTTAAAACTTTATATTCAGTCATGTATTTTTTTTTTTTTTTTGCATGTCCCATTTGGCTCTTTTGCCATCAGAATTATTGTCTAAAGGCGAAGAAAGATGCCCAACGGATTTACTTTACCAAATAGACCATCCCAGCCTTGCCGTAATGGTCTATTTGATTAACCTTTTATTGTTTATTTTATTTTATTTTATTTTCACTTGCTAAATACGGGACAGATTTGACTGGGGAAAAGAAAGGGGAAAAAGAAAGAAGGAAAGAAAAACAGCGGGGAAGAGGGACGGGGATAAAGGGCAAAAAACAAAAACCAACAAAATAAGCAGACAAAAAAGACATATATCAATCACCTGGATCACCTGTTGAGAAAGAAAAAAGAGAAAACAAGCAGAAGAAAAGAAAGAGCAACATAATAAACAACATCACGATGATATATGGGAATATAACAGTAAATACTAAATATTAAACATTATTGTGCAGCACGTAAGATCGACAGCGCACAGTGTGCTTTGAGGTAGGAGCCAAAAAAGGGTGTAGTTTGTGTGTGTGAGCACCCGTGTGTACACCTGTGAGCATGAACACGCTTGTTTTTAAAAGGTTCCTTCATGTAATGATCTGCTAGAGGGTGTGGAGAGCCATAGCCCCGTCCTCCAGGGCATGAAGCAGGTATGGAGGAGATCAAAACTCCAGACATCCAGAGGCCCTCAGAACACAAGAGACCAAGGAAGACCAACAGAGGGGCAGCCGCACCACTATCCCAGAAAGAGCTGAGGAGAGCCCCAGATGAGGGGTCACTCATCTGGGGCCCGTGAGCTCCGCCGGCAGCCAGCTGTGCCTATATGTATGTGTTATGAGAGTGTGAGTAATGTGAATGTCTAAGTTGTGGGATAAAATTTAGGCACAGGCAGCCAGAAGGGGACAGGGGGGGGGAAGCCTCCCCTGCACCCTGGTGACACACCTTTACCCCAAGGCCCTGCATGTGTGGGTGATTCATAGGTGATTCGCCCTACCTCTTGAGCCACAGCCGCCTCGTTATGCAAGGTGGAATTTAAAAGATGGATATGCCCACTACAACGTCTCACGCTGGTTAGTGAAAACCTTGAACTAGGTATTTTGTCATCACCATTTTGTGATAAGCAAGGGATGACACTCACTGTTAAGTTGAGAAATACTACGTAGCCATTGGTTAGAAAGTTGAAACTGACAAATTTTGAGGAACCTGTGTATCTTTATTTTATCCTGCTCTCTGACTCTAATAATTAATACTTATAATAGAGAGAACAAGATGACGCCGAGTATGGCAGCCTTGTCGCGAGCTCCCCCAAGCAACAGCTTTTTTCTGTGTTTAATTTTACTTTTCCTTCATTTTTTCACGAGTAGCACATGTCTCCTTGTGTACGACCGACAAACCTTACTGGACATAAAAGACGGTCTTTCTTATAACTTTCCGGAGTTCAAGTTTTGCAACACGGACGCTCCGTTTGCAGACCCCCCATTCATCTCACCTGAGACGCCTTTGTTCTCTGGCCCTGGAGGCCGCAAACGCCGACGCAGAGGGAGAAGATCTAGCGTTCTGGTTCGACTGAGACGGCGCACTAACAGACCACCATTACCCAGTTTATTACTGGCTAATGTGCAGTCTCTGGAGAACAAGCTGTGCGAGCTTCGGGCACGGATCTCATTCCAGCGAGAGATGCGGGACTGCTGCGTGATCTGCCTCACAGAAACCTGGCTATCGGACAAGCAATACAACTACCGGGGTTCTCCGTGCATCGCGCGGACAGGTCACAGGATCTTACTGGGAAAAGCAGAGGCGGTGGTGTGTGTTTCATGATCAACAACAGCTGGTGTGATTATGCGAACGTGCACCCGGTCAAATCCTTCTGCTCACCGGACCTGGAGTACCTGATGATTAAGTGCCGGCCATTCTGGCTACCGAGGGAATTTACAGCAGTGATTATTACGGCTGTTTACATTCCCCCACAAGCCGACACTGACCGAGCACTCAGGGAACTGTACAGCGCGATCAGCAGCGAGGAAACCGCACACCCAGAGGCGGCGTTTATCACAGCCGGAGACTTTAATAAGGGAAACCTGAAGAAAGTCTCACCCAAACTCCACCAACACATCCACTTTAACACTCGTGGAGATCGGCTACTCGACCACTGCTACACCTCTTTCCGGGATGCGTACAAAGCCCTCCCCCGCGCCCCATTCGGCCAATCAGATCACCGCTCCATCCTGCTCCTGCCCGCCTACAGGCAGAAGCTGAAACAGGAAGCTCCAACCCAGAGGGCGGTGCACTGTTGGACGGACCAATCGGAGTCTGCGCTGCGGGACTGTTTTGATCACGCGGACTGGGAAATGTTTCACGTGGCTGCTAGGGACATTGATGAATACACAGACTCAGTCTGCGGATTTATCAGGAAATGCGTGGAAGATGTCGTCCCATCCAGAACAGTTAAATCCTTCCCAAATCAAAAACCCTGGATTAACGGAGATGTTCGCGTGGCACTGGCGGCACGGAGCACCGCCTTTGCCTCCGCGAACACATCGGACTACAAACACGCACATTACCAACTCCGGAAGACGATCAAAGCAGCCAAACGTGAGTACAGGGACAAGGTGGAGCAACAGTTTGACAACCCTCGGAGTATGTGGCAGGGACTAAACACGATCACAGACTTTAGAGGGAAAACCAGCACACCGCAGACCACGGCCTCTCTGTGTGAGGATCTAAACGTATTCTACGCTAGATTCGACACAGCGAACACCATGAGACCGGACAGTGTGCGCACCGCGGATGACGTCAGTGCGCACACTGTGTCTGAGGAGGATGTGCGGAGGTGCTTCAGGAAGGTGAACGCACGCAAAGCTACTGGTCCGGACGGGATTCCCGGCCGCGTCCTCAAGTCATGCGCAGCTCAGCTGGCTGGAGTGTTCACGCACATCTTCAACCTTTCCCTCTCTCTGTCTGTAGTCCCAGCCTGCTTCAAAATGGCCACCATCGTCCCTGTACCCAAATCCTCCACCATCTCCTCATTGAACGACTGGCGACCTGTAGCCCTGACCCCCATCGTAAGCAAATGCTTCGAGAAGCTGGTCAGGGACTTCATCTGCTCTGCACTACCCGACTCACTGGACCCTCTACAGTTCGCATACCGCCACAACAGGTCCACTGATGATGCCATAGCCCTGACACTACACACTGCCCTGTCACACCTGGAGAAGAGAGACACGTATGTGAGAATGCTGTTTGTAGATTACAGCTCAGCATTCAATACCATCGTTCCCTCGAAGCTGGACAGGAAACTGCAGGATCTAGGACTGAGCAGCTCCCTCTGCAGCTGGATCCTTAGCTTCCTGTCTGACAGACGCCAAGTGGTCAGACTGGGCAGCATCACCTCATCCCCCATCACACTGAACACTGGTGCTCCACAGGGGTGTGTACTGAGCCCTCTCCTGTACTCACTCTACACCTACGACTGCACAGCCACTAACAACTCCAACATCATTGTGAAGTTTGCGGACGACACTACAGTGGTGGGTCTTATCACCAATGGTGATGAGACGGCTTACAGGGAGGAGGTCAGCGCCCTGACCCACTGGTGTCAAGACAACCATCTCACCCTCAACGTCGCAAAGACAAAGGAGTTGATAGTGGACTTCCGGAGGTGCAGAGAAGTACACACCCCCATCACCATCAACGGCGCTGCTCTGGAGAGAGTGAGCAGCTTCCGGTTCCTTGGTGTACATCTGGCTGAGGATCTTACGTGGTCAGTACACACAAACAAAATAGTGAAGAAGGCGCAGCAGCGCCTCTTCTTTCTCAGGAGACTGAAAAGATTCGGCATGAGCCCCCGCATCCTCAGGACCTTCTATCACTGTGCTATTGAGAGCATCCTCACTGGATGCATCACCACCTGGTATGGCAACAGCACCACCTACAACTGCAAAGCTCTCCAGCGAGTAGTGCGGTGCTCTGAACGGATAATTGGAGGTGAGCTTCCCTCCCTCCAAGACATCTACAGGAAGCGGTGCCTGAGGAAAGCGGGGAGGATCATCAAGGACTCCAGTCACCCCAGCCATAAACTGTTCAGACTACTTCCCTCAGGAAGGAGGTTCTGCAGCATCTGGTCCCGTACCAGCAGACTGAGAGACAGCTTTTTCCATCAGGCCATCAGACTGCTGAACACGTCATAGACACCTCACCTTCACTACTGGAACTTTAACATTATGCACTCCATACTGTACAGTAATGCCACTGTTTTGCACAATATATAATATACTATTATATATTGTACATATATTTATTAGTTTCAGATGTAGCCATTCTTGTATTTTGCTTGTTTACATTATTGTATTTTGCACAACTCTGTTGCTTGTGAAGCTCGCACACAAGAATTTCACTCACATGTGCTGTACCAATGTACCTGCACATGTGATGTGACAATAAAAGTGATTTGATTTGATTTGATAATAATTTCTAAAAGAATGTAATCAATATTAATTTAATTTAGCAATTGATACATAAACTTGTATACAACCTGTAATTTAAAAAAAAAAATTAGCAATCAAATTAAAACGGAGGGTAGGCAGAGGAAGTGGTGGTGGGATATACTGAATTAAATGTGATGTCAGCACGTTACATTCTAGCACATAAAATGTGTTATCCACATCGAAACTATTCTTTCACTTGAAAGAGTAGTTGATCTGAACTAACTAACAGATCATCTGCAAAAGAATGGCTTATTTGAAGAGTTTCAGTCAGATTTCAGAGCTCATCACAGTACAGAAACATGTTTAATGAAGGTTACAAATGACCTTCTTATTCCCTCTCACAGTGGACTCATCTCTGTGCTTGTCCTGCTAGAATTCAGTACAGCGTTCGATACTGTTGACCATAATATCCTATTAGCGCGATTAGAGCATGCTGTAGGTATTACAGGTACTGTGCTGCAGTGGTTTGTATCATATCTATCTAATAGACTCCATTTTGTTCATGTAAATGGAGAGTCCTCTTCACACACTAAGGTTAATTATGGAGTTCCACAGGGTTCAGTGCTAGGACCAATTCTGTTTACATTATACATGCTTCCCTGAATAATCAGTCCCCATCTTATCTTAATGACCTTATAGTACTATATCACCCATTAGAGCACTTTGCTCTCGCACTGCAGACTTACTTGTTGTTCATAGAGTATTTAAAAGTAGAATGGGAGGCAGAACCTTCAGTTTTCAGGCTCCACTTCTATGGATCCAGCTTCCAGTTTGGATTCAGGAGAAGACACTATCTCTATTTTAAGATTAGGCTTAAAACTTTCCTTTTTGCTAAAGCATATAGTTTTGGCTGGATCAGGTGACCCTGAATCCTCCCTTAGTTATGCTTTTATGCTTTAATCCCATGATGCACTGAGTATTTCTTCTTCAGTCACCTTTCTCACTCGCTATGTGTTAATAGACCTCTCTCCACTGAATCATACTTGTTATTAATGTCTGGCTCTCTTCCACAGCATGTCTTTTATCCTGTCTTCCTTCTCTCTCCCCAGCCAGTTGCAGAAGATGGCCGCCCCTCCCTGAGCCTGGTTCTGCCGGAGGTTTCTTCCTGTTAAAGTTTTTCCTTCCCGCTGTTACCAAAGTGCTTGCTCATAGGGTGTCATATGATTGTTGGGGTTTTTTTTCTTTATGTATTATTGTTTGGTCTAGGTTGCAATATAAAGTGCTTTGAGACGATGCTGTTGTGATTTGCCATGGTATAAATAAAATTGAATTGAACTGAATTGTTAAAACAGAACTGAACAGAAATGAAGTTGATGACGAATACCTGGACAATAACATCGTAGTTACTGGCAGGTTTTAGGTATGTTAACAGATGGTTTCATTTAACCACCTGCAAAATATGTGTTTTAAGTAATTGCCTGCTGGTGAAAAATATGAAATATTATGCAAAATATTACAAAGCATCTACATAGTTAACCTTACTGGCTATTTTCCAGTCTCAAGGCCCGTTAGAGGGTAGCTTATCTTTTGTTTGTCTGTGAAGGTTCTCAGTCATCCAGGTCATCGTAGTCTAAGGAGCTTGGAAAGAAAAGCGTCTGGACTTCTTTAAGTTGCTTGAAGACGTTTCACCTCTCATCCGAGAAGCTTCTTCAGTTCTAAAGGTCAAATGGTGGAAAGACCCAGATTTAAACCCAGTGGGAGTGACCCCCCACAGAAGGACAAAGGACCCCCTGATGATCCTCTACCGGACTTTGGTAAGTTCACCAGTGAAGACACAAAGGATAACTGTTTGCCTTTCCTGGACTATGCTGTGCACATAGAAGAGAATGGCAACCTCAACATTGAAGTTTACCGGAAGCCCACACACACGGACCAGTAACTCCTCTTTGACTCCCATCACCCTCTGGAACACAAACTTGGAGTAATTAGGACCCTACACCACCGGGCAGAAAAATGTTCCCTTTAAGCCTGAAGGGAAAAAGAAGGAACACACACATGTAAAGGAAGCACTCAAAACATGCGGTTATCCTAATTGGGCGTTTATAAAGTTAGCAAAGAGGCACAGAAAAGAAGATCAGACACCAGCTAGGGAGGATAAGAAAGACAGACTCAATAACATTGTCATCCCCTATGCTGCCAGTGTATCAGAAAAACTGAGGAGAGTTTTCTCCAAGCACGACATCCCAGTGTATTTCAGACCCAGCAACACACTCAGACAGAAACTTATTCACCCGAAAGGCAAAACCCCAAAACACAAACTTAACAATGTGGTGTATGCTGTACAGTGTAACGAGGAATGCCCAGACCTCTACATTGGAGAGACCAAACAGCCACTTCACAAACGCATGGCACAACACAGAAGAGCCACCTCCACAGGACAAGACTCAGCAGTCCACCTGCATCTTAAGGATAAAGGACACTCTTTCGAGGATGCAAATGTTCACATTTTGGACAGAGAGGACAGTGGTTTGAAAGAGGAGTGAAAGAAGCCATCTATGTCCACTGTGAGCAACCATCTTTGAACAGAGGCGGGGGTTTACGACACCGACTGTCTGCCATCTATAATCCAGTTTTGAGATCCCTTCCCATATGCCTTAATGCCCACTCACACCCTGGGCCATCTGACCTCAGGAAATCAGATGATAGGGCTTTGGAGTTGACGCTGCACGCTGCAATGTATTGTGGGAGCGCGGTGGCATTTTCCGGGTCCACAAATCAAAACAAACACACAGTGTTGGAACGACGACAAGAAATATGCGTAAAAGCAGCTCAAAAGAAAACGGAGGGTATAGAGACCGATTGCGTCCAGAGGCGAAGCAGCGGTACTTGAAAAAAAAAAGTAGAGTGCATCGCAAATGTGGACCCATATGAAATACGGCAGTGGAGTAAAGACCCAGACGACTTACTGCCACTGTCCTACCCCAATATCTTCACGTATCTTGTTAACCTTAACCATCACGTTCGCATTTCTGAGTGCCCCATGTGTAACGTTGGTACCCAGTCTGGATTTGTTTGATCCATTTCATAGGCAGGCTTCCCTACAGTTGTGCGAAAGAATTAGCAAATCGTTACGTAGCACTGGGGCCCGGCCGGGCACAGCCCGAAGAGGAGACATGGGCCCATCCTCCCGCAGGCCCACCACCCGCAGGAGGCGCCATAGGGGTCGGGTGCATTGTGTGCCGGGTGGCGGCCAGGAGCGGAGGCCCTGGCGGACTGACCCCCGGCTGCCAAGACTGGCAATAGGGACATGGAATGTAACCTCACTGGTGGGGAAGGAGCCTGAGTTAGTGCGTGAGGTTGAGAGGTACCGGCTAGATATAGTCGGGCTCACCTCTACACATGGCTTGGGCTCTGGAACCAGTCTCCTGGAGAGGGGCTGGACTCTGTCTCAGTCTGGAGTTGCCCCTGGTGAGAGGCGGCGGGCTGGGGTGGGTATCCTAATATCCCCTCGGCTTGCTGCCGGTACGTTGGGGTTTTTCCCGGTGGACGAGAGGGTTTGTTCCCTGCGCCTTAGGGTCGGGGAACGGGTCCTGACTGTCATCTGTGCTTATGCGCCGAGTGGCAGTTCAGAGTACCCAGCCTTCTTAGAGTCCCTGGGGGGGGTGCTGGAGGGTGCTCCACCTGGAGACTCTGTTGTCCTGCTGGGAGACTTCAATGCTCACGTGGGTAACGACAGCGAGACCTGGAGGGGCGTGATTGGGAGGAACGGCCTCCCTGATCTGAACCCGAGCGGTGCTCTGTTATTGGACTTCTGTGCTAATCACAGTTTGGCCATAACGAACACCCTGTTCGAACATAAGAGTGTCCATAAGTGCACGTGGCACCAGGATGCTCTAGGCCGTAGGTCGATGATCGATTTTGTAATCGTATCAGCAGACCTGCGACCATATGTTCTGGACACTCGGGTAAAGAGACGGGCTGAGCTGTCAACTGATCACCACCTGGTGGTGAGTTGGATCAGGTGGCGGGGGAAGACGCTGGACAGACCTGGTGCACCTAAACGCGTAGTGAGGGTGTGCTGGGAACGTCTAGCAGAGGCCCCAGTCCGCGAGATCTTCAACGCACACCTCCGGCAGAGCTTCAACAGCATTCCGAGGGAGACTGGGGACATTGAGTCCGAATGGACCATGTTCAGCGTCTCCATTGCCGAAGCTGCTGCATTGAGCTGCGGTCGCAAGGTGGTTGGTGCCTGCCGTGGTGGTAATCCCCGAACCAAATGGTGGACACCAGAGGTGAAGGGAGCCACCAGGCTGAAGAAGGAGTCCTATCGGGCTTGGTTAGCCTGTGGGACTCCGGAGGCAGCCGACAGGTATCGACAGGCCAAGCGGAATGCGGCTCGGGCAGTGGCTGAAGCAAAAACTCGGGTGTGGGAGGAGTTCGGAGAGGCCATGGAAAAAGACTTTCGGGCTGCCTCGAAGAGATTCTGGCAAACCGTCAGACGTCTCAGGAGGGGAAAGCGGTGCTCTACCTGCACTGTGTATAGTGCTGGCGGAGCGCTGCTGACGTCGACTGAGAAAATTGTCGGGCGGTGGAAGGAATACTTCGAGGACCTCCTTAATCCCACTGACACGTCTTCCGAGGAGGAAGCAGAGTCTGGGGATGAGGGGAATGACCCGCCAATTTCCGGGGGCGAGGTCACTGAGGCAGTTAAACAACTCCTTGGTGGCAGAGCCCCTGGTGTTGATGAGGTCCGCCCCGAATTCCTGAAGGCTCTGGACGTTGTAGGGCTGTCCTGGTTGACACGCCTCTGCAATGTTGCGTGGAGATCAGGGGCAGTACCTGTGGACTGGCAGACCGGGGTGGTGGTCCCCATCTTCAAGAAAGGGGACCGGAGGGTGTGTTCCAACTACAGGGGGATCACACTCCTCAGCCTCCCTGGGAAAGTCTATGCCAGGGTGCTGGAAAGGAGAGTTCGTCCGCTAGTCGAACCTCGGATACAGGAGGAACAATGCGGTTTTCGTCCTGGTCGCGGAACACTGGACCAGCTCTTTATCCTCTCCAGGATACTTGAGGGTGCATGGGAGTTTGCCCAACCAGTCTACATGTGTTTTGTGGACTTGGAGAAGGCATTCGACCGTGTCCCTCGGGGTGTCCTGTGGGAGGTGTTGCGGGAATATGGGTGTCTGGCCCATTGCTACGGGCCATTCGATCCCTACACGACCGTTGCAAGAGCTTGGTTCGCATTGCCGGCAATAAGTCGGACTCATTCCCGGTGGGTGATGGGCTCCGCCAGGGCTGCCCTTTGTCTCCGGTTCTGTTCATAATTTTTATGGACAGGATTTCTAGGCGCAGCCAAGCTTTCGCTTTGGTGGCCTCAGAATCTCATCTCTGATTTTTGCAGATGATGTGGCTCTGTTGGCTTCATCGGGTGAGGGCCTCCAGCTCGCACTGGAGCGGTTCGCAGCCGAGTGTGAAGCAGCGGGAATGAGGATCAGCACCTCCAAATCTGAGGCCATGGTTCTCAGCCGGAAAAGGGTGGAGTGCCCACTCCGGGTCGGGGATGAGTTCCTGCCCCAAGTGGAGGAGTTCAAGTATCTCGGGGTCTTGTTCGCGAGTGATGGGAGAAGGGAGCCGGAGATCGACAGACGGATTGGGGCTGCAGCTGCAGTAATGCGGACGCTGCACTGGTCCATCGTGGTGAAGAGGGAGCTGAGTGTAAAAGCGAAGCTCTCAATTTACCGGTCGATCTACGTCCCTACCCTCACCTATGGCCACAAGCTGTGGGTAGTGACCGAAAGAACGAGATCGCGGATACAAGCGGCAGAAATGAGCTTCCTCCGAAGGGTGGCTGGCCTCTCCCTTAGAGATAGGGTGAGAAGTTCGGCCATCCGGGAGGGGCTCAGAGTAGAGCAGCTGCTGCTCCACATCGAAAGGAGCCAGCTGAGGTGGTTCGGGCATCTGACAAGGATGCCCCCTGGGCGCCTCCTGGGTGAGGTGTTCCAGGCATGTCCCACCGGGAGGAGGCCCCGGGGCAGACCCAGGACACGCTGGAGAGATTATATCTCTCGGCTGGCCTGGGAACGCCTTGGTATTCCCCCGGATAAGCTGGAGGAGGTGGCTGGGGAGAGGGAGGTCTGGGCCTCTTTGCTTAGGCTGCTGCCCCCGCGACCCGGCCCCGGACAAAGCGGATGAAAATGGATGGATGGATGGATGGGTTACGTAGCACGTATGTCTGCACAGTCACTCAATTCTATGTTTGTTCGCAATTTCTAAAACCTCGAGAGCCCCAACAATAATATTATTAAGCTATAAAGAGTGATATGAACATATATAGAACCGGAGTGAAAATGTCTGGAGAACACCAACAGATATCTGGAGATGGAAGCGAACTGGATATCAGCTCATCTCACGGCTGCTATCCAGGCTAGACGCCTTCATTTTTTAAGGTCCGCCATATAAGCTCCCTCATGTTGCTTTCAGGTTGGGAAAGAATAAAAAGACAAACCCTTTTTAAGCTCATTCCCGTGCCGGTCATGCGATCGAACATTGCAGCCGACCACACAGCAAGGACGAACCTGTTGTGTGTGCCTTCGCTCCTTTTTCGCTTGCGCTTTGTTTGGACCCGGAAAATGGTGCATCAGGCCAAAATCCTTTCCACGCCCACCCCTGTGACATCACACTCCAAAGCCCTATAGGGTGGGTCCAGGTTTCACAATGAGCTCACCCGAAACCCTGGCTGATTGTGACCCACACCCATTTTCAAACCTTGGCTCATGTGATTTGGTAGAGGATCATCAGGGGGTCCTTTGTCCCTCTTTGGGGGGAAACTCCCACTGGGTTTAAATCTGGGTCTCTCCACCATTTGACTTTTAGAACTGAAGAAGCTTCTCAGATGAGAGGTGAAACATCTTCAAGCAACTTAAAGAAGTCCAGACGCTTTTCTTTCCAAGCTCCTTAGACCTTATCTTTTGTTTGCTGTAATCTCTACATCTGATTGGCTAAAGTTAGCCCGTAGTGGGCTACAAGGATGACTTCAAAGGATGTCCTATATAACAAGAAATCTGCCATGTCAAGATGCAAATGTCTATAATTACCTCACATGTCTGTTCCAGTTCCAGTGCAGCCTTGTTTCATTCAACAGAGGCACAATCAATTGGTGTTCTCAATCCAAGATCGTCGACACCCTTATCCCCTCCTCATATGATGAGCATTAGACACTTTATTCTGTTCTTAGCAGTGGAACAAAACATCCACAGACTATAGCTTGCATAGAAAACGTTACTGCCAGGCACAGGCTTTCACTGATGTACTCCAGTGATTTAGCATTACATGCTTGTGTTACAGGGTAGCAGAGTAGTTTCGTCCCTAGCATGAGTCTCCATTAAACTTCAGTGCATAGTTTTTTGAGTATTTCTCATAACACACCTTGGCAGCATTATTTCAATATATATTCTGTCCATGATGAACACCCACATAGGTTATACCACTTGTCCCTGATTTTTAATAACATTTTTATTATACATTTGGTGACACAGTACTTTTAACATTATTGGTCCTTTTTCTACCATCAGGATTATTTTTCACAGGCTCAGGAAACAGCAGTCACAATCAGCCAGGAGTGAGGGGAAGATAGATGTGAAAGATAGATGATAAATAGAAGCACTTTTACATCATCCCCTGGTTTTTGAAGTCTCATGTTAAGGCCTTGAACACCTTATTGGTGTTTTGAAAATAGATGTGATAAGAGAATAGTGAATCATAAAGCACTGCGTGCTCATACATTACTGGCTTCTCATTCACAGAGTAGGTTTAGGTAATAACGTCATGTTGTATTCAGTAACAGTGTAAACTAGCAATTGAGACCATAAACTCATTATGAAAGTGTTCATTTAAGGTAGATTAAGGAAGACAAGGGCTGTTTTCTTTCTACGTCTGTACAATCGTTTCATTTTGGCAACCAGAGCATTCGCCCTCTGCTGGCCATTGAAACAAATCCCAGTTCAGGGTATTTCCACATTGGACTCAATGTTAAAACATCTGGCCTTTCTTCACTGCGATCATCTCACCTAACTTCTGTCCTGTCTCCTTCCCTCTTCCCAGAACCAGTCACATGATGACTGCCTCCTGTTAAAAGGGAGTTTTTCCATCCAACCTTCGTTAAGTGGTCAGAGGGTCGTCTAATTGTTGGGATTTTCTCTGTACTATTGACACAGTCTCTACCTTACAATATAAAAGACCTTGAGATAACTGAATTGAATTGCATTGAATTGGAATGACTTCCTAAATCTGGTTGGGTTATCTGTTCATTGTAAACTCTACTAACTTGATAATATAAAAAAAAAAAGCAAAAATATAAAATAAAGGAGCAATATTATGAGGTGGGAAAATGTAATAATACACTTTAACATTTTTATGACAAATTTCTTCGATCATTTTAATGATTTCCCTTTAGTGCTGCTTTGCTGTCATGTTAATGTAACCTTTTTTAGAAGTGGTACATCATGTCACTCACCATAGTGTGGGATGATAGCCCAGGCCATGGCTGAGGCATAAATTCCTCCAATCATCCAGAACATGCACAGCCAGCTCAGATGCTCTCCTCTCTTCTCGCGAGCCAACACCTCCGCAAAGTATGAGAATACTATCGGTACTGCTCCACCGATCCTGTAAATACAGCTTGTTGTAATTAGCTATGCATGCTCAAAAAGGCAATCCTCATTTGCCTCATCAGCGCTTGCAACAATGAACATTTATCACAATATGAAACTGATTTATTGTTACAGAAAACATTTCTTCATTTGTCACTGTGAATTGTACAAACGTCTGAAACTTTTTTTTAGAACATGTCTTCGCACATTTTTTGTTCATTCATGTCACAAAGCAGATTCTACACTATTCTGGCTTATTTTCTGAGTCTTACCAGATCATCAGGAGGCAACGGCACTATCCACTGCAGCTTAGTATTTATTTGCACAAACTATACTGTCATCTTCTTGACCAAAGAAAATGAAAAATCACCACACTGTAGCACACAGGATATTACAGTCTTTGAGCCATCTTTGCTGCTTTCTATCAAACTTGCTTATTATATCATTTTCCAGAATCACAGGTTGTGTGGCCTTTAAATTTAACATAGTGAACATGTCTCAAATTGCATTGTTCCATATTAGTACGTTGTTGTATCTTGTGTTGATGTGAGGGATAGGTGCACTGAACTGAACCCTTTCAGTGAGGTGTCAGTAGAGTCAGAAGGAGCCCATCTGTGACTGCAGTGACAGTGCCCATTTTTTTCATAGCCTCAGAGTGTCGTACATATTTGAAGAGGAAAAAAACCAAATGGCAAATCTTACTAGTGTATCTCTTAAAATTAGAATATCATCAAAAAGGTTTTTTTTTTCATAATTTATTTCAGAAAGTTACATTTTCATGTAATCATTCAACACGAAGCCTTTTTGTTTTAATTTTGATGATAATGGCTCATAGTTCATGAAAATACAGTATCTGATAATGTATTAGTTATTTCTACAGATCAATAAAAAAAGCTTTAACAATACAAAAACTTCTGAAAGGAATGTTCATCTATGCACAACTTTTTGAGATGCACTGGTTTTACTGTCAGTTTTATGGTTGACTACAGTGTTGCAAATGAGAGGCAGATAAAGAGCAATCAGCATTTCTTTTATTATTATACATTTGTTTCTGATTCATTTCAACATTAATTAGCTGAATTTAATATGGATAGATGGCTTTGGAGAAAAACAAAGATAGCATGTATTGAAAATGTTGAACTTCTCCTTTAAAGTCTGATCTGAGCTGTAGCTGTTATATCCCAAATTTCTCACTTGAGCAGCCATCTGTGACATTTTAATTTCTCACTACATGTAGAAACTAAGCGCTAACTCATGAGGAACAAGTAAAGAATCTGCATTGCCATATGCTTTGTATTACCTGAAAGATGCCAATATTAGATAATCCATCCATTTATTCATAAATTTTTCAAAGTGCTTATATGTCTAAGATGAGGTGATAGAGCCTGTCCTAACACTTAATTAGAGGTGGGGTACACCCCTTTCCATTTAAGATAAAGTAAATAAAACAAAATCAAAACCTTTTCAGATCATCAACATTACATATTCATAGAAACTGCGTAACTGCAAAAAGGCTTAAAGCAAATGAAAATGTATATGGCTTGTTTTCAATTCTCAAAAACAAAAAAACCAACCATGTATAAAGTATCCAGTAAATATTCAAGATTGTGGTGACACCCGAGAATCTGATGAGATTGGGTTGTGCCTTTTGTCCTGCTTCCTTCATGTCTGCGTGGGAGAAACTTACAGTAAGAGGTTATATATGTATGAAAATAATTGTCTATGATATTCATTCTAAAAATGTCAAAACCTGTTTAAGGTTTTGCCAGAGGAGTGACTGATATGACAAACTGGTTTAGAACATTAAGTAAAATTGCACTAAAACTTAATCTGTGTGAATTCTTTTTTTTTTTTTTATTATGGCACTGTGCTGTGAATGTCTTTTCCTATTTGCTGAGACAGCTTCTGATAGCAATGCTAATAAGGTAGGAAAAATTCAATGAAAGGAACAGTGAAACACACAGCACTGGATGCCAGATCGTATTTCTGCCAGAATGAGGATGGAAAACAAAACAGAAGATCTCAGTGACCCCTTACAAAGCAATGCCTCTTTGCTGTTATTCCCAAAGGTATATGTACAATCATAGATACCATCCCACACCATAGACTACTTTCTGCATACAGATTGACAACTAGTGGTGACATAAAAGCTAAAGCTGCTAATGAAATTTTAAAGCCATTAAGGCAGAAGCTGTTTTTCAGATGATGTGAGGTTTACTGGTTGCTTACAGAACTGTAATTAAATGCACAAGAGCTGAGTGCAGCTCAGGTAAACCAATCATGAATGCCCTCAGGCACTGTGGCCCATTCTGATTTGAATATCCATTTTGGTCTAGTCATGAAGCAGCACCAGCTTAAGCCATCACAACTTGATCTAAATGTTCATACACTATACAATCTAAAAAGGATATCATGTCACTGAGATGGGAGGGCTGTCAAGGATCTGTGCAGCCAAGCAGACCATGCTAGCATTAAAACACCCAGATGTTCATTTACACTACTAGCTGATTTCTGCAGACCTTTCTCTTTTGCTTTATTTCTTCTATACCCCTGGGTATGAGGAAGAGCGGATGCCTGGCAGTTAGTATAACCTCTTGTCATGTGTTTTGAATTTGGAGGAGGAGAGACAGCAGAGGAAGTGGTGGGAAGATAGATCAGAGGGTCTGCAGGAGCATGAGAAGAGGAAAGTTAAACAAACTTACCCGAAGCCAGACACCATGCGGCAGAAGAGGAACATACTGTAGCCCTGGACAAAGGAGGAAAGGAAGGCAAAGAAGCCGTTGACTGACATGGATATAAGCAGGCACTGTCTGCGGCCCACTTTGTCTGAGAGGCCACCCCAGAAAAAGGCTCCAAACATCATCCCCAGATACACAATGCTGCCTGGAGGAGGGGAGACAGGGGGAAAGACAGTGGTAGATAGAGAGAGAGAAAGAGGGAGAGCTATAAATGATCACAACCATCTGGAGTCAAGTGTTTGTTACTGAAACCGCTGAGTAAACAAAATCCATTTTACATTTTGGAATATAAGAAGACAGTTTCAGCAATTTATTCATGCATCCTCACAACACACACAGCTTTTAAGCTAGAGTTCATAGATAACAAAAACTCCATCACTAAAACTGACTTAACTTATAGTCTGTACTTAAACTACAGACTTTAAATAATCCCATAATCTAACATCCAATTATTGCTTTACTTTTTTTTCTATAACACATGGAAGAAAATGAGAAAAAATTGAATACAAAATAGATTTTGTTTTTGTTTAGACACAAAAAACAAAAACAGATTTCTTTGATATTTCTTATGTCTAGTTATTTGTTTTTACTCACTTACGCTCTGCTCAGCTAGATGGGCATATGTTAGGTACTTCTAGTCTTAAATGCATTAAATTACAAGAGCTGCTCAGTGTCCTAACAACATGTTAGACTGTTCAGCGCTCACACACAATAATGTCGTTCAAAAACTTCGGCTTAGAATATTTATCTATTCAATGGGATCTCATAATGTGGTAACTCAAGATTTTTTTTTCTTCTTTTTTTGCTGAAAGCCTAATATTGTACATTTTGCGGTGTAATGAAGATTTGACCATATATTAAATTTCTCCAAATCAAATCACTGTCTGACAACTGATATTTCTTAAAGTGTCTCTAGGAAAAATAGAGCAGCAGTTGACTTTGTGGCTCTGTTTCTTTGTACTGCTGCTTACCTGTGCAAGGTTGGGGTCATTTCTCTTCCCATGCAGTAAAGACATTGGGTGGCAGTGGTGGAGAGGGGTTAGGGTTGTCCTGTAAACAACCCACTTTTCTCCCTATGTTCTAATAAAAATGATAATTTGCGGAGGAAGGCGTTTGACATGGCAGCACCTGAAATAATCCTGGCAGATGATAGGAAGCAGCACCCCCCCCCCCCCCCCCACCTCCCCCCCTCCCCCCATGTTTGCGGTGATGGGACAGATACGCTGAAAGTGGAGGGCCTTATCAAGCTGGGCAGACATGATGGTGAGAGGTAGTGATTCATTACAGGTGACAGCCCCTAGATCTATGCACTTCAGCTGCAGAGAAGGCTCTCCTATAGGTAGTAGGATATAAAGGTGAAGCTTCACTCGAGCTGGCTTACAAATATCAAACTGAATATCAAAAGTGCTGCATTCTGCACAAACTGTTGACACTTTTTGATTTGTGTAGCTACATCTGAACGTGTGTACTGAAGAAGATGCTATCTGGGAGCACTAGCTCATTTGTTTTATGGCTTCACTCACGCTGAGTTTGTATCTGTAATAAAGGGGGAGGGTGATGGGGCATCTGAGAGGCATTCTGAGATTGGATTTGTGATTTCCTGCTGGGTTCAAACTCAGGTCAGACCTTAAGGGCCTTTATGCAAATTAGCAAGGGTCAGTTAGAGGCACTGAAGCACATGGGGGAAAAGGTTTTAAGTGCTTTTCTCAAGCAGGAAACCATACATACAAATGCATTTTAAAATCCCAGTGGTATAAATACTCCCACATAAAAGAAATTAGTAAGTGAGACTGCTTAACAACAGCATGACCAAGGATATTGAAAACAGTGCATCCATCCAGTAGTGCTTGCAGTAGAGCCCCATGAATCTTCATGTAGATACTGACGTTGTAACTGAAGGCCACTAATTGCTAGTTTCACCGTACTATGAATAGTGACATTAAATATAATTTATTCTGTCATGGTCCTGGGTCGGTGACCCAGCGCTTTTAGTTATCATTTTCTAGTTTATGATGATGATGATTATTATTGTTTGAGTTCTGTGTGTTATATTTGGTCTGCCTTTGAGTCTGTGTCTCTGTCTATGGTGTCACCCCATCTGTTTGTGAATCTGTCTGTTTAGTTCAATGTCTTGTCTGGTTCCATGTGTCTGAGTTTCCTGTTTTATTGTGAAGGTCTGTGTCGTATGTGAGTGTGCTCAGTTTACGTTTCCCCTGTCTCGTCAGCTGTGATTTCTCCCAGGTGTGTTCCCCTCCTGTCTCTCATCCCTTGATTACTGCCATCTGTGTATTTAAGCCCTGTGTTTCTCTGTGTCAGTGTCGCGTCGTACCCTCATCTAGCTGTGTGTTCTGCTTCTATGTTCCTAGTGTTTGGTCTCCTGCTCCAGTTTAGTGTTTCTTTCCAGTGTTTCAGTCCTTGGTTCCTCTGTTCTGACTTTTGGTTTTCTTTTGGTGAGTTTAGTTTGTACGAGGTTTTTCCCAGCAATAAAGCTGCGCCTTAAGTTTCACTTCCGTGTCTGAGTTCTGCATTTTGGGTCCACCACTCCTGCTTGCCTACCACACAGCGGTTCATGACATATTCATTCTAAGAAAACAGCAAAACATGTAATAGATACGCCATTTGATTATGTCTATTTCACGCTTTGCCTATCCAAAGTGTGAAAAGGACACACTTGCAGTAAGTTGCAGTAAACTGCAGTAACAGCAGAGTGAGATATTTTATTTCAAGCCAACATGAAAATAATGGGGGGGTTTAAATAGACATTATTAACACATTTGCATGTACATACAAATCAGCCGCCTAGCTTAATCGTTTCTGACAATTACGGATCCTGGAATGCACTTCATACGTTTTTTGCTCACTACCGACTTCGTGGTTATATTATTTCCCCTTGCTGGTAATGCTATTTCTGCATGCGTGCCCATTTCACGTTTTGGATAGGCAAAGCGGGAAATGGACACGGTGGATCAGCATATACATACTTGCTTTGCCGTGATACTGGGTTGGACACTGGATAGACACAACTATCCACTACTGTCACGGTCGCAGTGGCAGACCGTGTGGAGAGTGTGTTGAGGACCCAGGTGCGAACACAAGTGAGGATACGGGAGTGCACTTAAACAAAAGCGAGCCTTTTATTGTGACTGATGATCACGAAAGAAACAAGAATGAGGGCAGCACAAGAGCAGTAACTAAACAAACCTAAACTGGGAACAATCTATGCTATGGCTGGGGATACAAAAGACTGGGCATGGAAACACGGAGGGTGGGAACACAGACGACGCGACTCAGACTACATGAAACACAGAGACTAAATACACAAGAGGGATGATCAGGGGAAGTGGCCACACATGGGAGCACAGCTGACACAGATAAACATAACAAGACATGGCAGGAGTAAACAACACTGAAGGGAGACTGTCAAAGTAAAACAGGAAGTACACAGAGGTGCAGACAGGAGGAGAGAGAGAGCACGGGCATAGTGGGCTGGGGAAACATGGAATGAAACACAAGGAGGGGAGACGAGGGCTCACAGATACATAGAGGGGCACACAGGGGATAAAAGTCACAAGGGGAAATCAAATAAGGAACAATACACGAAAAGACATGAATACTAAGACTGCTGGGCCAACATGGCCCAGGATCATGACATCACCCCCCCCCCCCCCCCCCCCCAAGGGCTGGCTCCCGACAGCCCAAACCCGAGAACCAAAACACAAGACAAACAGAGAACAACCCACCCAGGGCGGGAGGCGGGGGACCCGGACAGAGGGAACGAAACCAAACAAAAGATGAGGAGCATGAACCAAAACTGAGTCCAAAGACACAAAAACAGTTCAAAACAGGGAGGCAAATGTCCAAAGAGGTCAGAAGGTCAACCCGGGGGGCGACAGCACAAAAGTTCACAATTCAGCTGTTCCGGGGCCGGCCACGTGAAAAAGTGGCAGTGGCGGCAGAACAGATCCGGAGGCCGGCCGCGTGGAAGACGGCGGCGGCTACAGAGCGGGTCCGGAGGCCGGCCGCGTGGAAGATGGCGGCGGCTACAGAGCGGGTCCGGAGGCCGGCCGCGTGGAAGATGGCGGCGGCTACAGAGCGGGTCCGGAGGCCGGCCGCGTGGAAGACGGCGGCGGCGGCGATGACGTAGAGACAGGTCAGGGGGCCGACCGCGTGGAAGGCAATGGCGGCGACTCAGGCGAAGGCGGTCTGGGGGCCGACCACGACGGCGATGACGTCCGGCTAGAGGCCCAGAAACTGGCCGACGATGCCGAGGTGCTGGATGTACTTTGGATGGGGGTGTAACAATCGCTGGACCAGGCGTGGAGGACAAAGGCTCGGAGGCCGGACCAGGCGTGGCAGAAGCAGAGGCCGCGGCTGGACCAGACGACGCAGAAGTAGATGGTGGCTGGACGGGCTCCCCGGGCCCTCCAGCTGACGTGGCTTGAGGCTGAACGGGCCCCTCGGACCCTCCAGCAGAGACGGGAGGCTGAACGGGCCCCTTGGACCCTCCAGCGGAGACAGGAGGCTGAACGGGCCCCTCGGACCCTCCAGCTGACGCGGAGAGAGGCTGAACGGGCCCCTCGGGCCCTCCAGCTGACGCAGTGGCAGGACCAGTAGGTGCAGAGACTACTGGCTGAACAGAAGGCTGAGCAGGTGATGGAACAAATGACTGAGCTAAACACTGGGGAGCTGGCTGAGCTGCACAGTGGGCTAAGGGCTGAGCTAACGGAAACACAGGAAAATGAACTATGGACTGGGCTGCTAACAGAGCTAATGACTGAGCTATAGACTGAAAAGCATGCAGTAGTGATGGTGGTGATGGTTGTGGACTGAACTCTCCTGAGCCTCTGGAACACAGGGAGGACTGCTGGGCGGGGTTGCCTGAGCCTTCAGCAGAAACAAGAATGGGTGCAGGCACCTGCCGGACACTAGCCGCTCCCACCCGAGGAGTAGGTACAGGTGCAGAGATGGGCTGTATCCTGGCTGACCTCACCCTGGGGACCGGCATGGGTGCAGGGGTGGACTGGTTCACAGCCCCCCTCACCCTGGAAGCCGGGACAGGCACCGGCAACGGCTGGGCAATTGCCCTTCTCACCCGAGGAGCTGGTACGGGTGCAGAAACTGACAGAGCCTCAGCCGGCCTGGAAACCAGAGCAGGGACCAACTGGACCTCAGCCTCCCTCACCCGAGGAACTGGTACGGGTGCAGGGGTACGCTGGGCCCGAGCTACCTCGGGAGCAGGAACACAAGCAGGCATTTTTCCCACCCTGTTTTACAGTCTTTGTTTTAGCAGGTTTTGACGTCCTCGGGTTAATAGTCTTAGAGTGAGCTGACTTAGGGATGACTGAGCCAGACTTGACAAAACCTGAACTGACAGACCCTGAACTGAGTGTTTTAGACCTGGTGACATTGCTCACAGTTTTTCCTTTAAAAGCATTTGCAGCCTTTGGCGAGTGCTTATTGTCTTTGATTTCTCCCTGTTCAAAGGGAGCAAAATGAAAAAACTTTTCCCAGTCTATGTCATCATCCAAAAGGGAGACTCCAACAGTGTCTGGGGTGAGTTTATTGTCCTTTTCAGTTATGGCTTCAGGTGGGATGTGTGAAAGGCAGTCATTATAACTCACCCCCGGGAGTGACGAGACAAGGGAAGCAAAACTAGAAACACTCACATGAGACATGGACCTTCAAAGTAAAACAGGAAACACTGACTGAATTCTAAACATGCAAACTTAACAGCAACTGGGGAGACAGAACATAGGAACCTGAAACATGGTACAAAAACGTCACAGTGGACATAACATGGAACACAGGGAAGCCATATGACAAAGCCAAAGAACTAAACCTATGATAACCATAACAGACCTAGGGAAACAAGAAACAGTACAACAAAGGACTCAAAACATAAACCATAATATAAAAACACAAGATCTCTTCAAAATAAAATAGGAAACATAATGAGACGCAGACATGACAACCAGAACTTGACAACGTAAGACACAGACATGAAACACATGAAGAGCAGGGGAGACTTAACATGGGTTGGAAACACAAGGGGGAACTAATAAGCAAATGAACCTAGGAGACCTAATGAGCTTAAACATACTATAAACATCAAAATGAACTAAAACTCAAAACACTGGGTCATAAGACCCAGGATCGTGACAACTACTGCTAAGCCACAGTACCTGCAATGGCAGCATGGCAATACAAAGTTGACTCCATGCTGACCCCAGTTAAGCAGCCAGAGCCTGACCTTTACGGTTAAGAAAAGCAGAGATAGCAGTCTAAATTGTCTTTTTCAACTTCTATCCATACCCGTTTCTACAGAATCTCTTTGGCAATCACTGTAAAGTTCTCTTTGAGATGGTTTTAAGCTTTCTTTCAGTTTTATGTTCACACTTGTGCTTATTAGAATAAGGATTTAGATTTGGATGGATTTAAATGATAAATGTGTGGCAGCGCATCTGGGCACATGTTATTGAGTAATACAGAAGTAACAAGTAATCTAATATTTCTCCAGGAATGTAATGTCCATCCATCCATCCATCTTCATCCGCTTTATCCGAGGCCGGGTCGCGGGGGCAGCAGCCTAAGCAAAGAGGCCCAGACCTCTCTCTCCCCAGCCACCTCCTCCAGCTTATCCGGGGGAATACCAAGGCGTTCCCAGGCCAGCCGAGAGATATAATCTCTCCAGCGTGTCCTGGGTCTGCCCCGGGGCCTCCTCCCGGTGGGGCATGCCTGGAACACCTCACCCAGGAGGCGCCCAGGGGGCATTCTTGTCAGATGCCCGAACCACCTCAGCTGGCTCCTTTTGATGTGGAGCAGCAGCTGCTCTACTCCGAGCCCCTCCCGGATGGCCGAACTTCTCACCCTATCACTAAGGGAGAGGCCAGCCACCCTTCGGAGGAAGCTCATTTCTGCCGCTTGTATCCGCGATCTTGTTCTTTCGGTCACTACCCACAGCTCGTGGCCATAGGTGAGGGTAGGGACGTAGATCGACCGGTAAATTGAGAGCTTCGCTTTTACACTCAGCTCCCTCTTCACCACGATGGACCAGTGCAGCGTCTGCATTACTGCAGCTGCAGCCCCAATCCGTCTGTCGATCTCCGGCTCCCTTCTCCCATCACTCGCGAACAAGACCCCGAGATACTTGAACTCCTCCACTTGGGGCAGGAACTCATCCCCGACCCGGAGTGGGCACTCCACCCTTTTCCAGCTGAGAACCATGGCCTCAGATTTGGAGGTGCTGATCCTCATTCCCGCTGCTTCACACTCGGCTGCGAACTGTTCCAGTGCGAGCTGGAGGCCCTCACCCGATGAAGCCAACAGAACCACATCATCTGCAAAAAGCAGAGATGAGATTCTGAGGCCACCAAAGCGAAAGCCCTCCGCCACTTGGCTGCGCCTAGAAATCCTGTCCATAAAAATTATGAACAGAACCGGAGACAAAGGGCAGCCCTGGCGGAGCACATCACCCACCGGGAACGAGTCCGACTTATTGCCGGCAATGCGAACCAAGCTCTTGCAACGGTCGTATAGGGATCGAATGGCCCGTAGCAATGGGCCAGACACCCCATACTCCCGCAACACCTCCCACAGGACACCCCGAGGGACACGGTCGAATGCCTTCTCCAAGTCCACAAAACACATGTAGACTGGTTGGGCAAACTCCCATGCACCCTCAAGTATCCTCGAGAGGATAAAGAGCTGGTCCAGTGTTCCACAACCAGGACGAAAACCGCATTGTTCCTCCTGTATCCGAGGTTCGACTAGCGGACGAACTCTCCTTTCCAGCACCCTGGCATAGACTTTCCCAGGGAGGCTGAGGAGTGTGATCCCCCTGTAGTTGGAACACACCCTCCGGTCCCCCTTCTTAAAGATGGGGACCACCACCCCGGTCTGCCAGTCCATAGGTACTGCCCCTGATCTCCACGCAACATTGCAGAGGCGTGTCAACCAAGAAAGCCCTACAACGTCCAGAGCCTTCAGGAACTCGGGGCGGACCTCATCAACACCAGGGGCTCTGCCACCAAGGAGTTGTTTAACTGCCTCAGTGACCTCGCCCCCGGAAATTGGCGGGTCATTCCCCTCATCCCTAGACTCTGCTTCCTCCTCGGAAGACGTGTCAGTGGGATTAAGGAGGTCCTCACCAGGTGGTGATCAGTTGACAGCTCAGCCCCTCTCTTTACCCGAGTGTCCAGAACATATGGTCGCAGGTCTAGTGATACGATTACAAAATCGATCATCGACCTACGGCCTAGAGCGTCCTGGTGCCACGTGCACTTATGGACACTCTTATGTTCGAACAGGGTGTTCGTTATGGCCAAACTGTGACTAGCACAGAAGTCCAATAACAAAACACCGCTCGGGTTCAGATCAGGGAGGCCATTCCTCCCAATCACGCCCCTCCAGGTCTCGCTGTCGTTACCCACGTGAGCATTGAAGTCTCCCAGCAGGACAACAGAGTCTCCAGGTGGAGCACCTTCCAGCACCCCCCCCCCCCCCCCCCCCCCCAGGGACTCTAAGAAGGCTGGGTACTCTGAACTGCCACTCGGCGCATAAGCGCAGATGACAGTCAGGACCCGTTCCCCGACCCTAAGGCGCAGGGAACAAACCCTCTCGTCCACCGGGAAAAACCCCAACGAAACGGCAGCAAGCCGAGGGGATATTAGAATACCCACCCCAGCCCGCCGCCTCTCACCAGGGGCAACTCCAGACTGAGACAGAGTCCAGCCCCTCTCCAGGAGACTGGTTCCAGAGCCCAAGCCATGCGTAGAGGTGAGCCCGACTATATCTAGCCGGTACCTCTCAACCTCACGCACTAACTCAGGCTCCTTCCCCACCAGAGAGGTGACATTCCATGTCCCTATTGCCAGTCTTGGCAGCCGGGGGTCAGTCCGCCAGGGCCTCCGCTCCTGGCCGCCACCCGACACACAATGCACCCAACCCCTATGGCGCCTCCTGCGGGTGGTGGGCCTGCGGGAGGATGGGCCCATGTCTCCTCTTCGGGCTGTGCCCGGCCGGGCCCCATGGACTAAGGCCCGGCCACCAGACGCTCGCCCTCGGGCACCCTCCCCGGGCCTGGCTCCAGGGCGGGGCCCCGGTAACCCTATCCCGGGCACGGTAAACTGTTCCCTCGATATCCTTTTCATAAGGGTCTTCTGAATCGCTCTTTGTCTGGTCCCTCACCCAGGACCAATTTGCCATGGGAGACCCTACCAGGGGGCAAAAGCCCCCAGACAACATAGCCCCTGGGATCCCTGGGACACACAAACCCCTCCACCACGATAAGGTAGCGATTCAAGGAGGAGTTTAATGTAAAATGAATAAATACATAAATAAAACAGCCTTAGATTACTTGTTACTTTTACAAATGTAAAGATAAAGGACTGCTTTTTTGACCAGATCCCTCTTGTAAAACAGCCTGTGTTCTCAATAAGTCTAACACATGACTTTTTTGTGAGTTACAATTCCAACCCTGATTACCAACTACCGAAGAAACCAACAAAGTTTCCATTTCATCAGTGTTACTTGACTGTGCACATTGTCAGCATGACAAACTGATCAGTTATTAGATCATTAATATGAAAATAAAATGACATGATTGTGATAGTTCACTTGATGGATGTTATTTGAGATAGTTTACAAGATTAGAAACCTATTGGTATTGCAGTAAAATCAAATACTGTATCATAAATAAGTGATTTATGCATGAATCATACTCAATGGTTAAAACAAATAGATATTTAAGCCCCCAAAACATGCAATGGTCAATCAGCCCTGGCACCAGAGTGATTTTTTTTGTCAGATATTGCAATTCAACAGTGTATTCAAATTTTATAGTTCCATATTTACACTGATAAGGCATAATATTATGACCACTTAGAAATGTAGCAAATAACACTGACTATCTCTTCATCACGGCCACTGTTAGTGGGTGGGATATATTAGGGAATAAGTGAACATTTTCTCCTCAAAGACCTTAAAGTCCTGGACAAGATACTGAACCCCAAGTTGCTCTCTGGTGTGTTCATCAGTATGTGAATATTAAAATATTCACATTAAAATTAAGAAATTTGGATGTAGACTGGATTAGCTTGGATGAATATTGGTGAATGTGGAATTTCATAAATAAAAAAAATAAAAAAATAAAAAAAGCTTGAGTAGAAAAGTACACCATACCACTGCATTTTTAGCCACCTAGATGGATTTGGAAGTTTATTCAGTGTGTGTTTAGATAAAAACATCTAAATGACAAAATTATATATTGTCCGTAAAAAGTTCTAAAAGGATGACATTGTACAGCAACGTCTTTCACAGAGTATCACAGCCATGGTCAACCACCCTAAACACATATAAGGGTTATGACTTGCCTCCATTTCTCAAACACTTGTAGTCACAGGACCTCAGAAGTGCAAAGTAAACCTTACTAAAGTTGTTCTGAAAACACCTGAACTGTTAAGTATGAAGTGTTAATCTTCTTCTTAAGTAAGACCAGACAGTGTCTGCTTCTAATGTTACACTGTGTAGCTTTTGTTGCATCCAGTGGGATTATTTCAGCAGTGGAGTCTCAGCAGTCTGCATGCATGCCACTTACTTTTCCACAGTAATTAGCTCTTATGTGCAAGTGTAATTCTCTTGACACATTTCTGCTCTGTTTTCTCATCCTGTCACCATGCAATGTCCTGGCATGGATGAGAGGAGAGCTTCAGGATTTCAACAGATGAGGGGATTCCCTGAAGACCACCTGTGATTGACAGGTGGTTGCTGCAGGGAATCATACAAACAGTTTGTTTCAGGGAGGGAGGAGGAGAAGACCCCTGGGAGCAACACACATTCTGGCATTAATTAGTGGTTCCCAAACATTTTTTGGTAGGACCCCCTTTGTTTTACAAGAAAAATGTTTGCGCACACGCACGCACACATCCTCCAACCACATACACCCATATTTTGCTCCATTGCGGTTTATTTCAGACCTCAAACATTTAGCAAGCAATTAAGCAAATACAAGTAATCTGCAATAAATTACAGGTAGTAAGGAAATAAACTACTAACTCTTTTACGCTAAGTCCACACCTACACGGGTATTTTTGAAAACGCAGCTGTTTCGTCCACACGTAAACGCCGTTTTGAATCACCGAAAACGGAGATTTTTTTAAAACTCCTTTTTTGCGTTTACCTGTGGACGAGGAATACAGAGTTCATCACGCAACGTCAAAGGTATGTGCCAAGGTATAAAGTAACACTTTATGTACACTCTGGGTTTTAATAGGATATGACGTCTTTCAACAACCACAGCTATCGTTCATTGGTGGCCTCTAAAAAGATTCCAGATTTAAGACACTTCCAGGTTGGATTCAATTATCAGATCAGGAGGCTAAATTCATCTTTTATGCTGTCTGAGTGTTTCCTCTCTTCGCTTCATGTAGTGATGATGAACTCTGAAGGCAAGAAGTATACATCATTCCACACTGAGACTTTGGGCCATTATGAATACACCATGTGGGTACCTGTGGAGCATTTCATGTAGCTGTATGTACTCAGAATAATAAGTGTAAGTGTGGAAATATGCAATTTGATTATTGATCCTGCTTTGACCAACAATTTTAGCCTTGCTAGCTTTAACAGGTTGTGGTTCGCACTGCATAAGTTTTCAAATTGCTTGTGTGAAATTATTTACCCAGTCAGCTGATTATAATTCCAGTCAAAACAACGATTTCACTCAGATCCTTATTTTCTCACACATAGCAGTGCAAGTGCTAAGTGTACAAGCTGGAACAATTCACATGTGACACATGGACTTTTTTCCACTTCAGATATTCTCAATAATAAAGTATGCTAAGCTCTTAGTCTCTCGTGTATTTAAGTAATATCTCCTAGGATGCATAATCGGTGATGTTTCCTGGGTTCATCAGATGTTTTGGGTATCTCAACAGCAAACATCCTCACCCAGGTGACCCTCTGTATCTTTGCTCACAGATTGAATGGGCATCCTCTAAGCCATTCCTGTAATGTCCAACCATTTAAGAACTTTGCAGAATGAGCCCTTTTGGGGCTGTTTTTCTGCCAAGGGGACAGGACGACTGATCCGTGTTAAGGACAGAATGAATGGGGCCATGTATCGTGAGATTTTGAGCCAAAACCTCCTTCCATCAGTGAGAACTTTGAAGATGAAACGAGGCTGGGTCTTCCAACATGACAATAATCCAAAACACACCGCCCGGGCAACAAAGGAGTGGCATTTGAAAGTCCTGGAGTGGCCTAGCCAGTCTCCAGACCTCAACCCCATAGAAAATCTGTGGCGGGAGTTGAAAGTCCGTGTTGCTCGGCGACAGCCCCAAAACATCACTGCTCTCGAGAAGATCTGCATGGAGGAATGGGCCAAAATACCAGCTACTGTGTGTGCAAACCTGGTAAAGACCTATAGTAAACGTTTGACCTCTGTTATTGCCAACAAAGGTTATGTTACAAAGTATTGAGTTGTATTTTTGTTATTGACCAAATACTTATTTTCCACCCTGATTTACGAATAAATTCTTTACAAATCCTACCATGTGGATTCATGGATTTTTTTTTTTCACATTCTGTCTCTCACAGTTGAAGTGTACCTCTGGTGCAAATTACTGACCTCTGTCATCATTTTAGGTGGGGGAACTTGCACAATCGGTGGCTGACTAAATACTTTTTTGCCCCACTGTACGTCTATTGCACCATAACTAAGGGAGGATTCAGGGTCACCTGGTCCAGCCCTAACTATATGCTTTAGCAAAAAAGGAAAGTTTTAAGCCTAATCTTGAAAGTAGAGATAGTGTCTGTCTCCCGAATCCAAACTGGAAGCTGGTTCCACAGAAGAGGAGCCTGAAAACTGAAGGCTCTCCCTCCCATTCTACTTTTAAATACTCTAGAAACAACAGGTAGGCCTGCAGTGCGAGAGCGAAGTGCTCTAATAGGGTGATATGGTACTACAAGGTCATTAAGATAAGATGGGGCCTGATTATTTAAGACCTTGTATGTGAGGAGCAGGATTTTGAATTCAATTCTGGATTTAACAGGAAGCCAATGAAGGGAAGCCAATACAGGAGAAATCTGCTTTCTCTTTCTAGTCCCTGTCAGGACTCTTGCTGCAGCGTTTTGGATTAGCTGAAGGCTTTTCAGCGAGTTTTTTGGACATCCTGATAATAATGAATTACAGTAGTCCAGCCTGGAAGTAATAAATGCATGAACTAGTTTTTCAGCGTCACTCTGGGACAGGATATTTCTAACGTTAGAGATGTTGCGCAAATGGAAGAAAGCAGTCTGACTCCAAGGTTCCTCACAGCGTTACTGGAAGCCAAGGTAATGCCATCCAGAGTAAGAATCCGGTTAGATACCATATTTCTAAGATTTTCAGGGCCGAGTACAATAACCTCAGTTTTATCTGAATTAAGAAGCAGAAAGTTAGCAGCCATCCAGGTCTTTATGTCTTTAAGACATTCCTGCAGTTTAACTAATTGGTGTGTATTATCTGGCTTCATGGACAGATAGAGCTGTGTGTCATCTAAATTTGTGACACACCATTTCTTCTCCAGCTTACGAGTCATCTGCTTTAGGCTACGTGTTTGAGAATTATACCACAGAGTCAGGTACTTCTGATTTGAGGCCTTAGTTTTCACTGGAGCTACAGTATCCAGAGTAGTACGTAGTGAGGAGGTAAAATTATTAACAAGATAATCGACCTCTGTTGGAGTAGCGTTCAGGTAGCTGCTCTGCTCTATGTTGGTACAGGGCATTGAAGATGATAACCGTGGGTGTATTATATTCTTAAACTTAGTTACAGCGCTTTCAGAAAGACATTGACTGTGATAAAGTTTACTCTCCACCGCTGTGTAATAGATTATTGTAAATGTAAATGTTATCAGGAAATGATCAGACAGGAGAGGGTTTTCAGGAAACACTGTTAAATGTTCAGTTTCTATGCCATATGTTAACACAAGATCGAGAGTGTGAATAAAGTGGTGGGTGGGTTCTTTTACATTTTGAGAGAAACCAATTGAGTCTAATAACAGATTAAATGCCATGTTGAGGCTGTCATTTTTAGCATCTACATGGATGTTAAAATCACCCATAATAATTATTTTATCTGAGCTCAGAACTAAATCAGATAAAATGTCTGAGAAATCAGACAGAAACTCTGTGTAAGGCCCAGGTGGACGATAGATGATAACAAGCAAGACTGGTTTCTGAGTTTCACAGCTGGGGTGGAGACAAGGTTAAGCATCAGGCTTTCAAATGAATTAAAAGTGTCACGGCGGGGTGCGCCGATGTGAGTGAAAACAGGACCCAAAAGCAGATGATGACGAGTAGTGTAAGTTTAAACAGAAAGTGATCCTTTATTAGATGACGGCAGGAGTAAACCAGGAAACCAAAATAAACTGACAAGACACTAAGAAACAAAATACTAAACGGTACTGAGATTGGAGACCACAGACTGGGACACATTGAAGGCTGCTTCTAACAGCTTGGACGAGTTTACGGACACTGTCACCTCCTATATCCACTTCTGTGAGGACAGCATTGTGCCATCACGCACCAGGGTGAGTTATAACAATGACAAACCCTGGTTTACTCCTAAACTCAAAAAGCTGTGGCTGGAAAAGAGAAAGGCGTTCAGAAGCGGAGACAGGGACTGCTACAGAGAGGCCAAGTACAGGTTCACTAAAGAAGTGGACATTGCTAAACATCAGCACTCTGAGAAGATGCAGCAGCAGATCTCAGAGAATGACTCGGCCTCTGTGTGGAAAGGTTTGAGGAATATTACAAACTACAAGCCTAAAACCCCCCACTCCACTGATGACTTGCTCTTAGCCAACACCCTTAACGACTTCTACTGCCGTTTTGACGAGCCATCAGGCAGCCTTCACACCTCCAACGGCCCCAACAATAGAGGCACTTTGGACACTAATTCCCCCACCTCTCCCCCCTCCATAGAGCCATCACCACCTTCAAACTGTTCACCTACAACACCCCCCTCCTCACCCCACACAAAAGAGGATTTCACACCACCTCCTCCCACCACAACTCTTCATATTCATGAAGCAGATGTGAGGAAGCAGTTTAAGAACCTGAATGCTCGGAAAGCTCCCGGCCCAGACGGCGTGTCTCCTGCCACCCTCAGACACTGTGCAAACGAGCTGGCCCCAGTGTTTTCTGGCATTTTCAACTCCTCACTGCAGGCATGCCATGTGCCTGCCTGCTTCAAGTCCTCCACCATAATCCCTGTCCCCAAGAAACCTAGGATCATTGGACTAAATGACTACAGACCCGTGGCTCTGACATCTGTGGTCATGAAGTCTTTTGAGCGCCTAGTTCTCTCCCATCTCAGGACCCTCACGGCCCCCCTCCTGGACCCCCTGCAGTTTGCATATAGAGCCAACAGGTCTGTAGACGACGCCACCAACATGGCCCTACACTTCATCCTGCAGCATCTGGACTCCCCAGGAACCTACGCCAGGATCCTGTTTGTGGACTTCAGCTCTGCCTTCAACACCATCCTTCCAGACCATCTCCGAGACAAGCTCTCCCAGATGAATGTGCCTGATCCCATCTGCCGGTGGATCACTGACTTCCTGACGGACAGGAAGCAGCATGTGAGGCTGGGAAAGAATGTCTCGGACTCCCGGACCATCAGCACCGGCTCCCCTCAGGGCTGTGTTCTTTCTCCTCTGCTCTTCTCCCTGTACACCAACTGCTGCACCTCCACCCACCAGTCTGTCAAGCTAATCAAGTTTGCAGATGACACCACCGTTATTGGGCTCATCTCTGACGGGGATGAGTCTGCCTACAGGAGGGGGGTTGAACGTCTGGTGTCCTGGTGCAGCCACAACAACCTGGTGCTGAATGCCCAGAAGACAGTGGAGATTATTGTGGACTTCAGGAAGCACACAGCCCCACTCCCCCCCATCATCCTGACTGACACCCCCATCACCTCTGTGGACTCATTCCGCTTCCTGGGTACCACCATCACCCAGGACCTGAAGTGGGAGCCCACCATCACCTCCGTCATCAAGAAAGCCCAGCAGAGGATGTACTTCCTGAGGCAGCTGAAGAAATTCAACCTGCCAACACGGACGATGATGCAGTTCTACACTGCAATCATCGAGTCCATTCTCACCTCCTCCATCACCGTGTGGTACGCTGGAGCCACTATCAGGGACAAACAGAGACTGCAGCGTGTTGTGCGCTCTGCTGAGAAGGTGACTGGCTGCAGACTCCCATCTTTGCAGGACCTGTACACCTCCAGGACATTGCGGCGTGCAGCTCGGATCTCAGCTGACCCTTCTCACCCTGGACACAGTCTGTTTGACCTGCTCCCCTCAGGCAGGAGGCTCCGGTCCATTCGCACCAGAACCTCTCGCCATAAGAACAGTTTCTTCCCCTCTGCTGTTGGACACATGAACAATAACCATATGACTGTTCCCGCCACTAACACATGACCCTACGCTGTGTTCACTGCATCATTCCATGTTTGGCACTGATCACCACCTGCACTCATGTATATATCTTTCAACGTAGCACTCTTAATTCTTATTCTCATGTATATATCCCATGTATATCTCATGCACATATCTTTCTACGTAGCACTTTTAATTCTTATCCCTACTTTTATTTTTTTTTCATGTCTATTTAAGTGCTATTTATGACACTATGTTTGCACTGAAGCACCGCAGCAATTTCCTAATGTTGTAAACCTGCTCAACATTTGGCAATAAACCCCTTTCTGATTCTGATTCTGATTCTGAGACCAAAACCTAAACTATGACTGTGGTGGAAAATAACAAGCAAAGACCATGACTAAGACTAATAATACATAACAGACGAAAACCGTAACTAAGACTGAGGTCAAATAAACAGACGAACCGATCAAGGCAAGCAGAAAACAAAAGGCTTAAATACACACATGAGGTGATCCAGGGAAGTGGAGACACATGAGGAAACAGCTGACTGACATGAATCTAATGACAGGACCAGGAGGAGTGAAACTAAATACAATGACCAAAGAACACATGACACTGTCAGAATAAAACAGGAAACACTAAAAACTAAACATGACAACACAATAAGACAGACCTAATACGTGATGAATGAATACAAAACCCCAAACATAAAAAAACCCAGGAACAATCATCAATAACTGCCCAAACTAAAGGCAAAATAGGAAATAACACAAAAACTAATAACATATCAAAAAATGAGAAAAATACAAAGAGAACTCAGAGTGCTGGGTCGGAGACCCAGCCTGTGACAAAAAGTCTGTCTTGGTCTTTGGTTGATTAATAGGCTGGTGTGAAAAATTGCTGCCACACCGCCCCCTCGGCCTGTGCTTCGAGATTTCTGGTAGTTAGAATGACTTGGGGGTGTTGATTCATTTAAACTAGCATAATCCTCCTGCTGCAACCAGGTTTCTGTAAGGCAGAGTAAATCGATTTGTTGATCAATTATTAAGTCATGTACTAACAGAGACTCGGAGGAGAGAGACCTAATATTTAATAATCCACATTTCACTGTTTTACTCTTTGGTTCAGATGTGGATACTGTATTGTTCTTTCTTTGTAATTTTTTTTAATGTTTAAGTTGTCTATTGCTGGTTATTAGTTTGTTTTTTGTCTGTTTGGCAGCTGACACAGTCTCAGTGGAAATGGGTTTGTTTTTTTTTGGGGGGGGGGGGGGGGGGGTAGCAGGAGGACAGAGGACAGAGAGGCGTGTTAGACTGCAACTCTGCTTCCTGGTCCCAACTCTGGATAGTCATATTTTGGGGGGTTTAATAAATTTGTCCATATTTCTAGAAATGAGAGCTGCTCCATACAAAGTGGGATGGATGGCGTCTCTCCTAACAAGACCAGGTTTCCTCCAGAAAGTTTGCCAATTATCTATGAAGCCCACATCGTTTAAGTGGGTGATTAGCTAACAATGCTGTCCTTGGTTGTGAAGAGGACATGTTTAGCCTAGGTTTTTAATTTGCTAACCTCAAGCTGCACAGAGCCTATTTATCACTCTGCTGTGCTGATAAACTTCAGGTGTCTGTGGTGATTGTGACTCTATAAGTACGTAACCACAGCATGCAAAGGTGATAGACTTAACAAATATCAGCTGGCCAAAATCCCCTTTAAAGTCTTCTTAATACACTACACCTGCAGCATGGTTTCATCTGAGCAAGCACACATTTGAACTAAAACAGTCAAAAAGGGTGATTGTGATGCAGGAAAACACCGGCAGACAAATTAAAGCCATATGTGGTGGAGGAGAAAAGGAGAAGAGGACATTTAGAGGAAGTGTGTAAAATCTCAGCCTCTCTCCTTTTCTCCCGGGAGGTACGTGAGCCAGTCTACCATAGCTAAACTGCGGTGAAGCACAATGCTGCAGAGATTAACTCTGGCCCATATCTTCAGATCGCCAGTGAGGCTATGAAACACAAAGAGGTTGTGTTAGAGCGTAAGAGCAGGATTACAGCAGGGTAACAGAAAAGACAGGGAGTTAAAAAAAAAGTGGACCATCCCACATCAAGATAGCATTTCACCTTTTACGTTATATTAAAGGGAAAGAAAGTATTTGGAGTAGAT
Organism: Aulonocara stuartgranti; assembly: GCF_965226115.1. Classification (NCBI taxonomy): domain Eukaryota; kingdom Metazoa; phylum Chordata; class Actinopteri; order Cichliformes; family Cichlidae; genus Aulonocara; species Aulonocara stuartgranti. Next base: position 14,404,511 of record NC_138945.1, on the reverse strand, counting down.
CAGGGACAGAAATATAAAAATGAGATAATTCCTTTATATAAATAATAAATATATTCATGTTAGTAAGGCTTTGATCTGGGACTACCCAGACTTTTCATAGGTGTGCATTGAATAGCAGCAAGTAATCAATGATAATATATGTGCTGCTTATTTAGGCATAAGCATTGAGTATTTCTTCTTCAGTCACCTTTCTCACTCACTATGTGTTAATAGACCTCTCTGCATTTAATCATACCTGTTATTAATCTCTGGCTCTCTTCTACAGCATGTGTTTTATCCTGTCTTCTTTCTCTCTCCCCAACCAGTCGTGGCAGAAGGCTGCCCCTCCCTTAGTCAGGTTTCTTCCTGTTGAAAGGGAGTTTTTCCTTCCGACAGCAGTGTCCTGGCAGTGATTATATATGTATTTATTATTGGTGTTATTTAGTTTGTATTAAGCTATTCTATCTAAAATACTGTGATAAAATTAAATATATCATAATTATGCATGATAAACTTCATTTCCTGAGTTATGGCCAAAAACAAGTTCAGTGAGGTCACCTTCCCCTTTGGACTTTTATCCACTCAATTTTAATCTGTTTGTCTCTTGACTAAATTTACTGAAACATGTTCTCAAAGATGTGAACCTAAAACTAAATGTGTCCAGGAAGTTGCCAATATTATAAGGCTGTGAGATATCTTTAATCTGAAGCTGGTGAGGGGAGAGGCAAAGATTTTTTAAGTCATATCACATATAGATATGTATTCACTCAGTCAGACCTCACAAACACTAATGTACGAGCTGGGATTAGTGTTTTAATCAAATATAAGCAGATGTCTCTATCATTTTAACATTGTTTTTCCTTTTAACAAGATGTCCACTGAAACTTATCTTACTGACCACTTCAAGAGTCACTGACCTTCACAGAGAATCTGTGATAAAAATAACTAATGAGTGCTACTGTGCTACTGTTCTTTTAAGCATATCTGCAAGTGAGCACATATATGCATCGTCTATTTATGCAGGGTGTGACAAGTTGGTGAAATGACTCATTCTTTCTATTCTTTCCCTCCTGTCTCCCACCGAGGGATGAGTCAGAATACAGGAGGAATCTGGGTGAATAATAAACCATCTTGCTCCCCCAAACATGAAATAAGATTAGTACTCTCTTCTACATGTACTTCTGGTAATAAAGCCACACTAAGATAATGTAATAAGAGACAAGGATGACTTTTTGTCTCAGAATCTTATTAAGTGACAAAAACTTTCATTTAGCACAAACACACTGAGAAAAATATCAGTGCCAAGCTAGTATTTTTATAGTTGTGTTAGAAATGATAAAGCCAAATCACACACCATCCACATTTAAACATACAGATACATATTGGCACACAAACAGACAACTTTTCCCTAGAGTGGGAGAGATCCATCTAGCTTAACACACCTCCTACTCATCTATCCAAATACCTGGTGCCATGACAACCCACTGGCAATTCCTAAAGCAATGAGATTATGGCTAAAAGTGTCACACACCACTTAGTTTCTCTGCATATCAAATGTCATTAAAAGCACAAATCTTGTGAAAGTTAGGATCATGAGATTAATTCTGTCAACACTCTAATACTTCTACCAGTCTATAAGTGTCATATAAATCTTAACTTAATTTATGAGCATCAATAAGATTATGCTCCATGTCTACAAAGCTGACTTTACAGAAGCATTAATGTCTCCTGATAGCAATGTTAGATGACTTTTAGATGGTTCATTAGAGCGCTTCAAAATAGGAGTCTACTTGTAACTTGTTGTAACAAATTGCCTTACACAAAAAGTAAGGCAATTTGTTTTTGGTCATTTATTTCTTTTGTTTATTTTTTGCCAATATGAATTGTTACAACAAAGTAATAATTATCCAAACACCGATTTCAATATTGCTCAGATGCTGACTCAGCTATATGAGGTATGGGTGGCAATGAATTAATCTACATGGCAAATCTATTCAATGTAATTCCATTTAGGCTACGTCCACACCTACATGGGTATTTTTGAAAACTGAGATTTTCCGTTTTTGTTATTTTTTTTAAATTCCGTTCACATGTAAACCCAAAAACGAAGGAAAACGTTGCTAGGAACATGCCAAAGCAACAGGTGGCGATATATTCCTAACCGTGTAGAAATGTTGGCCAATCAGAACTCTAAAAGACTGGGTGGGAAAGAGTAAACAAAGATGGTGCATATACGCAGAACTGAGTCCTATGTATGGAGGGACAGAAACTGTGTTGTATATGGAGAGCATGAATGGCATGGGAGGAGCTGAAGAATGTCACATTAGCTATGTCCTTTATACTCTCTATGTCAATGACTCTCACACTGAGCTGAAATGAAACAAGTCACACACAAAAATTGGTGAATTAAACAAATCGCAAAGAATTGCTTAACTTTATAAAAAAAATCATATGTTTTATCTAAAAAAAAGTTAAGAAAGTAATGTTTGTCTATTGTTGTCTTAAAGATGAAGACATTTTATTATTTTATGTGTATAAATTATTGCCATGCTATCATTGCCATTAGCTCAAAGTACTAAAGTAAAGCAACTCAATCCCGTTGCTTAACTAAAGTGCAATAAAAATCACTTTTTAAAAAAATCTGAATCTTACTTCAAAATAATGAGTAAAACAAGATTAAAAACACACCTGTTAAGTTGAATAATGAAAACTGGACCCTGGTCACTTAATTGAACAATCTGACTAAAAAATGGCTATAAAAAGTTCTTCTGGAATAGCAAACTGATATTTAACAGCTGTCTCTAATTGGCTCGGAATGGCCCAGTCAGTTTTCATACCCAACAGTGAAAAGTATATTGTATGCAGTAAAATTAATAGCCAGAGAACTAGACATACACTAAACACATTTTCTTTGCTAGGAGGACTTCGATAGAGTTCCTCATTTGTTTTTTTTCTTTTTGTTTCAATTCATTTATTTATAGTATTATTCACATTAGTATATTCACAGCCAGAGCTGACAGGTGTGGAGGGGTAGGAGAAAAGTGAGAGAGAATGAGTTGTAATTCTGTGCAAATTTGGATTTGGTTCTTCCTTCATAGACTGGAACAAAACACTACAAAGCTCTCCAAATGCATGTGTTAAGACAAAAGCTTCAGTCTGCACAAGGGCACCAAGCTCGGTGGCCTACTCTCCCCTTCACTTCTTGTTGTCTTCACTGAGCCAGTAGCAGTAGCAATCCAAAAAAATAAAGATATTAAAAAGATATTAATAAAGTGGAACCCCGACTTACGAATACCCCATTTAACGAAAAATTCAAGTTACGAAGGCACTTAACGGCAAAATGCCCGAGTAACAAAATCCGTTGGCTCTGATTGGCTGAGCCCAGAATGCCTACAATGCCTTCCGAATCATGTGACAACCCCCTTGGCTTTCGTACTTGCGCTTCGCTGTTCCACTTGAACGATGTATTGTTGTTGCAGTTAGCAATTAGCCTATAGCCTATCGTTCACTCAAAAGGCGCAATGGGTGCTTCGACTTACAAAAATTTTCGACTTACGAAAGACCCCCGGGAACGAATTAATTTCTTAAGTTGGGGTTCCACTGTACTTTAGGATAAGCCTTTTACTGATGATGTATTACTTTTCCTTGGCAATTCACAAACCTCTTTTCTGAAGACTGTCACATTAACAGATGAATCGTCAGATCTATGTAGTAACTAATGCCATAACGCAAATGTCGAACCCTATTTTAACCCTATGCTGCAACCTTCTTTTTTTTTAAAATATTTGACTGACATTTGCCCTATATTGAATAGAGACAATAGAGATGGACAAGAAAGCAGGACTCAAACCCCTGCTGCTTTCTGGTGGCCATGTCATCGCCTGCTCACACGCTGAGCTAAGCTGAAACACAAACTTGACTACATGTCAGGTCAACACATACCACAACAACTTGAGTGACGGGAAGATGTAGGGATAAAAGGAGTTTCTGGTTATGTCAATTAGACATAGATTTCCCGCAAAAGTCTATGTCAAGTTTTATAGATAAGGTCACATCTATATCAGACTACTCCATGGAATGGTGTTTGGCTCTTAATTGTTATTTTCAAAATACCTCCAGCAGGCCACAGTCAGGTAACATTAGATATTTAGGTGTAAATCTCCTATTTCAGGTATTTCAGGTAGTCCCACTTCCATAGGTGTATAAAATCCAGTTCCTAGCCATGCAGTTTACTTTTACAAACATTTGTGAAAGAATTGATGGTTCTAAAGAGCTCATTAAAATTGAGTGTGGTACTCTAATAAGATGACACTATTGCAACAAGTTATCTCGTGATATTTCTTCCCTATTAGCTATTCTACAATCAACTGTAAGGAGAAGCACCTACAGCAACTCAGCCATGAAGTGGCAGACTACATAAACAGAGCTCCTGTAAACCCGACTGTTCAAAACACTGCTGACTCAATAACGGCATGGGCCCAAACCTCCTCTGGCATTAGCATGAGCACAAACACTGCATGACTGGAGCTTCATAACATGGGTTTCCATGGCTGAGCAGCTCTTGTAGTTGTCATTTTGTAGTTGTCCATTACCTTTGTCCATATTGTGTAGCTATATTTAAGCTCAGTCTTGATGTTTACATGTATTTTATTTGAGTATCTCCATTTTGTGGTAACTCTTTTTCATGTTCCTCATTGATGGTAGGGTGATATCAGTGGTGAAACAGTAATATTCTTACTCTGCAAGGTAATTTTTGTAAAAAATGCAGACTTCTTTGAAGACCGAGGAAAACTCTTTGGACGTCAAAACCATTCAGTGAATAATATCAAAAATGTAATATTTTTCTTAATATAACATCTTTTTCAAAGAAAAAAACCTTACCAAGCCATCCAGCACCAGAGTTGGGAACACACATGTCTGTCTCAGCGCTGGGCAGGACAAAGCCCACTACAAACACCTCCACTCCATCGGACATAAGTGCCAGACCTAGAACAAAGAACAGCTGCCACTGGAATCTCCCATGGCCACACTCCTGCATGATCAACTCGTACTGCTGGGCCAGCTCTTCCTCATCTGCTTGTCTCTCATTTTCTAGTTCCTTGCGGCTCTTTAGGCTGTCAGACACTGGCTGGCCCAGAGCAACCTGACCATCCCGTGGCTTCCCATCATTGTATCCAGGCACTCCTTGGTACTCCCCCTCATAGATCTCATCTTCATCATCGTGACCCTCCGTGGCATCACTAGAGGCCCCGTCCTCTTCATTGGTTGCATTGTCGGCATAAAGACCATCTTGTTGAGTATAACTGTTGTAGTTGTTCTCTTCTTCATCCTCATTTTGGAAACGATTGTAGCTGCGCTGGGATGAGTATTCATCAGAGGCTCGATCAACAGCTTTGCTGAAATTTTTGGCAGCTTGCCTTTTGGCTTCCTTAGCGATGTCCTTGGCACCTCTGACCAAGGAAGTCCTGTTGTTATGCGTTTCCTCCATCTTGGCACGAGGGTAACAAGCACTAAATTCAGCTTTAGTCCACTTTTATTCCACCAGCTGCAATAAATATAAGTTACTTAGTTGTTTTTCTATCTTCTATTCCCAGACAGAGCAAGATTTATGCTAATTTATTACCCCTGAAATACCACCCAACTGCCAGAAGACTAGCAATTAAGTAATGGTGTCTAATTCCATTGGATTGCAGTAACTAGACAGTGCTGAAGAGAAGACAGTTGATCTCAGACTGGCAAGATTCAAAGTCCAGTGACCACTCAGGAGAGGAAACCTGCAGGGACAGACAGAAAAAAGCAAGTTTAGCTTGATTAAAGACTGCCAGTCACAAATACCTGCCTGCAGTATTTCTTGGCACACTCCAAAAGAAAATTTTTACACAGAGACAGCCACACTCCCCACTGATGTTGACAGAAAGCGCAGTCTACTAATGAGATGAAAATGATGTACTAGGAAGTAAAAGTCACAGAGGCCAAATTTTGCAGGTTTGAAGTTGTTAGCTGAAAGTAGCATTGATGATTTAAAGAAACTCTACATACCGGGACTTAGACATGTTCTGTTATGCTCATAAACATAGCTGTAATATAAATCTACTGGCATAAAATAAATATTAGTCAGTAGACTAGCTATGGATAAAATATAAAGTAAAAGTGTTACTGGCCAAATTTTCTGATATTCCTGAATACAAAATATCCCAAACCTACACTACTGTTGTACTCTCAGTCTGGCTGAAATATGCTCCTATTTATGGTTTGAACTACATAGCAAAAAAAAAAAAAGCTATTTGTATGAGCCCATCAAGAAACCAATGTCCAAGCAAGTGCACAAATAAGCAATACAGTAAGTATAGTGGTATGCTTGCTGTCAGAGTTTCATTTAATTACAACTCAGGTCCTTGAAGTATTTCTAGAGTATATTGTATAGTGCTTTGTACTCAGTTCTCGGACATGATCTGTTCACACATTATTAGTTTGTTGATGGCATGACAGCAGTAGTCTAAACATAATTAATGACCAACCCATGAAGTATGATGTGTTGACATCAGTGGCTAGAAAACTGTAACTAGGTGTTTGTGGTCCCTGCACTTACACTAAATGACAAAGTACAGGGCCACATACACATTACACCTGTAGGATTTGCTTGGCCATAGAAAGTATGTTGAAGTTTCCAGCTGTTGTGCTGACGTTAATGCCAGAGGAATTTTTGGAGTGAATCAGCTGTGTTGGTGAATTTATGCATGTCTCTGTGCTTGGTGACTTTACATGACCTGCTACTTCATGCCCATGTTGATGTAATTCCTAAATATTTCCAAGACATGTCACAAACTAACTTGTTGGAGTGGCAGCATCCCACAATCAAATTCGGTGAGCTTTTTGAAACCAAAGCCATGCAGTCTGCCTGTCCATAGGTGCTTAATTTTATACATCTGAACTCAAAGCTTAAGAAATGTGGCTCAATATTTTTGCCCATATTGCGTATTTCAGAAAATGTGAAACAATTTATTAAATTTATATGCAGCATTGCTCGGACATCTCCAATTTGCATAAAAATGTTATGGCCCAAAGTTTGACTATATAAAATGACTGATGTGAAGTTTTATTTTCATATATTAAATAGTTTTTAAGATTTTTTTTCTTTTTTGAAAAATGGCCAGAGGACAGATTGAATGTGAATGAATATCTAAAAAACTATTAAAGATAAAAGCCCAATTTTCACTGGTCACTCTTACCGTCAAAATAAATCAGGGTTTGTAACTTGGGACAGATATATAAAAAATATCTGATAATTGGCTTGTTAAAATATGAAAAAAAATGATTTGAGATGGAATGACTCCCTTGTGTGTCAGAATCTTGGCTACTAGCAGCAGACCTTTTCCATCATGGATGTCATGGGTGGACTGAAATCTGGGGGAATTTGAACACCAGGTTATTGCCTTGGGCTCTTTGTGATGTTCCTCGAGCCATTTATGAGCAGATTTCGCAGTTTGCTGGTATGCACTGCCCTCCTTACAGAGGCCACTGTCATTAAAGAGTCTCACTGCCGTATGGGTGTGGGCTTGATTTGCGACAATATTTCAGTGGGTGTGGATATGACAAAGTGGAATTTGGCACATCTACATGCATCCAGGAGCTCAAGGTTTCCACTGCAGAACACTGCACTGAAATGAGACTGTCAATTTCATTCACTGCACCTGTCAGTGGCTTTAATGCGGTGGCTGATTAATGTATATCTTGAGCATTATTGATACTTTCTTTGCATGGCGCTGTAAATGGTAAATGGCCTGCATTTGTATAGCACTTTTTCTAGTCCCTAAGGACCCCAAAGCGCTTCACACTACATTCAGTCATTCACACACTGGCGATGGCAAGCTACATTGTAGCCACAGCTGCCCTGGGGCGCACTGACAGAGGCTGTGATTTGATTGATCAAAAATTTATTTTTAAGCCTGTTTTGTTTTGTTGGCATTAACATGTTAGAATTATAATTTCACAATGCTGAGTGCATATTGCATTTCAGCACCACGTCTGTTGCATTGTTTTCTGTTCTGTATGTCAGGTTTGCTTTGTATTTAGTATATGTTTTTATACATGCGGTTTACATTTTTGTTAAGTCAGAATAAACTTTATTGTTCTGAAAAGATATCCATAACTATATGTATTTCTGTTATGCATTCAAAAATAATACATCCTTGAAAATGTGGCTTTTGCTGCTCTGTTTTATGTCAAATGTGATTTGTTTCTGGCTCATGTTTCTAGGCTGGAATTACATGTCAGCTAGTATGACTGACTCTCCTTAGGGGACTCTGTACTATGACACTGGTGGGGCATTTCAGAAGACCTGTCAACCCACAAGGCCAAGCCATATGAGCACCCAGCAGTCACTGTACCCAAACACTGCTGCAAGAGAAACACGAGAAAGCCTCTGGGCCATCACTTTCCATTCCAAAGCCACTTTAGCATCACTATATGCTGTAGAGTGCACACTGAACAAATGGTCAAGTGGTGTTTGACAAGCCAGGTATGTGAGAAAGAAGGCTCATCGACTGAGTTTGTTTAATGGTAAATAAATCCTCGATTAATCAAATACTGCTTTATTTTTCTTAACTTCAATGCTGGCCTCGAGAAAAAGAGCAGTCACTGGCATCTCCTTAACAAAAATACTAGTAATCGCAAACAACCTGAAAGAGTAATTTATCTGGCTACACTCTTTTTATTTTAATTAGAAGCATTAGAAGCAAATTGTAAGTACTTCCTTGTAGATTCTAGTACGCATATCAGTAAGACAATACATTGCAGTCACACAGTAATGTGAAATGATTTTGTCTAAGAGCAGATGAAAACCTTAACACACTTCTGCATTTCTGTGTGAAATCTCTTGGGTGGAAAGCATACAGTGATGTGTTAAGACTGGGTGAAGTACCCTATTGACCATGGCAGGTTGATGTATTGTGCTTCTACCACCTTTGCTCTGCAGCATTAGATAAAGCATCAGTCGGACTCTGTCATTTGAACACAAGCGCCGGAGCTCCACAACGACGTGAAGCAGATTTTGGTGCAATGCAGCAGTCAAATGATGTGGCGAAAGTGCCCTAACTAACTTTGTGCACAGGCAGGTGATTACCCCCCCCCCAACAATTCCCAAAGATACAGCACTAATTCTGTGGCTACAGGACAACTACATAATTTACACTGCTTCCATGTGTCCTACAGTAAAAAACAAACAGATGGATTACAACCTGAAGTGGGAAGTGAAAAATTCTACAAGGTTAGATGTTGGAATATCTAATCTATCTGATGAATCGGTCCTCACAGTTTCAGGCTCAGGTATGTTACTGTTTTGTGTAGACATGTGTTATGGCAAATATTACGTAGACCAGATGTAGACTCAATGTCCCAACATACCTATCACCCAGACTTAGCCTGAGTCAACATAGTCATTCAAACCTATAGATCGATAGTCGATTTGGTTTGGGCCAGACATCCATTACTCGCTGGATCAGCAATGTATTTTTAGTCTTTGGAGAGAACTTTTGTAAATGTAATTTGTCCCATTTGAGGTGGGAAGCAGGAAATTCCAAATTCACAGTCAGAATTTTCAGCTAGAAGCCCCCATTAAGTTGGTCTTACTACCAAAACACTGTACTACCACTGCTGTGTATTAGTAACTTGTTTAACACACCACATACAGAGCACTGGACAGGTTCTATCTATAAACTTGCTGAAGCATTCTTTTTGAGCCCAAAAAACAAATACTGCATTGTACTCTTGATAATGCAAGCAAAACATTGGCTTTTTTTCTTACTATTATTATTGGAACACTGCAAACTCGGGCTTGACGTTGTTCTCAGTTCCAACATTTGACTTCTGAGGTAAAAGATGGTGGCAAGCTAAACTAATGTACCTAGCTACTGAAGTAGTAGATGCAGGGTGCATTTCAAAATAACAAAACTAGTTTAGCCATAACTAGAAATATCTAGGGGCAGATCACAATGTGGTTTGAAACAGATTACGTAGATTATCTTGTCAGACCTTAGCATCCTGTTTAATAACTAAATAACTACATATTTAGTTATTTATATAAGATCCCTATATAAATCAAACAAGATACTATATAGTGAAGGACTTCATAGTAACACTCGGATTTACAGTATACATCAAACATTATTGGTCAAATATGACATTCTGTGCTTTTATAATGCACAAAAGAGCTTCCATTGAGCATACCGCTGTGAGTACAGAAGCACATTCCTCCTTCCAAACTTCCCCTCATTTTTAACCACACTGCTCCTCCAAACTGAGAACTTGATGCCTCTGACTAAAGGTCTAAATGTGTGATAAACCTCATGATATGCTCTGAGAGTTTCCACACCCAATGGTCAAGAAGAAAATAACCAATCAACTAACTGTCCAGCAATGCTCAGAGAACTTTTTATAAAAGAGGGAAATGGATAATTTTGTATAACAGACACCTGGGTCTGCGTGTACTCCCTGGTCTCCATGCTAATCTCTACTTTCCTTTCGCTCTGGCTCTCAATCTCTCTTCACCTCCTCCTTTTTTCTCCCTCTCTTTCCCTCTTCCATCTCTCATCTCGCTTATCCAAGTGCGCCAAGAATTTCAAAGTCATCATCTTGATGGTAATGCAGAATATGAAACGTATGCCTCTTCTGTTGACATTTCATTATTCACGATAGGCTAACCGTTCTCCTCCTTATGCAAATGGCCATTAATGCTGACATTTAGAAGTCTTTCAATATAGTTTGGGCTACAGAGATAATTCTTAAAAGTCCGGTCCAAATGTCCAGTCTCTTTTTGAAGCAATCTTTAATCCATTTCCTCACATACACATATTGCTGATGTCAGAAATTACCCATGGTTATACAATAAGTCACCACACTTCAACCAACAACCTTGGCATTTCCTCCAATAAACAGCTAATATCGCTTATGGTCACTTCTATTTTCTTTCTGATGGCGACTCATGCCTTCTGCTGTGACGCAGTTATTGGGGTTATTATTACAACAACTCTCATGTTGTGATTTTAGCAATCAGCAAAATTCCTGCAAGTTCTGAATCAGCAGTCCGCGGAGGGTGAAGAAATGATTTCCTTGCAGTCGAGCTGTCATGGCCTGCTGACGCCATCCAGCAACATTCATTAATCACTGGCAAACACGCACGAAAACACAAGATGCCTGCAAGCACACACAGGTCCACTTTGGAGGTGCTTGCTATGAGACTCAGTAAGGCATATTCTTATGACACAAGGTAAAAGGAAGAAGCTATTTTCAGCAGTATATTATTCAATTTGAAACTATAATTCATTGTTGATAATATCAAAATCAGCAACATTTTGTTGAGCATAAGATCCAGTGAGTGCATGCGACATGCTGGCTGACAATATGTGAGTGTAAGCGGTATGTGCAAAGCCCTACAGGCTCTCTACGGTGCCCACAGATGGCTGCAGTGAACATTTGTTCATGCACATCATGTGAATAAAATAACATGCCAAGCTCTGCAGATGCTTCACAAGAGAAGTTTAAATTTTGACAGAAATACTTCAGAACCTCCCATGTGGTTCCACATGTAGACATGCAATATGAGTACTTTTATAGTGGTACGATGGGTAGGTAAAGTAAGCCTTGAATTTGGATTTGCTGCCTGTAGGAGACAGAGATTAAAAACTGTAACTGTATTGCATGAAAGGTGTATGAAGCTTAGCAAAGCCTGAAGGAAACCTCACAACTGTCGCCAAAGCATAAAAAGAAGAAGGTATAAAACGTTTCGATCCCTATTGATCTCAGAAAATTATGAAACATTATGCCATGTTCTAGCACACCTCTTATCTATGTGTACATTTAACACCTGGTTGTTTTCTAATAGAACGTTAGAGGGATATCTTTCCGTTGTAGTTTCCCTAAAATTGACACAAAAGATGTAGTGTGATCAAACCACTACATAGCAAATTTTAGAGGCCACAAGTGAGTATTTGCCACAGAACACAGAGGGAGTGGAAATAACTAAAAACTTACAAGCAAACCCCACTTGACTGCTTTGATCAGAATCCCAATAGGCCAGTTGACAGTTGTGAAGGTTTACTGACTGCTTGGCCAGCTGCTGTAGAGGTCCCTCTGTAGAAGTTTGAATCGTGTGTGTCTGTTGTCATGATCAGTGCAATGCTCAGTTGAACTTTCTGTATTTTTAGGCTTTGTCAACATGTCAGAATCCACCACTTTATATTTGTTTGTCTCTCTCCTTATGCTGCTCAAAAAGGGGACACTGGAACACCCTTTAACTTTTTAGTGGGATTTTTTAATCCAGCCCTCAGTGGATGGATGATGACTGCTGTTGCATCATTTTGTTCTCAGCAAATTGCACAGTGCCTCTCAGAAAAAAATTTCCAACTTAAATATTCACTTTCAACAAGCCAGTGAAGTTCAAAGCAACAGACCGGGTGTGAGTGTGTTTGTTCAGCTCAGCTTCTGAATAAAGTCAGATCTCTATAGTCACTCCAGTTCTTCCTGGTATCTTGCTGTTGTACCTTCTTGTGCTATATGAAACAAATTCATTGTCCTATACGTGACACATTAATTAGGCCAGGGATACTAGAAAACATTTCGTCAGGTGGAAACATTTTAACTCATTATGATTTCAATTAACCTCCACACAGTAAAACGATGAGCTGCTGAAGCATAAGACATGAAGGTGGCTTCACATCACTGATCTCAGCAAATGAAGCGAATTTTACAAAGGACTCTCCCACCTTTGTTGGCATACTGAACACTGAATCCAGTTAAAAGAAGACATAGTCATGAAGCGCTACTAAATAATTGAGGGAGACATTCTTCACTTATGTCCACATATGAATCGCTTGATGTTACCTGCCCTGCTCTCTACAGGCTGGTGACCGCCTGACAGATTGTATCCTGACTTTCTGCCCCCACCATCTGTGAGACGTGTGCCGCAGACATGCAAGCCAAACCCTCCTTTGTGCGTACTGTCCTCAAACAGAGATGAAAATTGAGATTAACAAAGAAGTGAAAACGACTGATGTGAATAGATGAATGGATGTTTTCATTGCCATCTCGCGTGCTAAACCAAACACGGAGGCACACGGGCCTAAGGCAAACATCAATTTACTGACTTGGGTGTTTGACAAATATCTATTCAAATGGAACATTTATCCGGTCAAGAGAACTGCCTCGAAGCGAACACCTGGTCACAATTTCCAGAAGGATGAATGGGGAAGTTTGGGAAAGCTTTATGCAAAACTCATCTGTCACTTTCCTCTTAATTTGTTCCACTTGCAGCGTTTTTACTACTGCGGCTTCTACGCGGCGGCGCCACCGGGTGAGTATAGCGCAGAGCACGAGCGGGAAGGAACATCAATCACCGCGCGGCCCTCTGACGCAACTGGCGTCCCATAATTAGATTTCGGGCAGTCCTTTCAATGTTCCCTTGCGAGACGACGTCGCACTACGCTGTACAGTTAGATTGCTCTCCTCACACCGCATCGAGCACTGACTCCTGATTAATGGATGAACCTATCTCCCCCCCTCCCCTCGTCGTCTCTCTCTCTGTGCGCATCTTACTGCAGATTTCACTCCGGCTGCTCGTGCGCGCTAAGCGGAGGGGGAAGCTCGGGGTTGCCTCGCCGTGCGTGCACCGACTCGCTTTTTCTATGACCAATGATCGCGTCAGGATGGTAGCACCCCCTACCCCATCACCCTTTCCATGGACACACACACGCATAGCAAAAAGTCGCAGCATTGCTCCACGATGAAAAAAGACTAGACACAAAAATATATTTTAAAATAATAATAATAATCAATAAAACTTTGGCAGCAGGCAAAAGCTGACACACGCCTCAGAATCTGCTCTGATCATCAAGAAAATGAGGAGCTACTCTGATCAAACACAGTTCTGTGGTGTGGATTTCTAATTCTAAGCACAGCTTAAGATGCTCGCGCTGGACGACTTCGAAAGTTGCCCAACTTTCCCGTCAATCATGAGCGCGGAGCATTTTATTTTTTCTACTGCAATTTTTTTAAGCAGCAGGTGAATACGAAATTTCCTCTTACCGTTAATGACAGTTATCCAGACTAAAGCGTGGGTGATGGAGGAGATGAACTTATAGTTGCTGATATTCAGTGAGACAAATGAATAAATGCTTACAATTTCTAGTGCATCGAAACGAACTCGAAGACTCTGAAGTGTCCGTTCCTTGATTTGCGTCTCTACACGGCCACGGAGGTAGTGAGCAACGAATTAATTCTTTCTTTCTTTTTTCTTTTTTCTATTTTTTTTCTCCTCTTGTCTTCTTCGATGCAGCGGTTTCTCTGCTGCAGTCCAAGAAAGCCCAGGGATGCTGATGGGAGGTAGGAAGCGTGAGTGAGTGTGTGAGTGTATGTGTGTGTCTGTGATGGGGAGCGAGGGGGAGAGGGAGGGTGCATGAGCAATAGGCAGACTGAGATCAATAGTGGCTTTGCATCCTACGGACAATAGTGAGCTTTTCCGTATAATAGTCCACGGTACGTATCCGGCGAAGGTTCCGTGACGTGCTACAATCACAAGCTGCTGGGTTTAGACGTAAGATGAGAGTAAGGGAGGGCTGAAATTTGGCTCCCGGGGAGAAGTTTGAAAAGAAGCTGCTGGTTAAAGCTGCAACTTCACTAAAAAACAGTTGTGCTGTGCCTAAATCCTCTGAAGTGCTAATGTACAAAAGCAGCTTCTGTTAAGACTGCAAAATACACCCCAGGTTTATTTTTTTCATGACTTGACCTGTAAAATGTGAGAAAATTATGAGTATACTCTCACCAGCCAATTCATTAGTCATACCTTGATAGTTACTATTGGTTTTGGCTACATAACTGCCTTAATTCCTGATAGTTTTTGGTCCTTTCTGACATGACTTTGTGAAGCCTCCAGGTCTCATCTCCCTCCACCGATTTTCATTTATTTATTTATTTATTTATTTATTGGACTGATGTCTGGAGACAGCACCAAAGAATAATATTTCTACCTCCGTGCTTAACCATGGGGATGGTATTTTTTAGCTCATACTCACCATTTCTCTTTCTCCAAAAGGGTGGCTTAAGTTGATGCCAAAAAGCTTGATTTCGGTTTCATCTGACCAAAATAACTTCGCTAAATAATTTAGAAGTTCACTGACAAACAGGTGCTTCAGTCCATCACAGCGTTGTTTTACAGAAGGTGTTCTTAGTGTTTGTGGTCCCAGCTGCCTTAAGATCATTACCAAGCTCATCTTGTGTCCTTTTAGTCTGATCGACCACCTTTCTCATGATCATCCTCACCCCAAACATGAGCTAAACATGAGCTAAACATGAGAGGTTTTATGACAAAGTTTGTGTTTTGCATTGTTTAAGCACCGGTTCCAACCAAAGGAGGTATGTTGTATCAACAAAAAAGGTTAACTTGGTTATCATTTTGCAGAAAAAAAGAGACTGCTCCAAATAAAAACATAAGAGGTTTGTGGACAAAGTTTGTGTTCTCCATTCTTTATTAAGCACCGGTTCAAGCACCGTTTAAGCACCGGCACCGTTTCAAAAGTTCTGGTTTGGCACCGGTATCGGATGAAACCTAAACGATACCCATCCCTACACAAGACCATCTTTTTGATCTTGCCATGGTGATGGAGGCTTGATTGTGAAAATAACTTCATCCACAACACAAGGTTAGTGTTTAATATGTTGCTGCATGGCTTTAATTACTTGTCTTAGGTCCATACTGAAATTTTACTTAGCCATGGAGGCATTCCTTTTTGAGGTGCCTCTGAAAGCACCTTCACCAGCACTTGACCTGAGGCTAGTTTTTCCTGTACTAGATCAGTTATTATGTTAACAGAGATAGCCTAAGGTGAACAAATGAAACTACTTTCTACCATGGGTGTCTGACATTGCACTGGAGCCATCAATCCCACAAACTTAACAGTATTTTGTTTCTTATTAAGAGCATTACAGTCAGCTATGAAATCACCTGGCTTTTTATCATAAAAACAGATCATTCAGAGTTCCCACTGCTAGCATTCAGAGCTTTTATAATTGACCTTGAAGAAACAGAACCTTTCTGGCTAATTTTAGAATACAGTACGAGAGAAAACATAGCTTTTAGTTTCATGTTTGTCACTGAGAGCTACTTTATCAACCGCCACAGGAACATAATTTCTAAATTCCTCAGTAAAAATTCAAATGGCTGTTTTAACAACCTTGTTGGGGGGTTCTTTTCCTGGACACATAGCAACAATGATGTTCAAGCATATTTAGGCCATTCTAAAGGTTTTGATACACACTCAAAATGGGAAAGTATCTTTCCACATCCTTTTCAAAAAAAATCTTGTGAACACATGGACAGATCTTCTGGTGCCTGAACCTTTGTTTGTTCCATCTTGCTATTAAATCACATAAAAGACCTCAATTTCACCTTCTCAACAGACTGACTATTTATATTCATATCTCATTTTTCCTATGAGAACTAGACCAGTTTCAGTGTGGCGTTGCTCTGCAAAGCCACAAGCTGTACTTTGGTTCAGCAAAAAAAAAAATTCTGTTGTTAAAGTTTCATAGAACTTCTCAATTTTTGCCAATATAAAACAGGTGACTACAACAAAACTTACAACTTCCTGTTGAGGCAACACAAACCACCTCTCCTTTGATAAGCTTTTAACACATCCACAGAGACACCAAAGCACACAAACACAGAACTGGTTTTATGTTACCAACATTTACCTGCACAAAGCCAAGAGTAAGCAACCGAAGATAGTTAGCACCCGTAGCAGTTACTCAAGACTGTTTTATACCACAGAGTTTATATATGATTAGGACCATTGCTACCTTGACACTAGCAAATAAAATTCAAAGACTAAACACTAATTATCTTACAACACTAAAGTACACTACACTACACTTATATTGATGAACATTAAGCTTCTCCTGCAAACAGAATGTGTTAGGCTAATCATGTTAGAATACCTGGGTCGTTGACCCAGAGTTTTGAAGTTTTGCATGATTATTTAACTTTGATTTTGTCATTATTTATCATTTCTAGTCTTTTGGGTTCAATGTTAGAGTTTTTAGTCTTCTGGTTTCTGTCTTTGTTCCATAGTTGCTCCGTCTGCCCCTGTCTGCTCGTCAAATCCGTGTCTCTGTGTTATGTTTCCTGTTTTACTTTGAAAGTCTGTGTCTCACGTCAGTGTTTTTAGATTGCTTCCCTTGTCTTGTTAGGCATGATTTGTCCCAGCTGTGTTTCCCTCCTGTCCCCCATTCCCTGTTTGCTCCCTCTGTGTATTTAAACCCTGTGTTTTTCTTGGTCTATGTTGTGATTTGCATCATACCTCACTGTGTGTTCCATCTGTCTGCCTTAGTTTATTTGTATTCTTCAGTTTAGTTAGTTTTCCTTGTGTCCAGTATTAAAACTGTATTTTGAGTTCACCTTTTTTGCCTCCGTTAGTCTGCACTTTTGGGTTCAGCATTCCTACCTGCACAGAGTACATGACAAATCAAGTCTCATAGTGTGGTATTTTTTATATCACAGGTTCATGTATAGAGTTTTCTCATCAGAGTAACTCAATAAGCAAATGCATTTGACAACACGGTAAAGATGTTGGTGGTTTCCTGTCTTATCTTAGATGTAATAGAAGAATATTGGCTTTCAGCATAACATCTATTCATTCAGCAAAAGTTGTTTTGTCTCTTTTTGCTTCTATATTTCACAGCTGACTGCACTTTTTGATTACTATGTTTTTTCTTTCAAATCATTAAAGACGTTACTTTTAAATGATTTATCATATAAGTTCTTTATGTTTTAAAATGTGTATTTAAATAAATGTTGGTGTTTCTTGGGTGAATAATTTAGAGTAATCAATAACTTTTGCAGTTCAAATGGTTAATGAAGAATATGTGTTTATGGCTGCAAGGATGTGTTTGTTTGTTTGTTTGTTTGTTTGTTTGTTTGTTTGTTTGTTTGTTTGTTTGTTTGTTTGTTTGTTTGTTTGTTTGTTTGTTTGTTTGTTTTAGGGAGCTGGCTCTTGGCTACATTAGCCCCAGCATAAAGCAGAAGAGCCATTTTGAAGTAATAAAAATCCAAGTCACAGATTTAAGGCAATCAATAACTTCTTATATTTTTAGTTTATTCATTTTTTTGTATTACAGAGACAGTAACAAAGGCATATGTGTAAGGGAATAGGAAAAGGGAAATAAATAATTAATATGAGCTAAAATAAGATAATTGTCTGCTTGACTTTACATTACTTTACATTTTAATCACACTGTGTGCTTGTCTATATGTGCTTGCACAGCTTTTTTGCATGTCTACACTCAGTATTATATGACATACATATCCAGGAATTACATATATCTTTCTTCCATCTGATGCACATGAAGAACCCAATGCCTCTGAGTGGCTTGTTGGTTGGATTTAGCCATAAGGACTAGTGACTGGACCAGTGTATGACTATCAGGATAAACCAAGCAGAAGAGACGGTGGGTCACAACTTGGCAATGCAATGAAAAAGAAATATTCTCTGCTGCCTACCCATACTTTACATTTACTTTAAATAACAGCATGAATGTATGCATTTTTATTTGATTATCAGTGTGAACGTTGACAAACAATCTAGGTAAATCTGTTAGGCACCCAGTTGTCCTCCTTAACTAAAACTTCAAAATATATTGAAAGCGCTTTTTAAGGGCTGGACTTCATAAATTATAAAATTATAAATTACCAACATATGCCAGGTGTTGACATTATAGGACTAATACAATTTCCTAATGTTTTTAATCTTATAATTGTGACATATTCATGGTTATACTGTGATTTTCAAATCAGGTCTACAAAGAGAAAGCTTATAAAAGAAAAAAAAATGGTCCACAGACTTGCATGGTGAGAGAATGGTCCAATTTTCATATACTGAGAGCAAAATATGCAACAAATGTCCTCACTGGAGGAACTTGATTGAACTTAATGGAAGAGCAGTCTTATGTGTCACTGTTTATAACACTGGACACTTATCCTTTCCTGGATGGTCTGCCTAAAACAAAAATATTCATGGTTTGAGTTCAGAGCATACCCACTTCTTCAGAAAGTGCCACTCCTCCTCCTCTGTCTGCACTCAGCGTCTTTATATCTGTTCCTTTTAAAAGGTGTCAGTGACTCATGATTCTCCAAAAAACGTTGGAGGGTAAAAGAGTTCAATGCAAGTCTGGGCAGAGAGAATAAGCAATCCCCAAAAACTCATCCTATTCTGCACAGCTAGAGAAGGGCCATTATGAACTTCAGTGAATGAGCACTCCTCTCCTCAGCTTTTAGAAATAACCATTATGGTAGAAATCTCATTGAGCAAGGAAGAAGCTTGGAAGGACATCCCTCTTAGTCAAATAAAAATGCAGATGCATTTGCATTTCTATCCAGCAGCTGTTGTTTAATGTAAGGGTTGAAGTGAATAAAAATAAAAAAATCTAATATCAAGACACACACACACATGTACACACAACACCTGTCACCTGTAGTAACATCATGAGCTGTGTTCAGAAATCATCATGTAGGTATATAAAGTCATACATTTTACCATGATTATCATCTCACCTTTTCTCTTATGTTCCCTTTTTCTTTTCATGAGCGTCACCAAGTCATTGATCAATCAAAAACAATGCTAATATGCAGGGTGAGAGGTGAGTGGGTGGAAACAGTGAATGGAGAAATAGTAAGAGGACAGATGAAGAGATTTCTGTCCTGTGTGCCACTGCGTGAATAATAAACTGATTGTAATACCAACCATAACTCCTTTCAAGTGCTCTACTATGGCTTTACCATCAAGGATTTAACTTTCTGACTGAGGCCTGTAGAGGCTGAAATGTAGCTGTTAGCCTTTTAGCAGTTTCCTTGAGCATTGCACAGTCGTGCACTGCATGTTCTCTCCAGCAAATTGCCAAAATGTCTGCCTTTATAAAGGCTTCTTTATTCACTTGCTCATAATCAGTTAGTCAAGTGCATTTGCTTAGCTCTGAACTTCTTTTTCGTTTTTCACAGGACTGCATAAAATCCCCATAAAGCTTCTTTTTTGACATGATTGTATTTCTTTTTTAGATCTAGAGATGGTAAATGGTAAATGGCCTGTATTTGTATAGCACTTTACTTAGTCCCTAAGGACCCCAAAGCGCTTGACACTACAGAGAGGATATAAAGGTGTCTGAAGTCTAAGAACATAGCTTCACTAAGCTAGTATTAGTTCTAGGATTCCAGAGAGGCATTATGAGCCAGCAAATGGGCAGATCTCAATGCCCAAGTCAACAATTTCCTTGTATGACCAAGCACACAACAGCTGGATGGTCACAGAACAGTCCTATGCCACCAAATATAAAGTACTGGTAGAATAACAAGATTGCAGATGTGGACAGCAAGTCTGTGTAAAACTACATTCTCCTACAAGAAAATCAGATTAACCACCTCCAGTTCACAAATAAATGTAGCTTAGTTAATATATGTACGAATTCAAAAGTCTTACAGGGCTCTCACAGATTCATATGACATGAGTTATTTGTAAAACTTGACAAAATTCTAAGTCAGAGCTTCTATATAGCAAATTTGGTGAAAGATGCCAAGAATCATCCAATTTGGGTATTATTTGGGTGCCCAGAAAGAAATCTATGAAGCTGCATTATTAAAATTAAAATCGGGTGTCCTTGGTCTTTTTGGATCATACACCACATTGCAGACTCATTTTTCATCATATCAATTTCAACTCATACTTATGACCTCACTCTGTCAGCCCAAGATTCTGTGCAATGTAATCTTGTAATTAGCTGCTTCAGCGTTAAAAGAAATGAATCCAGAGACAATTTCGAGAGGATCAACCAAGCAGCATCACCATGTCAACATGCTGTGTCACTTGAGTACTCAGTGCTAATGGCTCAAACCAAACTGGTCTTGAAACTCTGAATTCCACACACCTTAGTGTATCTTTCATCTTGGCAATATTTTCTTGATAAAACAAGCATCCATGTACCAGCCAAAGTACAGTACACAAACCACCACGTTGCCATCACATATGATGGCAGATAGACAGACGCATAATATGACAACTATACTAGCTGCACTGTAAGCATGCATTAAAAAGTGTTTTTGTGTGCGTTCAAATGCATCTGTATGGCAGCACAACCACAATGGTTTAGTGAAATACTGTAAACTCTCATTTATATAGGGCTTAAAATGTGCAAATAAGTGTTCTCAAAGGCTCTTCTAAATGTACTTCACTTTTTTGCAATCTTCTCCAAAACTGTCAATATTACACCCTTGGGCTGTACACTTCGATAATACACTGCAAAATTGTTCTGAGTAATTTAGTTGGATGTGTGATATGGAGTTTAATTGATTTCTAATTATACGCCCTGGTGGGTGCATAATTTTATAGGTAAAAAAAACAAAGCAGGTTGTTAGCAAGGTCTACTTTAGAATGCATCAGGATGCACTGCTTTGTATTCCGTGTAATTACACACTCCACTCAAAATCCTGCTCTTACTTAACACATACACACCTCTGAAAAATGTATTTTGAGAGGTAGATAATTGCTTGGTTTTGCTTTAACTTCCAAACTACTGAATAAGTACTTCGAAACAAGACCAATTGATTCATGAAAACTAATAATTGTGTGGCAGTTTGGAATTAACATGACTAAAATTTGTTGAAAATTATAAATTTTACTAGTTTTGATTATGATTTTTAGATTAGAATTAAAACATTAATTTTAACAGAACTTATTACTGATTTCAAACCTGCTAAAAAAGCAGTGTCAGATCATTTCTAGCACCCAATGAGAGTGAATGGAGAATTCCCTTCCGATAAAAATTCCAAGAATTTGGCCACCATCTAAAAACTTGGTTTAATTTTGGAATTTTCAACACACAGCTTTTTTTTGTTTGAGTTATTTCTGACTCCCCCCCCCCCCCATCTTCTCATCAAGCAGCATCAAAAGCTCAAGGTATCGCTGAGGGATATTAAGGAACAGGAGGAAGGGCCTGTGGAATAATAGGTTAAAACAAGGTTAATTACATTTCTTACCACACAGGGGTAAAGTGCTGGAGACAAGGAGGTGACTGAAAGACTGTGAGATGAAGGGAATAAGCTCAAAGTGGTAGAAAGGAGGGGTTAAGAGGCATTTTTAATGTTGTGAATCCCACCAGGATTTACTCTATGTCTGAAAAAAAAAATGGCCTCTTCCTAATAAATTACTGGAATATATGCATTTCTTGATGTTCCCTGCAACAGCAGTGTGAGATGTCTTTTGTCAGTTGTTAAACAGATAATCATATAAATGCAGTCAGTGAGGCAGATAAAATGCTATTTTTGATACCTATTCATTTTGCCTAACCTGCAAAGTTCCATGACAACAGCCTGATTTACCTTGGCCCTGTGATCTTTTGTGCGTCACATGGTCAAGCCCCAAGGAGAGCAGATACTTTTGTCTACAAACCTTCTGCAAATGCCAAAGTGTCAAGTCACTTTGCCCCTTGGAGGAAAAAAAATGACGCACGCATTCATATTGAGGCAGGAGAGTTTGATATTTTATTTATTTATGTTAGCTTCATAGATGATCTGATTTGAACAAATTCACATTATGTTTTGTTTCATGTGCGTATTACCTGGTCCTTTAATGCAGAGTTTACAAGCAAACTTCACAGCAGTATTTATCCATTATGACACTTGGCTGTTTAAGTGTTGTTATATTGGAGATTGATTGCATAGAGGAACTGAAAACTTAGAAGCAGAAAGCAACATGAATCTGATGATGATGATGATGATGCTGAAAAATGCTTTGGGGCTCCACCTTTATCTATTCTTTCATGTCTTCCCATCACAGGAATAAATGGAAGACCAGTGATTATCAAAGAGGAAAATAACGTCTTTGAAGCTCTCTACTCTCCACAAACCTGCCTGTGTACTAATTATAAGCACTGCTAATGACATGTGCGCATGTGTAGGTGTAAAGATGCTGTCGAGTGGATGTGTGAGTAAGTGTCATTTGAAACTTAATGCACTGAGACAAGTGTGGGCGAAAGTATAGGAAGGGCACATCAGTCAAAGCAACATGTAATCACGTTTACATTACATTAATTACATTAAGTTAACCTAAGGACAAGGACACCTGGACCAACAAATAGAAAAACACATGCTTGTTTATAAAACTACAAACAAAAAAAGCATCTTCTGTTCTCGCCAAAGACATGGGAGAAAAAAGACTTCAGACTCCAAGAACAGCTGGAAATGAAGACGGGGGTGGCAGCCTCAAGGTTCACGATCCATAAGATGAAGAGCACTGTTCACAAAAATTTGCTGAAGGTACAATAGAGGTAGAATTTTCGATAAAGATAGAAATGAACACTGACTCAGTTTATCCTTCTGGTGCTGAACAGTCTAGTTGTAAGATATCAGGATGTGGAAATAAATAACTCACCAGTGGTCACAGATAAAAAAAAAAAAACAAGAACTGCTAATCAAGGAGAGATTCAATGAAACTGCATGTGGTGGTGTGGTAGAGTAATAATATGCAATATGTATAGTTAATAATTTGTTTGCTAAAGTCTATTCTAAAAATGCACTTGTTCAGGTGTTCATCACAGAAAAAACTTTGTTTGCTAGTTGTGGTCAGAAGTTTCCATATACTTTTAATTAGAATGAATGTCATAGTAATTTGGGGCGTTAAATGATTTCTAGGGTGGAACGATTGTACATTAATTATTTTAAAAACAAAAAAACAAGAATTGGTTTGGATTTATTTTGGAGTTTCTCTCATCCACAAAGCATAAAAAACAAATATATACCCTCACTAATATTTGATTAAAATTACTTAGCCCAACCCGATCTTTGATAGATATCACCAAGGTTGTGGCATAACTCTGGCTAGATATTAGACCAGCTCTTCTTGGCATAATTTGTAAAGTTTATTTAAACTGGCTGGCTTTCTGGCACAGACCCAGCTTTAAAGAGTAGTCCACAAATTTCAATAGGTTTAGGGTCGAGGCTTTGGGAAGGCCATTCTAGAACTTTAATATCAGCCTTTTTTTAATGTGTTTGGGATCATTGTTCTGTTTGAACACCCAAGTGTCCAAGTTTCAAACCTCTAGTTGTTGATTTGAAGTGAAGCTTGGAGGTAATCCTCCTTCTTCATTATTCAATCGACTTGTACTTGCAATGTACAAGAAGCACTGAAAGCAAAACAACCCCAGAGCGTGATGATGCCTCTACCATGTTTAACAGTTGGTCAGTGTTCATAGGTTTGGAAACTTAATATTTACTCCTCTAGGCTACCTTATAATTTTGGCTAATATCTAACTCTTTGTCTAGTACTTTTCTCCAGAAACCATATGGTGCAAATTTCAGTCAAACTTGAAGATGTCAATTTTGGAGTGAGGGTCTGTTTTCTTTAAGGGTGACATTGGTGTTCTAGCAGTTTCCACTTCATAACAGGGTCTCATTTGAGGGTGAGAATCTGGGTCCTCTTCCAGATCTTGGCAAAATGATAAATACCAAATACTTTGTATTGAGATACAGTTTTTTGAAGTGATGAAATTTCTGTCACGATCGGGCGAATTACACACAGTAATTCGGCGTGCCCGCGTGGCGTGCTGGCTAGACCCAAACGCGGTGAAGGCTAGCGATGGGTTGGAACTGGCGTTACAGACGGAGAGCGAGCGGAGCAGGGATGAGAAAAGGAATCAAGAGGGAAAACACTCACAGTTGCTGAGGCAGGCGGAGACTGACGTCGGCAAGGTTTCGGAGCTCCTGACATGAAGAGAACGATGACGAACAGGTAAGTGGTGTCTCTCTTTTAAACCCGGCCCCGTGATCAGCTGATCACTACCTGACAGATCACCCCCCCCCCCCCCCCCCGACGACCGGCAACCGACGGTCCAGGACGGCAGAAATCCGAGATAAGGGAGGGATCCAAGATGGTAAATGGTAAATGGCCTGTATTTATATAGCGCTTTACTAGTCCCTAAGGACCCCAAAGCGCTTTACATATCCAGTCATCCATCCACCCATTCACGCACACATTCACACACAAGGCGCCAGCGAGGAAGTAACGTGCCGTTTAAGCTGCGAGACGTGGACAACCGGATGGACCTTCATGGCGGATGGAAGCCTGAGACGATAAGTCACGGGGTTGAGCTGGGCAGTGATCTCGTACGGGCCAACGAACCTGGGAGCGAGCTTCTTGGACTCGGTGCGGAGCCTCAGGTGCCTTGTGGAGAGCCAGACACGATCCCCCGGCTGAAAAGGATGACCCGGGCGGTGGTGGCGATGATGCTGCTTGGTGTACAGAGCGTTGGCTCGGGAAATGGCAGCCCGTGCCTTGATCCAGGCCTGACGACAGCGGCGGACCATCCGTTCAGCAGCAGGCACGTCAACCTCCACCTCCTGATGGCTGAAGATAGGAGGATGGAAACCATGACAGATTTCAAAGGGCGAGAGACCGGTGGCAGAAGAGATGTGAAGGTTATGAGACAGCTCAGCCCACAGCAGGTAACGAGGCCAAAAAGCGCCCCAGCTGTTGATTGATCCGTTCAACCTGCCCATTGGTCTGAGGGTGATAGTCGGACGAGAGGCTGGGAGAGGGATGGTACATAGAGCCTCCCAGCAGGGGTGTCAGGCGGAGGTGGTTCGGCGGTCAGGGCATCCCGGATAGAGTCCTCCAGGGGCCACTGTGAGGAGAAAATTATTAGGAGGCAAAGAAACACAGACTCAAAGATTTTACATGTTTTGTTTTGGTTTTTTTTAGGAAAAAAAGAAAAGAAAAAAAAAAAGATTTTATATGTACATGGGCGATGCCCCGACACTGCACCAACGTGTGCACTGTGTGTGTCACAGAGGAATTGCGCCGGGGCTCCCAGTACGTTCTTTATTTATACTCAAACAAGCTTTCACAGAAATAGGTGTGGCATGTGTAGAACTCAAATAACATCTCCTTAAAAGGAGAGACCGTTAGCTTATCTGTTGAAACAGGTGGTAGCTTTTTGGCTGTCACAGCACATTTTTTCAACACACAGTGTCTCACTCCCTTCCTTCAATTGTCCAACTCACAAGCTCTTCTTCCTTTAAATGAAGCTACAAATAAACATAACACAAAACTCAAAATCTTTCAACAGCCACCGAAGGGGGGCAGCAAAGTGATGAGAAAGTAGGATAGGTCCGGGGTCTGACGTGAGGCCGTCCTGGGCAAACTGTCTGGAGAGAGCATCTGCCTTAGCGTTCTTGGTAGGCGAGGTGGAAATTGTAAGGCTCAAAGGCTTAGGTTGAGCTGCTTGGCAGTCCTAATATGGATCAGGTTCTGATGATCAGTTCAGATCAGAAAAGGGTCTTTTGCTCCCAGGAGCCAAAGCCGCCACTCTTCTAAGGCCCACTTGATGGCCAGGAGTTCTCGGTCTCCGACACTGTACTGTTGTTGCGTGGGAGAAAACTTCCTTGAGAAATAGCAGCATGGGGTGACATTTTCCATCCAGGCCATGTTGAGAAAGGACGGCGCCGGCGCCAACATCGGAGGCATCCACCTCCACCACAAAATCTCTGGCAGGATCAGGGTGGAGCAGGACGGGGGCCGTAGTGAACCGGTGGATAAGGTCTCGGAATGCCTGTTTTGCGCCTTGGGAGAGGCAGAAGGGTTTAGGCAGGTTAGCTGGTTTGGTGAGGGATGTCAGCAGGGCGACAATGGTGCTGAAATTACGAATAAAGCACCGATAGAAATTGGAAAAGCCCAGGAAGCTCTGTAGCTGCTTAAGGCTGGAGGGCTGAGGCCACTGGGTCACGGCTTGGACCTTTTGCGGGTCCATGGTCAGGCCATCGGAGGAGATGGTGAAGCCTAGGAAGGTGGTGGACCGCTGATGGAAAGCACACTTCTCCAGTTTGCAGAACAGCTGGTACTCGAGCAGCCTGTTCAGCACGGCCCTCACATGGCGAATATGGTCCACTTCGGTGCGGGAGTAGATCAAGATGTCGTCTAGATAAGCAAACACCCACCGGCCTAGCATATCCCGCAAGACATCGTTGATCAGATGTTGGAAGACAGCAGGGCTGTTGCAGAGGCCGAAGGGCATCACCAGGTATTCCCAGTGCCCGTTAGGGGGGATGAAGGCCGTCTTCCATTCGTCCCCTTCCCTAATGTGCACCAAATTGTAGGCGCTGCGTATGTCCAGTTTGGTGAAGATGCAGGCTTGGGAGAGGGAATTGAGTGTGGTGGATAGCAGAGGAAGAGGATGGCGGTTCTTGATAGTGACTTTATTCAGGCCCCGATAATCTATACAGGGGCGGAGCCCGCCATCTTTCTTCTTGACAAAGAAGAATCCAGCAGCAGCAGGAGAGGTAGAAGGGCGAATAAAGCCCTGTTGGAGAGCCTCAGCAACGTACTCCTCCATGGCCTTATTCTCTGCAGGAGACAGAGAGAACAGGCGACCCTTGGGGGGGACAGCTCCGGGGAGGAGCTCAATGGCCATGTCGTAGGAGCGATGAGGAGGTAGAGTTGAGGCTCGCCTCTTACTGAAGACCTCAGATAGGTCGTGGTAAGCCGGAGAGATCTTATCCAGATCAATGGGCTCCGGGGGAAAGGCCTCTTCTGACTTTGAGTTCTTTTTGGTCCGAGAGAGAAGGCAGCGGCGTGGACACTCGGGACTCCAATCCAGGATCTGGCAGGAAGACCAGGAAATGTGGGGGTCATGTTGACGGAACCAGGGGTATCCAAGGATGAGAGGAGAGGAAGTGGCCAAGACTACTAGAAACCGGATCTCCTCCTGATGATCCCCAATAGACATGCGAACCGGCTGGGTCTGGAACTGGATCGGGTAGGGTTGGAGGGGTCGCCCATCTACTGAGGTCACCGGGAGAAATCGATCAACAGGAGCTAATGGAATGCGAAGTCGAGAGGCTAGTTTTTGGTCGATGAAGTTCTCAGCGGCTCCGGTGTCCAGGAGGGCTTCAGATGAGAACTGTTGGTGTTTCAGGTGAAATATTACTGGTAACAAAAAACGAGAGGGGTCAGAGGAGTGTGAAGGGCCAGGTGGGACTCCCCCGCAGTCTACCTGGCGTCGTCATTTCCCGGACGTAGCGGGCACTGGGGACGACGGTGTCGAGCTGATCCACAGTAGGCACAGAGACCCTCACGCCAGCATCTCTCTCTCTCCTCTTTAGATAGTCTACCCAGCTGCATGGGCTCCTCGCTGGATATACTGCTTGGGCTAGCAGCTGCTCCTTCAGAGGGGGCAGGAGGCTGCGAAGACGTGGCCCTCTGAGGCTGGAAGGGTTTGAAGGCCCGAGGGGTGTGGCGAGGCCGCGACATCACTCATTGGTCGATCTTCAGGGCGAGGTCCACGGCCTCATCCAGAGTTTTGGGGGCCTCGCGGCCGGTCATCTCATCTCGGATGTAATCAGCCAGTCCCTCCAGAAAAATGGAGCGTAGAGAAGCATCTCCTCACTTTAGCTTAGCGGCCAGGGTACGGAATTGGGAGGCAAAGTGACAGACAAGTCGGCTGCCCTGGCGTAAATGAAGCAGCTGTGACTCCACTTCCACTTCACTGCTCGGGGGAACAAATGTCTTTTTTAATTCCTCCACAAACGGGGCATAGTCATTGCAAGCTGCGGATTTATTGTTGTAGAGAGCCGCGGCCCATTCCTGAGCCTGGCCAGACAAGAGAGAGGTTAACATTGCAACTTTTGCATGGGCGGTGGCGTATTTCGTGGGCTGGCATTCAAACAGCATGTCTAAAGTGGCGAGCAAACCATCAGGCCAGCCATCAACTCCGTTTCACTTATCTGGTAGTCCGATCCGGGGCTCCGCGCTCACCGGCGTTGGCTGACGTTGCAGCGAGGTGACGGAAGTGGAAAGTTGGAAGACAGTTTCGGTGAGAGATTCCATTTTTGTACTCATCCAATCTACCACACTGCGAAGATATAGTCCTCCGGCTTTCAGCCATTCGAATTCCGCTGGGTCTATAAGCGGCTCAGACATCCTGTCACGATCGGGCGAATTACACACAGTAATTCGGCGTGCCCGCGTGGCGTGCTGGTTAGACCCAAACGCGGCGAAGGCTATCGATGGGTTGGAACAGGCACGCAGTTATTCTAGTAACGATCAGTGCACGAAACGTGGCTTCGGAACTGGCGTTACAGACGGAGAGCGAGCGGAGCCTGGATGAGAAAAGGAATCAAGAGGGAAAACACTCACAGTTGCTGAGGCAGGTGGAGACTGACGTAGGCAAGGTTTCAGAGCTCCTGACATGAAGAGAATGATGTCTGAACGGCGAACAGGTGGGTGGTGTCTTTCTTTTAAACCCGGCCCCGTGATCACCTGATCACTACCTGACAATTTCAAGTTTAGAGACCTTCTTAGATCTATATTAAGATCACTTTCACTTTCCCAATTTTCTGTATTAATATATTTGGGCCTGTAACTTTTGCAAAAAAATGTTTATTTAAAGATGTATGCCTGAAAGAAATCAGCATTTATCATTATTGACATTATTATGCAAAAGAAATCATTAAAACCCCCAAATTGCTATGAAATTCATACCTATAAGGACTGTATTTAAACTTTTGACCACGACTTTGTATGGCAAACAAACTTTTTCAATGATGAAGCCAGATAAAGAAAAAGAATGTACCAACGAAAGCAGCTCTGCAGTCTCCTAATCAATGCATATTTTCTCATTACTTTTATCACTTTACAGGTAGATTATTATATGGAGAAGTTGCACATTGAATCTTGTTTTACTGTGTGTATTTACAATAAAGGAATGCAGTTGAATTTATCGGTCTACATTCACACATACTGCATGGACTTAGTTTCTAGGAAAGTTTCTGAGTTATAGAACCACTTTCAGGGTGAATGGACTACACAGACACAGACACACACACACACACCACTTCACAGCATCCCGTATTACACTCCATAATTTGTCATTTTCCATTAGGAAGGAGGATAATAGATGGTTAGTGACAGTGATGTTAATTGGTTTTCCCCTCCTTGGCAGCCAGGGGTTGGAAGAAGAGACAGCAGGAGAGGTAGAAAGAAGGAAAGAATGGAAAATAGAAAAGGACAGAATAGTTTTACCATACATTATATATTCTACCAGAACAAAACTTACACCACTCACTTATATGACTCGCCTTTGTTCTGCACTTCTTCCAGCTTTCATTTTGATTCTTTTCTCTTTTCTAAGTAATGTTTGTTCTGTTGAGGGGTTTAAATCCTTCCAGCACAATCTATCAGTGTTTTTATTCATATTATCTCAGTAATCTTATTCTGCTTTACCTCTCTGCATTTGAAATTTGCATTTCTTACAGTATTATACACACCTGAGAAAAGTTTTATGTTCACTGCATATTTTCAAGGTGGAGGTCTCCTCCCTTTGAAACATTGTATTATTTTATTTTATTTTATTTATATTTGGATTTTTAAACCAGGGGGCAAACTACACGTGCATTAAGTGTATGAAAATGCAAATCGCTGGATTATATTTAAACCAATAATGGTTGGTTAATTGTTTATCTATATCATCTTTTTTCAACCTGGTTTTTGCAGTTTTATTAGTCTGCTTCCTTAGAAATTCAACCCAGTCAACAATTACTCTGACCGTAGACTGAATTCAATTCAGTTTTATTGATAACATCAAATCCCAACAAGGTTACCTTAGTGTACTCTACATTGTAAGGTAAGGACCCTACAATAACAGAGAGAAAATCTCAACAATCAAACGGCCCCAGCTTGGTGACAGTGGGAAGGAAAAACTTTCTTGGTGAAATGAAATGAAACCAGTCTCCCTCTCATTCCCACACATTCCTTCTCCTTCTGTCTTGCTTCAACTGATTTTCTTTCCTCTTCTCCCAAGAGCATACGTCCACCTCTCTAGGCTCTCAGCCATTTACTCCCTACTTTCACTCACAATGCCATCTGCAACCATCATAGTCTACAAAGACTCCACCTCATCTGTCTGTCAGAATGGACTCAGGGCTGATACCCTGACGTACAGTAGTTCATCTTGCTTTCACAAAAGGTTTTAATCATGTTTAAAATATGAAATGAATGAAACTCATACTAAGGCCTGTTGAAAAGATCACATTTTATGGTTTAGACAATATTTGGGAAAATATGGTCAAGTGGGCTGCACACCTGCAGGGTGAATAATGTAGCACCAAATGAGAGCCGCATTAGTATTGACCGCTCTTCACAGGAATCTACTTTGATTTAATGTCCAAGAGAGACATGGCAATATGAGAGGACCTAGGGTGAGGGTTATAAGAGAGACTATAAACATTGATCAGTGGTGGGGTGACAAAAAAACTAGGGGGAGGAAACTATGATATTTAACATCAGGAGTGGAGAAAGATGGCACTTCGTAATCCATTAATTACATTTACCTGTCAGCCACCACCTTTTTAAAGAGTTTATGGTGTGTGAATATCATACATGGATACACATTTAGTTTTAAGCAGATGCATGTTTGTGTGCGTGGTGTGAGTTTTTATGCATATATTTAATTGAATTACTGTGCACTATAATAGTGCACAGGCCTGCAGTGTGTAACCATGGCTTAAGTCCTTTTGCGATGCTGCAGTAACAGAAAATATTGTCAAGGCGAGCTGTGTGGTAGATGGTGAGCAGACCTGAAATGCAGAAACCCTCAAATAAAAGTAAACTCAAAGTGCAGCTTTTTTCTTGTTTTTATACTTGAGATGAATAATTCTTGAATGAAGATATTGATCTGACACATTTGTTTCTGCATTTTGCTTGTCAAGTTTCTTGCATCTGTTCTGCACTTCCTCTAATTTTGCTTGTTTTTCTTCAAGCTATATATATATATATATATATATATATATATATATATATGTACAGGAACATCTGTGCCGAGTACAACCTGGAAGTCCCGAGGTCAAAATGGGAGATGCCCCCAAGGGTGGTGGAGAATGACCGAGCTAAGATCCTGTGGGACTTCCAGATACAGACGGACAAAATGGTGGTGGCTAACCAACCGGACATAGTGGTGGTAGACAAACAGAAGAAGGCGGCCGTAGTGATCGATGTAGCGGTTCCGAATGACAGCAATATCAGGAAGAAGGAACACGAGAAGCTGGAGAAATACCAAGGGCTCAGAGAAGAGCTCGAGAGGATGTGGAGGGTGAAGGTAACGGTGGTCCCCGTGGTAATCGGAGCACTAGGTGCGGTGACTCCCAAGCTAGGTGAGTGGCTCCAGCAGATCCCGGGAACAACATCGGAAATCTCTGTCCAGAAGAGCGCAGTCCTGGGAACAGCTAAGATACTGCGCAGGACCCTCAAGCTCCCAGGCCTCTGGTAGAGGACCCAAGCTTGAAGGATAAACCGCCCGCAGGGGCGTGCTGGGTGTTTTTTTTATATATACATATATATATATATACATATATACTTGTATATATATATATATATATATATATATATATATACACAAGTCACCATCATGTGCGGGATCTACCAAGGAGATGCTCTGTCCCCACTGCTGTTCTGCATAGGCCTGAACCCCCTCAGTGAGATCCTGCGGGTGGTTTATCCTTCAAGCTCGGGTCCTCTACCAGAGGCCTGGGAGCTTGAGGGTCCTGCGCAGTATCTTATATATCCTTTCACATATTTGCATTGCACATTGAATGTCACCTCTCCGGTGGGGAGGGAGCCTGAGATTGTGTAAATTGGAGTCATTTTTATACCAAATGCAGAAAAAAATGTTTTAAGAAAGCAATTAAGTTCATGTTCCAAAAAATATGATTGTTTGCTTGCAGGACACCGGGAGAGATGAGTCCTCCGTCACAGATGGTGTGGTCAGTAAGATGGTCGCCTGCAGGTTCAAGCTCATTGCATCTCCAACCCACATCCACTGCCACTGTACTTAAGGGAAGTTAAAGACTTTCTTCTGCACCTACATTTGGATCACCTCGATCCATGATAGTCATTCAGGCAGTAATGCCTGGATTCGAAACAAGCCATCCATAAAATATTACAACATTCCAGCTCATGTGTTGGAATACAAAGCAAATGTGTTGTTTAAATCAGAGACTGCACTTGTGAACAATAAATATTTTATTTTGATTATATAAGTAAGTACAAAACAAACTTGTGGTAGGCCTAAACTTATTTTCAGAATAATTACATCTGAGACTTTGTTTCATTGTAAGATAACAGTGATGGCAATATAACTGTTTGTTGTTCAGCAGAACAGTGTCCAGTATGTTGGCTGTTATACTTTGTTCTGTTTGAAAATAAAAGTTGGGCTCATTTTAACATCCTTACAAAAAGTGTTGTTAATTGTTTTTAATCATATTCAGGTTACCACAAATAGTTTTTTCATTTAGTTGAACTTGAAATGTTTGTCAGTAAGTAAACAATTAGTATTGTACAGTCAGAAATATCAAGTTATTCTTAATACTGCAGACTTCCACTGTATAAGTTGTCCTAACAGTCATCTTAAGTAAGCTTTACTTGGTTTTTTTTGAGGCAACGAGTTTCCTTAATTTTTTTGAGTTCTGGGAACTAACAAGGCTATACAGTGTACTCAAAATGAGTAAGTTGCCCTAACTTGGTCATCTTACGTAAACTTGATCCAATTTTCTTGAGTTCTGGGAACAAATGAGCTTGTACAGTGTACTCAAAATAAATAAGTTGTCCTAATTTAGTCATTTTTAGCTAAGCTTTACTCAATTTTTTTGAGGCAACGAGTTTCCTCAATTTTTTCGAGTTCTGGGAACTAATTAGATTGTTAAATTTAAAGAAAAGAATAAGGACAAACATTTTATTGTTTTTGATTTAATAATAGTGGATGTGGAGGTTAATATAACTTTATAAAACACAGAAAAAGTGGTTGATACAAAACTAAAAACAAAAACTGAAATGTTCTCTGCATTTAAAAATGGATTACAAAGTAGACTAGTCTTGTGTTGTGGACGCACAGCACAAGCAGCATCACATTAAAGCTGACTTTTTATGCTCAATAGACTTTTAAAAGGCAATAAATTAGATTAAAAATAAAAAGCTAACTTTAAAAAAGTGTGACAAAATTAATCCACAATGGATCTTTAAACAACATACCACATTTAGGTTTTATTCTGAACCTTTTTCGTTATGTTACTATAATACAGCATAATTATTTGTGTATTTATATATTTAAGCTCTACAAAATATTAAGTATCTTAAACTTAGTGGCACAGAGTACAAAGTAAAAATTTTGCATCTAAAATATAGTGAAGTATAATCAAAATCCATGTTAATAGGCTTTATATGAAGCAATCAGTTTCAGATAGACATAAACACAGGCAGGATTCACACCAGCTATAGAAAGCTGGCACGTTTAAGCCAATATTAGCTATCTATGTCACAAAAATAAAACAGTCTATGGATAAGACAGGAAGTTGTAACGAAGTTACTAGGCTAAAATATCACCGTCTGCATTCAAATTTTCAATGCCATGATGTGCAATAAAAATAACATGAAGAAAATATCTTTATTATACCTTTTCTTTTCCAGGGAAATAACAGTTTAGGTTATTTTACATTATATTCCAAACTTGGTCCAGTCATGCACTGCTTTGCTAAGAATAATCACATACGATCTCATAAATATGAGATGGATGTCCATGTGGCCAGGGTCACTGGGTAAAGTTAGAAAGTTCTCACAAAGGCAATGAGTCATGGGTGTCCTCAAAAGCTGAAGGGTGTATTCATGCTAGAAATGGAATAGATACGTGATCTATGTGCACAAGTAGCAGCTGGGCTATTCAGACCAGAAGTGAAATTTCTACATGGTCTAGTAGTCAGTTCACAATAACCCAAGGAGTCTGTATTTCCAGTGGCCTTCCGCAGCTGAGGCAAAATCCTCCCATACCAGTTTTCTCTCATTTGTCTTTGCAGTTTCCAAGAACCAGTTTCCAATCTTCTATTTAGCCATTTTACAGTTGACAGAAAAAATACACAAAGAATAAATTGGATGTATTATTTTGAAAACGACTCTGGTTAAAATGACAGGTATTTTGAATTGTTTTATGTCACAAAGAGCAGTATACATGGAAATGTTGACTGTTGACTCATTTAGTAACAATGTCAACCTTTCAAAGAGATGCACAAATATTGCTGTGGGAGGTTTGCAAAAAAAGAAAAAAAAACTGGGACATATGGTTGGAGAGCGCTTGTGCAAAAACATGAAGTAGATGGGAGAAAGATAAATGAGACAAATGTTGCAAGGGGGTTTTGTTGCATGTCATCATCTTTCCAAGTAGAGCTGCACTATGCTGAGGATCCCTCTTTATTAAAAAAAAAAAAAAAAAAGAATGAGGCCGGTGAACTGTGAAGGGACTCTGGAGATTCCTGCAAGACGGCTTTCCCTCCCACTCCTGCATGCCTCACACATCAATAAACCATTGTATGACTCACAGCTGGGAAGTCCTCGGGTGTTGAATCTGGCTGTGACTGTATATCTTTACTTCAGCACTTTCTTCAGCTGAAAGGTTAAATGCATGAACACATAGACTCCCTTAACAAACTGCTATTAGTTGTAAAAGCTAAGAATGTAGCCCTATTAGTTTCCATCTGGGTTGGGGAATACCATTAGGACTCCTCTTGCTGTATTTAGTGTGTAGATAATGTTCTCCAGAACCCACTGCAGCCATTACTGTCCCAGTATAATCATCCACGCCTTTAGCTTCATAATCACACAAATGAGCACACTATCAGGTGATTGGATGGTGTGTGTGTGTGTGGTGGGGGGGGGGGATTACAACCAAGAGGTCTTTTAAATGTAGGAAAGTCTAAAAAGTTTAAGTTAGGACAGCTGCAACCAGCCATACAATTTCAGCAGTGCTCCAAATCATTATCCACCTAACCATTTCATATCTGACCTCACACAAAAAAAAATCAACATTTTATCCATTTAGTCCTGGATTCAAGTCCGATTTTTGAAGAGAGAGTCTATTTAAATAGCAAACAAATGCTGCCCACAATATTTCATGACTAATGCTTCGACTGCCAACTGTTTAGAGAGGGTCATAGAAAAAAATCTATGCTACAGAAGCAGCAAGAAGGCAGAGGCCTTTTTGTGTGGAGCTTGCATGTTCTCTCTGTGTCTGTGTCCAAACCTTTGCCTGTTAGGTTAACTGGTCATTTTAAATTGGACATCTCTTTTTTTTTTTTTAGCTCTGTGACTATAGACTGTTGACCTGTCCAGCATGTACCAGTTCCAGTTATTGCAGAGTCTACTATCACCCTGCAACTACTGGCATAGGCTGCTAGTAAGTAATCAGAAAATAAGTGGGGAAAATAGCTGGTTTGGATGAACTAAGAGTGACGTGGGAGGGAGCTATATGTAATGGAGACCGTATGAAACAGGTGTGTGGATGAGTAGTGTTGGTTAGAAGTCAGTGTCTTGCTCTATATAACTACAAAGTGAGCACTATTTGAAATTGCTGGTTCTATTAGCATTCCAGCAACTTTATCAGCATCCAAATGAGCTTGACAGAGCATTTTAACATCTTTTTTTCCCCCTGAGTCATCTCTTTTAATATATGAAAACTTTCTATAGTGATGTGAGTGATCTCCTCCAGGATGACAATACCTCCTTCAGCAGGACTTCTTTGAATTATTTGATGAGCACAAAAATGTTGTGAATCATACAATCTTGTGAAAAAGGTTTTACATGTGCAAAGTTGCATGTGATCAAATCATAAGACTTCAGGAATAATGTCTTTTGGATATATGAGACCAATGTATGAGATAGATGAGACCACAACCGCTTTGGGTGGTGATTTGAGCTTGTTTTACACACCGGACATCTTGCAGTCAGAATGAACAACAAAGTCCTCTGTATGCTAAAGTATTCTAAATTCTTCCACAAAAATGTGAGAGATGGATAAAGTTCTAAAATTATTGCTTGAAGTTACTTAAGATGGTCCTATTAGCTATTGAATCACTGGATGAACATAACCCTGAGAAAAACATTTTTTTGCACATCACTATGTGCCAAGGCATTCACAGTCACTAAATCTAAAAACTGAATGAAGAACTACTAGGGTCTGGGAATCTGATTTTCCTTTGATTTGTCACCCAATTTAAGTGTTTTAAAATGGAGGAGATGAAGCGTTTTTACCAGGCTGGGTTCAAACATTCCTTGGATACTCACTGTATGATTGTTACTATTACTCTTCATCTATGGTGCAAACAATAACTGTATTTACAGATTCATGTCTATGCTGTTAACAATCTTGCACAGTGTTGTGAAGCTGTCGACTGGTTCCCTTTGGGCTATTTGCCTCAGTCTTTTATGTTATTTAAACCTGAAACTATCTCTCTGTGCACTGAATAACAGCCTGCAGATCACAGTATTTTTAGACTACTTGGTAAACACAGCACAGAGTAAGAAACTATTAAATAATACTCAGATACTCCATATAAAATTGCAGTGTTGAGATAATATGGTTCTTTATTGCTCTTCTTTTTTCCCCTTTTTCTGACTGAACTAAAGATCTCTAAAGGCAGACTTCATATTCAGCAGCTCCACCTCAGATGCCTCTTTCTCATAAGCTATCAACAGCCTTTTGAAGGTTAAGAAGCATCTTCAGTATAGACTCATGTAAACGATTTAGCAGATATTCAGACTGAATATGGGTGGGGTGGAATTTTCAGGCAACTTTCTTTTTGTCAGTTAGTCAGCACAGATCTGTAAAATCAACAGCTCAGTCATAATATGAATATTATTATATTAACACTTCATATATGTATTAATATATATTAATACTAATAATACTCCCATCCTCTGTCACTGCGACAACAAGTGCTACAAACACTGTTTTTCTAAGACCTAGCCTTCTATTTGAATACAAAATGAGAGAAGGACACCTAGCTCATGTTTGCAACAGCAATCCATCTTATGTAAGAGGTACTCCTGCTGTGGTGCATTAAACCAGACTCATAAATAATTTCAAGCTCACTCATGCTTTACCTTTTTGAATTATTTAAAGATTCATCTGCTTTTTACTGTTTAACATGTAAGCCAATAAACTAATTATTTACAGGCACGGTCAATCCTGGATTAAAAATGAATGCCTTTCTTTTATTTAAATGTGGTTTGTTTTGAAACATTTGCTATTTAATAAATAGGCATTAAAGTCATCTTGTGGCTACAGCTGGCTATTGTCTCTAAGTGGGTTTGACTCTGCTTGACTCAGAGCCATTGAAATCTGTACTGTCTGTCATTTCAATAGGCATGTACAAGGCCCATTTACAAAGGCTGGAGATAGTAAAACTGAGGGGCCAGCAGTTTTTTGTGGTTGTTTGGACATGCAAATTGTTATGATCGGTACTCTGTATGGAAACATAG
This sequence comes from Aulonocara stuartgranti, assembly GCF_965226115.1. Lineage (NCBI taxonomy): Eukaryota > Metazoa > Chordata > Actinopteri > Cichliformes > Cichlidae > Aulonocara > Aulonocara stuartgranti. The sequence continues at coordinate 14,366,157 of NC_138945.1, read as the reverse complement.
CTAGCATTAGCAAATAAAGTCCAGCAAGCAAGTAAGGATCAGATTGGCTGTGGTGTTTATGCTCATTTGGTACTAAGGGGCTGTCGCAGCAGGAACCAAGATCCATCAAATCAGGCAACTTTTTTTTTTAATTCTCCAATTTTGGTGAGCCCATTTGAGCCAGGCTCCTTTTGTTAGTTACGAGGAGTGGCACTGATGTGTTCTTCATCTGCTGTAGCCCATCTGCTTCAAAGTGAAAAGTGTTTTCTTCAGATATGCTCTTCTGCATACCTTGGTTGTAATAAATGGTCATTAAGTGTGCCTATGCCAAAAGGCACACTTATTACTATTGCTCGGATTTATTATTATTTGAGTTACCGTTGCTTTCCTATTAGTACATTCTCCTCTGACCTCTGGCCTCAACAAGGCACTGTCTCCCAGCTCACTCACTGCTCACTGGATAATTTCTTTCTGTCTTTTTGTAATACCAGTAGATCTACAGAAATAATTTGGTTGACCAAATATAAGTTTAACCAGCTGTTTTCCTAATACAAAACCTTTTTTATCCCCCTTTTTAATTAAGCCTACACACAATTTTATAGAATATGATGCTCTACTGTAGACCCCATAGTCTCTGTGGGGGGTTTGTTTGTTTGTTTTGTTTTGTTCAGGGTTTTTTTGTTTGTTTGTTTGTTTGTTTGTTTTTGAAGCTATAAAGATTGTCTACATACCAGTTGTCAGAAAATTCCTTTGCTTTTATAACTGCTATAACTGTTAAACCTCTGCAGCACTCCATCTCAAGCATGCCATCTGACACTGGATAAAGCTGACATATATGGATTGTGAAAAATGTATAGCATATATGTCTGTATACAACTCTCCGTGAGCTGAAGATTCTTTTAATTGGGTACAATTAAAAAAATATTTAAAATAGTTCAAATCAGACAGCTGTCAAAGTTACATCCCTTTTATTGTGAGTATCGTGTGTTTTGCCTGATAATAATGGTGCTGCTGGTAATTTGAGAAAGGATACCTTGGCTTTGAAATAAATATTAACTGACAATTTTAAGCCATTGCAAGTCTGTTATGCTTAAGTATGAAGTGTATCGTTTACAAATGGTTAGGCTATAACGTTTTTTTCTGTACAAATTTAGTACAGACCATTTTAGTGATTAGACTGCCTGGTCAGAAAGTTTTCAGTGAGAATTCTCCATTCTCACTGTCATAAAAAATGAAGGATGTTCTGAAAGGCCAGACATTTAATATAAATAAAATTTTACTTATCATCTCCAAAGGATATGATCACTCTTCTTGAGTGATCAATCTGCATCTTTTGCTATCCACAGTTTAGAACAGTTAAGACTTGAAGATAAATGGTGATCCTAGTCTTTATTAAGGGTGGCTGTAGCTCAGGAGGTAGAACAGATCACCTACTAATTGGAAGATTGATGGGTTGATCCAGGCTGCATGACAGATGTCAGTGGGCAAAACACTAACCCAACGTTGTTCTCCGTGCATCCATCAGAGTGTGAATACTTGAAAGAAAGCGCAATATAGGAACCCGTCCACTTACTATTATGTGTTGGATATTGAAGTTTTCATCAATGATTGTTATTTTTGTTTCTCTGCAGCACTGACAGAAACTATGGCCTGTTTTTCCAGACCTCCTGCACTCCCCCAGTTTGGCACTCTTATGGGCTTGTCTGTTTGATGTGCGCAGTATTTCTCTGCCGTGTAAGTGGGGAGCCATTTTCACTCATGCGGATGACAATTATAATTCGACTAGAAAGAGAAACTGCTGAGTTGGCAAAGCCTGCCTGCCTTGGGAAGGTCAAAGCATTCCTGTGTCACTGACAAATGAGCTATATTTCAGGCCACTGCTTGCTACCGTTCTGCTCTGTTGTCCTTAAAATAGGAATGGCATGAGGAGGGGACACACCCACATGTGCTGGCATAGTGTAAAAAATGTACTCTGTTTATGTTCCTCGTTCTCGGTATTCAGTGCTTTACTCAGACATGCTGCATCCTTAATAGACAACATGCAGATTGATACCTAAAAATATTTCTCTTCATGTTAAGTCATATCAAATCAAATAACCAATGAAATTTGATTAAACAAGTTTATCAAATGAAAATGTTTTTCTTTTGGACAACATTTGATTATTGATGGGTTTAGATTTTATTATTGTCATTTGTATTAGGAAACATTTAACCATATATGCTTAGAGGTGTATAATCAATTGTGTAGTGATAGGATGTGTGATCTTTAGCAGGCTACAAAGGCTTGGTGTGTATTCCACACTGGAATGCACACCTACATCCTAGGAGCATGAGAGAGGTCGTACCTTGTTTTATTGTTTTATGGTAGGATTAACGTAGCTACGTCTGTTCTAGTCTAAGTGCTTTTTGTTTAGATGAACTGCTGGACTACTTCACCATGTTATCTAGGGTGAACCATCTAGGGTGAGGGGGAGGCTACCTTCTTCCTGACCAAGGATGTTTGCTTTTGTGCTTTCATGTTATATGACCCTTTGATCAGCAGTACCACACACACACACACACACACACACACACACACAGTATTCTTTGTTCACATGTATACGTATGCAAGATGCTATATGTTAATGACCCTATGCATATTCATGTAACCACAATAAAAGGAGTGCTATGGGGAACCTGTCTGAGAGTCTGACAGAGGTCAAGTGGTGGGACGACACTTAGCTCCAGGCAGGTCTCCCTCATGCATGAGTAAACCAGAGAACTTTGGTGCCTTGTCTCTTGCTTTTTGCTGCGTAGCAAATTGTCCTTAACGTTCCAGCGAATAGGTTCAAGCTACAAACCTATCATTTATCTTTGATAAAAGTCACACAATTGACATTAACAACCCCAAAAGGAATGTTACCGGTACATAGATGTTTTGTCATTTATTCAAGAAAATGATCAATATATGTATTATTCTTCTATGGGAGACGCAAGTACTCCCTTGACATCAATTCAGTTCAATTTTATTTATTTATACAGTACCAAATCACAACAGTCACCTCAAGGCGCTTTATATTTTAAGGTAGACCCTACAATAATACATACAGAGAAAAACCCAACAAACTGAACTATGTCACTTTCAGCATTATAGATGGTCTGTAGCCACATGTTTCATTGTATCTTGATACTGTTTTTCTTACTGGTTTGAGTAAAATGCTTTATATTTATAAATGTTAGCATTACATTTATGTGGTCTATGTAACTGTTCAGTTCAGGACTAAAATGGTATGTGGGGCCTAAAATAAGATTTTGAGGAACAACCTCTGATCTTTTGTTGCTTTATTTCTTCCACAAGCAAAAAAATCAATCCAAACTCACTCTTTCTTTGCCTCTTTTCCGTATTTAAAGAAGAGATGCCAACTCTGTCCCCATGTAGGTTAAAACAAACCAAGTAAAAGATGGCCTTGATTTAAACATGTCATCTGTCATAACTGATCAAAATATTTTTGCAAACTTTTGTTCCTTTCATTAATATAAAAACATTCAATCAAATTCTTGGCTTGAATTTTTTTCCTTCTTTTGTAGCTAATTCATTTCTTTAAACTCTCTTAGCTTTAACAACACTTAGTTAAACTTAGTAAATTAGTCAGCAGCAAAACAGTAGGCAGCAAGTGGTAAATAACAGGAGGCAAATAGGCATCTCCATCTCACATGAGTAATCATGCTTCTCACGTGAAATAGCGCGACGGCTGGGATACTGCCATGCTTATTACAGCACCTGTGAAAGAGTGTCTCCACTGCGAGGTTTCACACAGTTCAGTGGCTCAGTGTATCCTCTCACAGGAGTCAAGCTTGATTCTGTAAATCAATTATGGAAAGGGCTTAGTAACTGTGGTTTGACAAAGTACGTTAATGAGTGACTGCAGGTGTGAAAGACTGAATGTGTGTGTCATGCCACCTCGGGCTTTTGGTTGGATTATCAAACAATGAGCCCGAGGGCACAGACCACTAATTATTATGAAAATACAGCATCTGGATCAAGCAATTTACTGCACTAAATCACTTTCGTCATTGCTTTCCTCTAATGCACGCTGTATTCTTTTTTTATTTCATATCTAATTTATAGATTAAACAAAAAAGGCTTATTTATAGTGCAATATGTGCAATAGTGCTGTATTTCCTTAGTATAGGGGAAATAGGCAGAGCTGATAAGGAGATGTTGAACATATACCCTACTTAACCAAACTACCACACTGCCTTCTACTGGTCTCACCTAGCAAAGACAGGTGCTTTCCTCCAATTGAAATTGGCTTCTTTAGTTCAGTATAAACTTCTTCAAAAAGTCCAATTACACACTTACTCATAAACAGCTCAACAATGAGGTTGTATTTTAATGCTTTAAACCCTTGATATACTAATTTTGTATTTTTAAAAAATCCTTTACAACTCCAGTTAAAGTTACAGTTAAAATCATAAAGAGTTCATTTGCAGGCCCCTTCAACATTATTACTAATAAACAGTTGTGTTTTACTGCTATTAAGCAATGCACAGCTGGATTTGAATGGTGCTATATAAACATCAAATTATAGTAATTATGATTATTTCACTTGTGACAGTATATTTACTGCTTTACTACATAATGGCATGTGTTTCAATTATTTTACCCACCATAATTTAAATATTTTTGATGGGACAGCATTTAACAGCCACCCTCCAACTAACTTTGACCAGACACACAATGCTGTGAGCCAGAGGGAATAAATAAGAGAATAGCAAAAGTAGAGCAACAGCTAAACTTATAAGCACAACCAATTGACCAAAGGAGGCCAACTTAGTGTGGAGCGTTTTCATATAGATCTTCAGCTCTCCCGTGAGGCCATTCTTGCAGATGTTAGGGCAGAACTCTGACTAGACACATAAACTAGAAACAGACTGTAGCAGAGGGTGGCCACTAACTGCTCCAGACTTCAGACTTGATAAATAACACCATTCAGATTTCACACAGCTTCTGGTAAAACTCTCACTGACTTCCAGGAAGTAAACAATGAATTTCAGTATCTTTACATAAGTCTTTGATGTCACCTGACATTTAAAAGTGATTTTCTAAGTACATGAAAAGTTCTGGTCTTAAAGAGCTTTGTGCTTTAAACAACCTAACATATGTAATTTAAAAAAGTATGCAAAGCCCTAAAACTGCAAAAGCTCAAACTTAATTTTCTGCATGTAGCAATCTGAAAAACCATGGAAGCCCTTTATGGACTTGAACTTACCCCACCTTCCCTTCATATGCTTTATACAACATCTCATGCACCAGTTTGTTTGTTTTTTCCCCAACAACTAACTGCTTTTCATCTCACCAATCTGGAGCAACTCATGGTTCAGTATCTTCTCCAAGTAAACATTGGTATACAGACTGAAGCAGCCAAGGTTTGAACTACCAACTTTCCAACTAGCACATGGCCTGCTCAACCTCCTGAGCCACAGTCACAGTCACCAAAGCTACAGTACAGTTTACTACAGTACAAATGTCATACCTTAAACATAATGACTCAGACATGTCAAAACCTGTTGCAGTTAACCATTATTGTGGTTAAACAAGCAACAACAACACTCTGAAAAAAGTGTAGGTTCAGAGTGCACAGGCAGTGAGAGTGAGCTGGGCGATTATACTAACAATGAAGAGAAACTATGTGAAGAGCAAGTATAAGAAGAGTAATTTCATATTAGACAGAAAAAAACTGAAAAAAGTGAATGATGAACAGTCATGTGAAAAAGAAAGCTTTCACTGGTGAAAAACTAATGCTTTTTTCTTATTTTCTCTGAAGAACCTTTCCAAGATATCAACTATACATAGTCCGAGCTGTTGGACCTGTATGGGATAAATCCACTCACCCATACACAGAGATAAAGAGAGGGAATTTTATCTGTTATCTACACCATAGACCACCAGCAGAGGGCACGCAAGGCAGATCATAGTCTGATCCAAGCCTATAGTCCGGCCTTCTGAACGAATTATTGTGCAAGAAATGCAACTGATCAACAATCACATCCGTATGGAGAAAGTTTCTTTGTGACAGTTAAACCACTGGTTGTAACAGGAAGAAAACTACAATCAGAGCTACCAAACAACCAACTGCTAAAAATCTCATGCCTTTTTAAATCTAATACTTTCTTTCACCTCGCTGAGAATAAATATTCCTGCCCCCAGAGAAGTGTGTGGCACCTGATGGAGCAGCTGTTTCCTTCCTTTTTACCCACTTGGAGCTGCTGACCCACGAGGAATATTCAGCTCGAAAGAGGATGTGATTTAATCACATTACTGCATGATCAGCCCTATCTGACTCGTGGTTCTAGTTCTTGACTCCTCACTTCTTAATGACTCACAGATTCTCCAAGTCTGAAATAATTAGTATGCCCCATTTAATCATCAGCTGAAATCCTCTCTAGTAAAACAACATGTTACAAACCCTTTCCCAGACCAGACCACCGAGTTGCCCAGCGACTGCCTGGATTTTCAGAGACTTAATATGAAAAGAAGGGATTGGCTTGTAGAAGCTCAGCCACAGCTGATTTCACTTGTAAAGTCCAATACTGCTTTTCTTACACATTTTTTTCCAATGAAAATACTCAGTTCTTTCTGTCTCACAAGGTTAAACTACAGATAAAAATTTAATTGTGCGAACAGAACATATGAAAATAAATGCTTTAAACTGGCTCTGTTAAAAAGATTGCGATAAAATAATTCAATATCAGAAATTTATTTCTATTGAGTAAAGACTGATAAGCAAATTCACTTTACTGTAATGACTGCAGCAGTGAAATAGCTGTTGAAAATATGTCTAAAAGTTTAATCTTCCTGCCACTCAGATTTTTTCCTCTAATGGAAGAAAATAGTTGGATTGTGCTCCTAACAGGAGTCTTGTGGTTTCGAAGTCTCATGGTTTCATGAAAATGCATCCAACTCAAAAAAAAACCACCCATGACATGGTTCTTTTCTCCTCTCCTCTCCTCTTTCCTTCCCTTCCCTTCCCCTTCCTTTCCTTTCCTTTCCTTTCCTTTCCTTTCCTTTCCTTTCTGTAACTGACAAAACTGCTGTTTGAATTTCACATGACAAGGCCTGATAGTCTGAGATAGATATATTGCCTAAGGATTATCATATGACTCAGGGTTGCCATAAGTACAGGTCTGTACAGGCTTATATTAAACAAGAACAGGAGACAGGGGGAAGGGATTTCTTATGAATGAATGTGTTATTCAATGTGGAATAAGCAACTAGAATTAGAGTGTTCAAATTCAAATTCAAATTTTATTTGTCACACACACAACCATACACAGTATGACATGAGGTGAAATGCTTGTAGCTGTGCAGTGCAATGCCCGACCATTAAATGACAGTGGTTTTACAGTATTTACAATTTACAGGTTATACAAAATTTACAGATTTAACTTAGAAATTTACAGTAAAAAAAATGTGAAAATAGCAGAAAGAGATTATAAATTATAGGAAGTGTGCATGAAGAAAAACCAGGTGTGTGTGGTGATGTGATGTGTGTGAGAGTCCAGTTATATAGTGATGTGATGTGTGTGGGAGAGTCCTACACCTGGCTCAGGGCCCGAATAGCCTGGGGGAAGAAGCTCCTCATTCTCTCTGTTATGACATTAAATATTTTATCCAGACTATTTTGTTTTGTATGTTAAATTGTATTTTCTTCATTGGGCTGTATTAACTAATTATCTTGTTAAGGAAGACTAATCAATTGAGGAAAAGTATAATGTATTTGCATCTGATTTACAAGATAATAAAGGCTAACTATACAATATATTAAAAATATCTGTGATTAAAGCCTCAACCTTGTTAAACTTATTAAAAACTATTTTCTCCTCAGCACACCTTAAGCTATTTTCTTTTCTCGAACTCCGGAGTGTATTTTTTAGCCCTTCTAAATGTATTTACAGTAAGCTACTATAAAAGGTGGGCGGGGCCTGTTTCCAATTTAGGAGGGGATTTGATGACGTGCTTCAGCCAGCGCCCCTGCGCACCACACAATTGAGAACAGGCGCTCTAGCACGAACCAAGAGGAAGCCCCAGACGTCAGTTGAACATGGCGTTGAGCTGGATAGCTGTCAAAAACCTACCTAGGAAAAAAAGCGCTGTAAGGGTCACGGCGTTTTTCTGAAACTCTACTGCGGATTAGTCGTAAATACTGAAGCTATTTTGAACACGTTTATCTGCTTTTTATCCGAGTCTCTTATTTCTGGGACTCAGTGAACGCTGAAGAAAAGGGCGGTAGAGCGGTGTTGACAGCTAAGGTACCGGACTCAGCTAACGTTGATCTCTGTCAGAAAATGTGTTGAAACCTCCTTTGCTAACTAACGTTTACTAGCTGGGAGCTAGCTGTTGATTTTGTGTGTCCTAAGATATTAGTCAGTCGATAAGAGCGCAACATGGTTCTATAAACTGTTGCTCGTTTTTTCTTTCTTTTTTGGTTTTGTTTTGTTTATTTGTTTGTTTTTTCGGGTCCAAGAAACTGGGCTACTATATTGTCATTCCAAACCTAACGTCATATGCCAGGTTTGTGTCCCCGGTGTTAGTGAGATAGGTTACGAAAATGTCAGATAATCAGAGTTGGAACTCCTCCGGTTCTGAGGAAGATATAGAGCCTCGAGAAGAGCCTGGACATCCCATTGGCATCGCCGAGTTCAGCGGATACCTTAGTAAGGTAAGTCACGTTTGAAAGCCTTTTTTATGTATTTATTTTCCTCGCTCAGTCTCGCTGTCATGTCCCGTGGGTCTAAGTGGCACAGCTGTGTCCGTATACGTATCAGGAAAAAATCTGGGTAATGTGGTGACAAATCGTGGTATGTCTCCTTTAGGAAAAGGTTATCCAGTGAATCCGCCCAACAACATTTCCATCAATGTTATAGCTATATCAGACCAGTAATCCCTCTGAAGTAAAAGGAAAGCCCCCAGTGAAACCAGATGACCAGCTTGTGTAATGCACAGGTCTTGTAGCCCTCAAGCTACTAGATGTAACATTTATTTAAAGCCTGTACTGTAAAGCAATTCAACAAAACGTTTGCTTAGTATAACTAGACTAGTATTGTTGTTCAACTGTCCTGATTTTCTTTAGTAACGGGACTGTTAAGTCTTCTGGTAGACAAAGTCTAATCTCTGTAACCTATTTTGCCATATGGTTTTGCTCATGTGTGTCACCCTTTTTTGGGCAAATTGAGCAAGGTTTTAATTTGTTAAGCTGCTGACAAGCTAATGTGGTAATCTCACTGTACACAGGCTGTCTCTGAACAGATCGCACGCTGACCTGCTAACCAAGCATATTGTGCGATTAAGCAGATCTGTAACCAGATGAGCTCACCTGTTAAATCGAACTAAGCTATACATACGTCATAGGTCTTGAGGTTTAATGAGTCTAAACCTTAGATTAAATTCTATGTGTCAGAATGTTTTTCATGGAAAATTTAAGTTTGTTTTGATTTATTCAGTCCCCTACTGTGAAAATGCTTGCTGTTTTAGTGCAGTCTAATACCACAGAAACTATCTTGTTCAGATGGTACCAAACAGCAGTACAACTGCCAGCATCCGTATCTAGCATTTTGGCTAGATCACTCCTCATGGAGCCAGAACAGCTCAGTCCCATCTTGGGGTATGATCCACAGATCAGTCCATCCCACACATGCACAATTGGACTTAGATGCTTGGTATTTGAATGTTATCCTTGAACAGTTTTTACAGTTTGTGCAGGTAGTCCGCAACAGTGTTAATGCACGTGGTAGCTGTAAAAGTAACATCCTTATTAATGGACCTGAGGTCTCCAAGGAGAGCATTATGCTTCTTAAGCCTGCAGGCCTTTTTCCTAAGTGCATTCGGTAGGTAGCAGTCTCTTCCCCAGGTAAACAGCTCACCTGGCTGTCCTCATGAAGTAAAAGAAAACACAATCTATTAGGGCAAGTCACCTTGTTCAATTGCTCTAGGGTCCAGTTCTGGGTGTTTTGTGGTTGAAAGTGGTCAGCTTGGGCACTTGGCTGAAAAGTAGCCATGAAGTTTTCAGCAGTTTGTGCTACAGTAGCTCTTCAGTAAGGCTGAAATTCAACCTCACATAGATCAGCCATAATGAGCCTTGGGCAACTGGGAACCGAGGTGTTAAAAATTTAATTTTATTACTAAATTGCACATGTGTTTGAACTTTCTTGTCCCCCAGTATAGAAAAGTATTGACGCTGCTAATTTTTATTTTCAGTGGACAAACTACATCCACGGCTGGCAGGACCGTTGGGTTGTGCTGAAAAACAACACACTGAGCTACTACAAGTCTCAGGATGAGACAGAGTATGGCTGCCGGGGTTCCCTCTGTCTTAGCAAAGCTGTTATTACTGTGAGTACTGCACTTGTAATTTACCAGAGGCGACTGATTACTGACCAGCTAAAGTTGTGAAACTTGTGCAAATGTGGTTCTTACAAAACATCTTGCAAGAATGGCTGCTCTTCTAACACTTCACTAAGAACTACATCATGTGACTCTCATTCTTGTGCAACTGTAATTAGGATAGACCAAAAAATACAACTCCAAGCTGTTAGAAGCAGAGATCACCATGCTCATCAGATCTTTCATATAATCCTGTCAGAGAAATTTATGTTCCCACTCTTTCACCTTTCATCTATTCTCACTGGGATCCCGAGGTCAGCTCTTTCTGACAGGCTCTTTCCAAACAGTAACAGGGGAAATGAATAAGTTATCGTTTCTAGGCAGCGCTTTGCTATTAGATCTGTTTGTTCAGCTTTAACCATTCCCAGCACATCTAAAAATTAACTTTTGCTCAGCACTCTCTAGGGAATTAGCTTCTCACTCCAGTGAAAACACCCCATATTTTTGGAAAAATAGCAGGTGATGTCCATTCACAGACAGTTATTGCAGTGTAGTGACAGGCGTGTTACTTACTTAGTGTATGTCATCTATTGAGTAACATGCTTCATTGCATTGAATCAGTTAGCCATATTTACAATCACACCATACTCACCGGTCAAATGTTTACAGTTTTCTGACTTCTTCCTTTTGTCATTTCTGTTATGGGCTCAAAATCAAAATTTTACATTGGAATAGAAACAAACTGAAGGTTAAAAATGTTCCACATAACAAAACATACATGAATGTCATGTCTGCATACTATGGCTGCAACTAAAGATTATTTTGGTAGTTGACTAATGTACCAATTTGAAAATAATCAAACGTATTTTTAAAATTACTCAATAGAACATCAGAACAAAAATGAAATAAATAACATTAAGTAATACAAATTACAGTGCTAGTAGTATTTAAAAAATAATAATGTGCAAATAGAAAAGTAAAAAAATGGCTTCTGTCAATAAGCTTAAATAAAGCTTCAAATCAAATAAAAAAGATTTTATTTTCCAGCCCAAAATAACAAGTTTCCAAAGTTTCCAGATGATTCAGTTCATGAATTCATGAATGCCGTGGACGTGCTCTGGAGTGAGGCTTGCTCTTATCTTTGAGATAATGTTCCCAGCTGCTGATAACAACCCTAAAGATGCTCTGTCATGACTTCAGCCATTTGAGAAGTGCATAAGCCTCTTTACAGGACAAACTTATCTATACACCTGTGCTTAATACTAGTAAAACAGAATTAGAATAGATCAGTACTAGTCACAAATCTTGTTGTATATCATAGTTTCTCAGATGGTGTAGTGTTCAAATATGGTCCAACCCACAAGTTAACGACCTAATGTTAGCTGGAAGAGATTTACTATTCAGAATAAATGCTAATATTATTGTGAAGGGGAAAAAGGAGGGGAAAACTAGGAGACAGTGTAGCTGCTTCTGTTTAATGGTTCAGTGTCATCAGTTATGCAAACTGCATACATATTATATCTTTATTCCAGAGGGAAGTAACGGAAGTCTATGTTGCACTCCTAATAGATTTTATTCAGGGTAATGACAGTTAAGAGATTTTGCTTAATGCATCATTTCGTGTGTGTGCGTGTGTGTGTGCGCATGTGTTTGAGACTATTTCTCTCTTGGGGTCAGTTTCCATAGTATCAATATTAAGTTTTGGGTAAACCAAACAAGACTCCTCCAATAACTCATCAGCTCATTCGTAGTGTTGGCATTGATTCTTTGGTGGTGTATAAATTATAGTTTGTTATAAATGCTTTGACTATGAGAAATTCTCAAGCAGTGAAACTGATAAAGGCTTACAGTTAAATCTCTGATATTAAAGTATTGTGTGGAAAATGTGGAATTGATAAGGAACTTCTTCTATTATCCTTTAATCACCTGCTAACTTTTATTAGCTCAAGATTTATTTCTGAGTCGGTCTGTTTTCTGTTTGTTGACTTGGTCCTGAACTGTTTTGTCATGTTGTTCCAAGTTGTGGTTATAATGTGATTGTAGGATAAGTGTATCTACAAAGGCTGACATGACCATTGCCATTTTTAGCTCCATGGTCAGTTAATAAGCACACTGGCCTACTTAGACTCTCTCACTGGAACTGGTGAGCAGTAGATGTTTTCGTCTGTATGAGGTAAATGCAAAAATGGATGGTGATATCCTGGGTCTTTCTGCAATGGTATTTATGTCACAATGAACCACTTGAAAGAGTTGGAGAAAAAGAAGAAGTTAAATAGACCAATGCCAGTGAAGCTTTGCAAGGTGTCTTTAGCCAGCAAGTGTGTCTCTTCCTGATAGTGTGTGACTTCCTTCACAGTGAAGAAACATGTGCCTTATTGTGTAAGTAACTAAGAAAATGTTCATGGCATCATTGACTCTTGCTGATTTAGCTTTCCTTTTCCCTTTGACCACTTGGTGAGTCAATGCTTCCTCTACTATGACTGTAAGTGAATCCTGTTTTGGTCCCAGACAGATGCAGAAAAATGTTCCTGGCACTTGGTCTTAGTTCAGTGTTGAAGGAATAAGAACATATTATATTGTTATATTGTGTTGTTATATGTCTGAAGTTCATTTAGGTGGAGAATTAATATATTGTTTAGATTACATTTAGCTCTTTCAAAGTTTAGTAGGGTGTTTCAGGGTTTACTGTGGTTTCACTCCCTCCTCCTTTTTTTTTCTTCTACTGAATTGTTGTGACTTCTTTTCTTGTACTCCTATTCATGCAGTTCGGGAGATTGTGACTGCAGACACGTACACAAGCTAAAAAGAGGTTAGATGGGAGAGGACAGAAGGGGACGCTTTTTGGTGCTTTGTAGGAAGTTTATATTTATAAGAGAATAGAGACAGGGTGGGGCTGTTTTGCCTCATCATTTTCATGACCAAACCATAAATATTTTAGCTGTAAATAAGTTCATAAAATGTAGTTATTTATCTACCGTGCTGGGTGGAAAACTACCAAACAAATAAGATTCATAGACACAGCCACTTGTATAATAGTCTCTGATACTAATTCACACACACACACACACACACACATAGATGGATGGATGGATGGATGGATATCTATAGCTAGAGATAGGTGCGTGAATTATAAAGTACAGTAGCAATTCACATAAAGGCAGGGATTGTGGGGGATGCTGCCAGAGGCCTTTGGCAGCAAACACAGGCAAGGAGAACGGCACAATACCCTGAATAAAAAGAATCAAAAGAATCGCTGAAATAATCACTCACTAACACTCCCTCTTAAAGGCATCACTAATGGTCACAATCTGCTATTTTTCCCAGATAGATTTCTAAATATCTAGGTTAAATAGTGAAAGTAACATTATGAGGCAAAGAGAACTGCATGTTTGATCCAACCTTTATTAGATATTGGCCTTTGAAGATGTAAAAAAAAAAAGTATCGATTTGTCAGGGGACCTTCAGAGCTTTACTGCAGTCACATCTAAAATATCCATCCCTTTGTTTAATGCCTGTTTGTTCTGTCCATGGTCACAGGGGACTAATAAGGTAATGGACTCTGGACAACATGTATTCACTAGGCCTTCATATTCACTTTGATAGTTAATTCATCAAACTGCACAAATAAACTGACACAGAATAAACAATCCATGCACTTTTATTTAATTGTTTTTTTCGTCTGCTTGCCTTTCTCATGTGGCTGTGTTTGTTGTCAGCATGCCATGTCATCTTGTGAAAGAGCATGTCAGAAATGGATTTTTTTTCCCTTGGATCCAAGTAACTTCTCAGACTTGGTGCAGGTTCCTATTTGCCATGATTATCTGTTAGTAGGCCAACATCCAGCAACCAGATGTCACCAGAATCCAGATTTATACACTTCCAAGTTTTGTGCATGACTGCAACCAGCTCTCTCACGTGTGTTTCCATAGTTTTAGTATAGTATAGTTGTAGTAGATAAGCAATATTTGTAGTAGTGGGGGAGCTTTTAACAAGTGATTTTTCTCAAAAAGAGTGGTCATTGCTTATATGGAGGTTAATCTCCCTCATTTAGATATATGAAAAATGCAAAGACAACAGCTACTTGTGATTTCTGTAGGTTTGAATCCAGTCCTTTGTTTCTTTTAACTGATACAGGGTCAAGGATGCCACATGCTTACTTCCTTCCTTGCATTTGTTTCCTCTTCACATGTGTCTCTGTGACAGCTGTTGGTTTTATGTAAGTGCTGCTGGTAACTCCTAAATGAGCGTTTGATTAGGAGGGCATTCAGTATTCACTCAGATGCTGTGGTATTGACATTGAGCATCTGCTCTTGGCCCCAGTGCTGCCCAGATGCCAGGCAATATAGTCAAACCACACTCTTCCAATGAAATCTACTTAAATTCCCTGTAGTGGGCCATTTCTTACTCTGCCAATGGACTCAAGCATTCTGCAGTTAAGCTCAAGCCATCTCGAAGCGTATTAGATCACACAAGAGCAAAGTATGGCCAGTAGACTGTCTTAGACTGGGGTGCTATGTGATAAAATCAAATAAAAATGAAATCCACAGACCAAAAATCATGTTAATGGTGATTTCAACAAATCAATCCGTCTTTGGTTATTTTTAACGGAGAGGTTATTATATGGAAGAGTTGCACATTAAATCTTGTTTTACTGTGAAGAGGGACAATAAAGGAATTCTATCCAGTTCATCTGTCCCTTGGACTGTATGTTTCAGTATCGCACAACATGCCAGACTGCCAGTCTTAGATTGTCCCGGGACATTAATATTCTAGGAACGTGTTGATGCAGAGCTGTATTAGGGTTGAGTCTATCAAGACAAAAGAAGTTTGATTTTTTTTTTCCACTGGAAAATATTTGACTGCTCTTTGGAAACAAATGAAACTGTCTGCCTTGAGTTCACATTTATAACATAAGTGTATGCACACTAAGTTTCATTCATGACGTGTGCAGTGGTACATATTTGACAATCAGTCCGATATAAACTACTTTAGAAGTTGATGCACCATGTAATCGTTTTATTTAAGTAATCTCTTCATTGTGACGACATGTTTCAACTCATATGTCCCAGTGTGTTGCCCTTTGCTTACTTTACCTTAGTATGAACTATTTCAAAAAAATAAATAAATTGCTCATCCTTGTATTAGACAGTGAGCTCATAATTGCTCGTAAATGTATGTAGCTCTATGTAGCTTGGTTCACAGAATTAAAAAAAATACTTTATAGTAGTGTTAATGTGTTATAGATTAAATGGAGGTTCATAGATTGGAATAATCAATTAAGTAAAATTACAATGTTTGCCCTCACAAGTTGATATTGATTCAGTAACCCAGGAAATCGATAATTGCATTAATTAAACACTAAAACTGTTAACTTCAGTCACTTTTTCTCCCTGGAAAAAAAATCATGGCAATGAAGTCTTTGCAGTGTTGGATCCCCTTATAGCCCTCCATTATAAAGGACTAAATTTGTTATATTTATTGCAAACACAATAAATACAGGTTACAGATGTGTTTATTTATTGTGGCGAGCATACGAAAGTAGAGATTTTTTTTTCTTTCCTTCTATTAAACTGCATTTCTGTTCATTAAGAATTTTCATTTCTCTGTGCCCTCTAACCTCTATCTGTGACTCTTTGAACAAGCCAGGCTTTTACTCATACTACCCTTTGCAATTAGACGTTGAAAGCAGTTTAGCTTTGGGACTTAACTGCAGAAGTGTCTTTTCACAAGGTCTGATGCTACATACGTAAATGCCATCATTACCTCTTCCATTACTGTCACACAAAGTCTGGTTGCATGCAACACCAACACAGTGGATTTGCAGTTCTGACAGTATACTGGAGAGCTATTAGGAGTGTGCTCCATTGTGCAAAAATGCTTTACAAGTTATCTGCCACTGCTCCACCTGTAATACACCATTTTAAAATTGAGACTTCTGTGCCTGTCATGCACTCTTCTTTGTCTTCCATCACTTTGTGATATATAGATTGGTCTAAACTAAAGACAGGCTATTATTAAAGGAAAAGCAGGAACAGATTGCTGCCCACCATGTAACATACAAGGGACAGCAGTTTGCTTTTGGACTGTCTTTTTAATAGCTACTTTCATGGGTGACCACCCCTCACATATGCCTTGCTGTGCTCTCCTAAACAGGAAAGTCAGCTGGTTTTCCTGTTGGATTGAAAAGAACATGAAAGCAAATTCTGAATTTTATGGCTATATCACTACAGATATCAAGTCAGCTTGGTTCCCATAACTGGCCTCATTTACCAGAATCTCACACACTGATTAACCTAGTTTTTGTCCTATATTCTTTTTCTGTGTGTATATTTTTTTTTTCAGCCTCATGAATTTGATGAGTGCCGGCTGGATATGAGTGTAAACGACAGTGTGTGGTACCTCAGAGCTCAGGACCCCGAGCACAGACACCAGTGGATTGAATCGATTGAACTGCACAGGGTAAGTCTTTAATACAGCAGACCATGAACTGGTGTTATCAAAAGAGATCAAATTCTTGTCATATTTAGAGATGTCATCTCATTCAGAGATTTGTAAGTGTGTGTTTATTGTTTGCTTGTGTGTGTGCTTGTATGTATTTCTTAGAGTATCAGAGAAGGGAGGAGAGAGAAGGGAGGAGTCCAGGGAAGAATAATCATCCCTCCACCACTGGTGCGTTTGTTGGCAAGACCAAAGGAGTGTAGGAGCTCTTGTGCATTTGTCTGTAGCACAGTAGTGTTACAGCACGTGTTTCTGTTTGCACAAATTCATATTTATTTATTTTTATCCATAATTGTGTACTCTGTGTGGGCACTTTAATCCTAGACAGTTCTCTACTGGTGCGTAAGGGCTTTTTAACAAAGTAGGTATACATAGCTCAGTTATTCTAACACTGGAGTTAGCTGAGGCTTAGCATGATCCTTTTTCAAACACAGACACTGAACACATAGGTAACTTGCTGAGGAAGCTGTTTGAAGAGCACAACTAAGATTTGTTTAAATCATTTTTGTTGACATTACCCAGATATCTCAGATAACCCATGACTATGCAATCTGTATTTTTTTTTTTTTTTGCTTTGGCATCAGTGGCAGAGTGAATTTATACACTTTTAGAGTAGAAGTTTGTCATTTACATGTTTTAGTGCATGGAGAGCAACAGTGGTAGCCAGCATATTTATTCCATGGATAAAAGACAGTAGTGGCTTTGAGGACACTCTTATGTTTATGCATGTACATCCATATTACTCAATGTATGTCACATGTGTGAATATGTTTTGCATTTTTTGCCACAAAGATAATTCTTTGTGGCATGTGTGATTTAGCATTTATGCCTGTGTTTAAAAAAGGCAAGAAATCACACAAACTAATTTTTAAATAGAGATTTTGTGTGTGACTATTTAAAGGGGCCCTGCTACACTCATTTCAAATGCAATATTCCTTTACCACGCCTTCTGCCTCTCTGCTTACACACATGCTGCTCACACATGGTACTTGATTTTAGGAAATCCCCGCTCTTTACCCTCCTCCTCCCCGTCTTCGATCATCTAAGCACCAGTGACTCGGACAAAGAATAACAAAGAATGAATCTTCAGCATATACAAGCCTTCCCACCCACAATGAGTCATTGCCTAAAACCCTTCTTCTTAGAAGGCCCCGCTTCCCTGTCTAAACTACATTACTCACAGCACTTAGCAACCAGCGTCTCCAGGGAGACACAACACACTACAAGCTCAGGGATCAGTCATCTTACACTTTGAAAAAGTGACACATCCTAAAATGAAGCAACTCTTGTTCCTAGGATACTGTTAGTGTTTAGATAAACTATGTTTGTTTTAAGTTCTGTATGTTCAGATATATGGCCTAACGTACTGTAATCTAATATATTGTGTCTGCCTTATACAATTATTTTATTATACTTATTCATTATTAGAAAATGATAAAGTCTGTTTCTGCTCAGGCAGAAGGCTTTCTATGAGGACCAGATGTTGCATCTTCTTTTTTCCAAAGAGCATGTTTATATGTATTCAGTGGGGCTGTAATCACCAGGCACACTAAATATTTGTACATCTATTATTTACCCTGCAGCATGCAACCTAATGACCTGTGCATGTGTGTGGGTCTTATTGACAAGGCATCCAACATCTGATACTTTATACTGTGTTAATTTGTATTTTCAGATTTTTATCCTGCCATGGATAGAAACCCTCTACTTGCTTGGATAGTTACTTTTTTGTCATCAAACAGGTTAAAATGTCTTTATATAAACATTTAGCAAGGGCCATTTGTACTGGTTAAGTCAGTGGGGCAGCAGAATGTTGGCTAAAGGGCAAGCAGCAGTGACAGAAATCCATCTGAACACAGGCAGAGCTACTTCTGGTCACTGACCGACAGTAACCCCAAGCTCTTGTGCCTGTCATGTACGTTTACGTTTCATGCCCTCTGCTGGCTCAACTTGAAACTATCTTTTAAAGGGACAGGTACTGCAGCTCTTGTTTCTCGTCAGTGCAGCTGAACCTTTTCTCTGTGTTGTCATTACTGTCTATTTTGAGGGCCAGTCTATTATGTAAGAGGCAAATTGAACCAGCCTGGCTTACAGGAAGCCAGCTGATATTTCAGTTGTGCTGTCATGGTCACTAAAACCTGCTGCTGTTGTCACGGTGTCTGAAAAATTGTTGTACCTGCTTGAATGTAATGTGAAAAGAATTTCAGTGTTTACTTACTGTATGTTGTTTTTCAAAGGATGACAACAATTTTTATTAAAAAATTGACAACAATTTTAATTTTAATTTTTATTAAAATTGTTGTCATAGAATAGTAGGACTAATGGTGACTACATCTGAATGCTTTATAAGGAAAAAGCTAAAAAGATACATATTTGTTTTTATAAAGAACTTGGTTAGTGTCTCTGATTTTGCTTAAAGGGGACCTATTAGTGTTGCAATATGCTCATATTAAACATGGCTTAAGTGTCAAACTGATCAGTGTATTTACACATAATTCCCAAGCTTTATGCTCATATCCTAAAAAGTTGATTCTGTTCATCTGGACGTAGTATTTTCAGTGGGAGAAACATGTTGTTGAAGAAGTCACTTGGATGACTTGAGACTAAACAGAAACAGATGAGTCATGAAACGTTTCTCCCACTGAAAACACCACATTAGTACAATATAGTTTATTTATTTATTTTTACAGATTTTTTTAGTCTTTTATAATTAACTGTTGTTTTCTGTATGTGTCTGATGTATTTGTTTGTTTGTTTTCGGTCTTTTTTTTTTTTTTTTGTCCTCCTGGAATATAGTTGCTTTGCTTTACAGCTCTCCTATTAAATAATTACAATCCATTTTCAAAGGTGTTGTAACAAACTAAATTGTTTACAGTTTGCTGTATTTATTTTTGCAGGCTGATTCTGGTTATGGCTCTGAGTCCAGTCTGCGGAGACATGGCTCCATGCTGTCTCTCACCTCAGCCACCAGTGGCTACTCTGCCACCTCCACATCTTCCTTCAAGGTGAGTTTTCCTGGTACTGTTTACTCGAGCTGAGGAAGTCAGTGGGTACAGTCTTGGATCTGTACACATGAGGGCTCTATTTGTGATGTTTGGTTAGTTGTAGATGCACAGGCTGATCATTTTTGTCTGGTTGCATGTTGATAATGTAAACTAAGGTTTATAGCTAAATCTGTTGTTTCTTCAGAAGGGTCACAGCCTGAGAGAGAAGCTGGCCGAGATGGAGACGTTCAGAGATATCTTGTGCAGGCAGGTGGACACACTCCAGAAATACTTTGATAGCTGTGCAGATGCTGTGTCAAAGGATGAACTGCAGAGGGATAAAAGTAAGAACCACAGCCACCCACACACCTACAAAACCATTGTTTTGGTGATCCAGTTTGGATATATATTTTGTCTTTTTAACATTTGAAAGAGAAAAAAAAATCCACTTGGTCAGAGCGTTTTAAACTTTTTAAATCAACTTTCTTTTTATGTAGCTGGATTTAAATAGTTGATCATTTCAGGCAAAAAAACCCCAAAACAAACATTTTCGTTTTCAGCTTCTCAAAAATGAGGATTTCAGTTTTTTTTTTTCCCTTGAATGTATTCCCTTCATTTTACCCAAACTTTAGCATTCATATTTTACCTAGAACTGATGATAAATATTTGCTTAGGAGAAACTTGGGCTGGGTCTGGTAAGGAATGTGTTTATGTGGTGTGACTCACCCACCCCTCATACTGTCTTGGCTGGCTGAACATTTGTTCACGGCAGCCTGCACTGGGCACTGTCGTTGACCGCAGTGAATAAAGCTCTGCTTTTGTTCTCCTCACCTCCCTCTCTGCGCCTCTTTGCCTCTCTCACCCTGTTTTCATTCTGAAGATGAAACCGGACCATTGTCATGTTGTGCAGCACAGCAGCGATCTGTCAGTCTGATTTTATCTGTGCTGCAGCTTAAGTTGCAAATGGGCCACTAGGTGCTTTCCTGTTCTGTAGCCCTCACAGGGTCCTGAAAGAAAAGACTTGCCTGTAGCAACACAAATCTGTTTGGTTTTCTTGTGTTTCCCTGAACCTTTCTTATGTTTTTCCCCCAGTTGTGGAAGATGATGAGGATGACTTTCCCAACACCCGCACAGATGGAGAGTTTCTGCACAACAATAATGGCAGCAAAGAAAAATGTGAGTATTGCGGGCACTCTTTCAGAGAGCCTGTGAACTTGTTTTTAAATGTATTTCTGTCTAGATCACTGAAAAAATACCTAATATCAGGTTGTGATATCACATGTCATTTAGAGTTATCAAAGTTATTTGTTAAAATATTAAAAAATAACTTGTACCAAAAGCTGTTAACTTGCATATAAGAAAGCTCTGAGAAAGGGTAATAGCAGCCAGAGACCAATAGCCAGCATGCTGCAGGTTGTGAGTTGTAAGTTTCTACTTTCAGATCTGTATGATGTCACTGAGAAAGGAAAGCTTTAGTATGGTCATCTCTGCTTTAATTGAGCCCATGTATTGTGAAACCTCTAGTAAGAAGAGGCTTTAGGAAGTCTAAAGCTTGCAAAATAGTTACATTTACACTCAACTTTTTAAGGGGCAAAGCGATAAAGCCTTAAAAATTATGTTTATTTTTCATAGCATTTACTGTACTTCCTCTGCTCCTCTGATTTGCAGTGCTCCAGTCCTTGAATCCCAAAGGAATCAATGGCATAGATTTTAAGGGAGAGGCCATTACATTCAAGGCTACAACAGCTGGAATCTTAGCCACTCTGTCCCACTGCATCGACCTGATGGTGAAGAGAGAGGACAGCTGGCAAAAGAGACTGGATAAGGTTTGTAATCTCTGGCTCAACAGTGTCCAGATGAGTTTCATCTACAATTCTTGCTTCTTCAAATTTAGGCTTATTTTCTGTGTGTAGGAGATGGAAAAGAGAAGAAGAATAGAGGAAAGCTACAAATCAGCCCTCAATGAGTTGAAGAAAAAGTCTCACTTTGGAGGTCCAGATTATGAGGTAATGTGTAAATTTCATTCGCAGTACAATATTAATAATGGCTTATAGGAGAGCCTTTCAGTTAATGTTCTCATTCTACTGGCAGGAAGGTCCAAACAGCCTCATCAATGAGGATGAATTTTTTGATGCAGTGGAAGCTGCTCTTGACAGACAGGACAAAATAGAAGAACAGGTAATCTAAATATCAGAGTACAGTTTACCATCAACTATTTAGATACACTAATTATACACTTAAACACTGTCAGGTCTGTGATTAAAAACACCTGTTTCTGTTTGTGTTTAGTCTCAAACTGAGAAGACAAGAATACAGAGATCTGACGCCGTTTCTCTTGGAGATGCCTATTCAAGCTCCGGCACACACAGATTCTCCAACAAGGTTGTTAAACCCTTCACTCAGATGTTATTACTTGTCATCATCTGTGGACTCATTGTTTGCCATGATAGATTGTCGAATCCTCAGTAAATATAGATGCCCACTTCTTGAACAGGCATTTGCATTTACTGAGGATTTACTAGCAGCATGAAATGCAAGCTCTGATTTTTATTTGTGTCCAATGTAAGACTTGGTAGTACGCAGAGAAAGCGCAAATGGGCTCTTAATGTTTTGTGAAAGAAATTCTGTGAATTTAAAAAAAACTTTAATGTTCCAGATTCTATCATCTTTAGCATTTAGAGGTTCGATTAATTTTTGTTCACATTTCTCGTTTGACTTTTCAATTTAATTTCCTTCATTTTGCTAAGGTGTGCCTGATTTGTAGATGTAGGCAATCCAGCATTACTACTAGAGAAATGACACAAAGGAAAAACAAGCCTGTGCTCTTTAGTGCAGCAGGCAAATCAACTAATCATCCTCTTAAGAACGGATGGAAACTGGTAAATGGGCTGTGTGGGTTTTCCTGTTACAAACATCGATCATCAATAAGGCAGTTTTGTGGTTTCAGGACACTTTTCTTCATTTCCACTAACAGGGTGCTGTTCTGGAACCTTTTTGAGAACCAGAGCACATTTAGTGAATGTTACATAGCATTTCTAGAGGTTGGGTCCCTTCCTATTGGAAGAAAATCATGGTGGGCAGAATCTGAGAGTGACCTTTAATAATAATTGGTGAACTTGTTGTGGTAGCCCCTCACATATTGTTAAAAAAAAGCTACTCCTTCCTGAACAATACCCAAGTCAGTCGATGTTTTTGCAGACTGAAGGAAGGCACTATACAGCTGTAATCAGTTTCTATTCATATTAATGATAATGAATTATTTCCAATGTTGATAAATGTTCTAAAAGTAGGAAGTTAATATTTTGTCTTTTAAGACATGGTTTTAAGTTTTTGTCCACATTCGGTTTTTATTAGCCATATATTTACTCTCAATCTTTTCAAACTGATCAGTATCATCTTTTCTTTTCGCTCCTGGCTTTGTGTTGTAGGTGGAGGAGATGGTGCAGAGTCACATGACCTACTCCTTGCAGGATGTTGGTGGAGACGCCAACTGGCAGCTGGTCGTTGAAGAAGGTGAAATGAAGGTATGAGGAAGATCTGAATGTAAAATGGTGCTCGCATGCGCGTTAACTTATTTTGAAAAGGTTATTGTAAACTGAATTTGTTCTTAACGTAACATTTATCTAAACCAGTTTATTGGATGACATGTGTTATATAAGAAAAAGTGATTACACATAAATGTGCCTTATGTATCCAGGTATACAGGAGAGAGGTAGAAGAAAATGGGATTGTACTGGATCCGCTGAAGGCCACTCATTCAGTAAAGGGGGTGACTGGTCATGAGGTGTGCCACTACTTTTGGGACACTGCCTACCGCAGTGACTGGGAGAGTAAGTCTGTGAACTTAAAATCAATTCAAGTCTAATTTCAGACAATTGTTGCTGTTGTAGTGGTGTGTTGTAAATATGAAAGTGAACTCTAAATGTTCACTTTCATATTTATTTATTTTTTTATATACTCTTTGATCTGTGATTACAAAGAGAGTGGATATGAGATATGTGTGCTTAAGTGGTCTGTGTTTTCTTATTTGGTGGGTGTATCAGAAGCATTACACTATCAGCAGTGACAAACACCGCCATATTACAAGGAAAAGAGGATCCCAGTTTACAAGAAGCAGCCAATCAAAAGAAAGCTGGTTGAAAGGGAAGGGGGAGAGAAAATGATTTGTTTGAGATTGAGGCTGAACTTGAGGGCTGCGCCAGAGCTCAGTATGAGATAAATAATCCTTATTTTAAACTGAATTGTGCAACACTAGTCCAGTAGACTGTGGAGGTGGAAACGAGTATAATAAACCCTCTTATAAATGTTATATTTAATGGGTTTGATGTAATACTGCTATTTTATTTTATTTTATTTTATTTTTTGCTTCCTTTAGCTACCATTGAAAACTTTAATGTTGTGGAGACGCTGTCGGAAAATGCAGTTATTGTATATCAAACACACAAGGTGAGAGCTACAAGCTGAGTATCAAACACTGTATGCAGTGAAGTACACTATTTTAAGCTACTTAAATACCTCACCATTGATTAGAGCATGAATCATTCTTATCACATCTGAAACAACAAGAAAGAATTTGTGTTGCAGCGGGTGTGGCCTGCCTCTCAGAGGGATGTGTTATACCTTTCTGCCATGAGGAAAATTATGGCCAGCAATGAGAATGATCCAGACACCTGGCTGGTCTGTAATTTCTCTGTGGATCATGAAAATGCACTGGTGAGCAGTCAAGCCTCCTGAAATCTGACACAGAGCTTCTTCTTTTTAAAAAAATAAATGTGTAATGCTGACACATTTGTTCATTCTCTATCCTATCGCTTTCCACAGCCAACCAGCAGGTGTGTGCGTGCCAAAATCAACATTGCCATGATCTGCCAGACACTCGTCAGTCCACCAGACGGAGATAAAGAGATCAGCAGGGACAACATCCTTTGCAAAATCACCTATGTCGCCAATGGTGTGTGTCACTGTTTTAGCCACAGCTGATGTTAGCAGTCAGGGTGCTGTTTAGGTTGTTTAGTGGGTTACTGTTGTTGTTGTCTTTCTGTCTTTTTGGTTATTATTTTTTAACACAATTCAATCATTAGGGGGAGACTGGTTTGTGGTTGCGCATCGCTGCCGCGAGAGATTGTTCAGTCCTTTTCAGTGGTGTTATCTCCAGAAACTTTAACTTCATTAGATACAGTTTAATTATTTGATCCCCTGCTAAATCTTTAAGTTTGCTCACTTATAAAGGCATGAACAGTCTCATTTTTATGAATCTGGTGTCCATGAATTTTGCATTTTCATCCAAACATTTAAAATCACCATTTGAGTTAGAATTTGAGTTTAACCAAAATAAGTGATTGGTACCTTCATTTAAAACAGCCAATAAATGGAAATTTAAAAAGTAAAGAGATGAAAGAATCACTCTTCAAAGTGTCTTCCCTTTTTGGCAATACATGCTTAGAATGCTACAAAACACAACAATCATCAGATCTGAGTAGAGAAGGGCGTGGTGTAAACAAGTTATCCATGACTTTCAATTCAATTCAATTCAATTCAATTCAATTCAATTTTATTTATATAGCGCCAAATCACAACAAAAGTCGCCTCAAGGCGCTTCATAGATACAGAGAAAAACCCAACAATCATATGACCCCCTATGAGCAAGCACTTTGGCGACAGTGGGAAGGAAAAACTCCCTTTTAACAGGAAGAAACCTCCGGCAGAACCAGGCTCAGGGAGGGGCGGCCATCTGCTGCGACCGGTTGGGGTGAGAGAAGGAAGACAGGATAAAGACATGCTGTGGAAGAGAGACAGAGGTTAATAACAGATATGATTCAATGCAGAGAGGTCTATTAATACATAGTGAGTGAGAAAGGTGACTGGAAAGGAAAAACTCAATGCATCATGGGAATCCCCCGGCAGCCTACATCTATTGCAGCATAACAAAGGGAGGATTCAGGGTCACCTGGTCCAGCCCTAACTATATGCTTTAGAAAAAAGGAAAGTTTTAAGCCTAATCTTAAAAGTAGAGATAGTGTCTGTCTCCCGAATCCAAACTGGAAGCTGGTTCCACAGAAGAGGGGCCTGAAAACTGAAGGCTCTCCCTCCCATTCTACTTTTAAATACTCTAGGAACAACAAGTAGGCCTGCAGAGCGAGAGCGGAGCGCTCTAATAGGGTGATATGGTACTACAAGGTCATTAAGATAAGATGGGGCCTGATTATTTAAGACCTTGTATGTGAGGAGCAGGATTTTGAATTCAATTCTGGATTTAACAGGAAGCCAATGAAGGGAAGCCAAAACAGGAGAAATATGCTCTCTCTTTCTAGTCCCTGTCAGGACTCTTGCTGCAGCATTTTGGATTAGCTGAAGGCTTTTCAGTGAGTTTTTTGGACATCCTGATAATAATGAATTACAGTAGTCCAGCCTGGAAGTAATAAATGCATGAACTAGTTTTTCAGCGTCACTCTGAGACAGGATATTTCTAATTTTAGAGATGTTGCGCAAATGGAAGAAAGCAGTCTTACATATTTGTTTAATATGTGCGTTGAAGGACATGTCCTGGTCAAAAATGACTCCAAGGTTCCTCACCGCGTTACTGGAGGCCAAGGTAATGCCATCCAGAGTAAGAATCTGATTAGATACCATATTTCTAAGATTTTCAGGGCCGAGTACAATAACCTCAGTTTTATCTGAATTAAGAAGCAGAAAGTTAGCGGCCATCCAGGTCTTTATGTCTTTAAGACATTCCTGCAGTTTAACTAATTGGTGTGTGTTATCTGGCTTCATGGACAAATAGAGCTGGGTGTCATCTGCATAGCAGTGAAAATGTATGCTATGTCTTCTAATGATACTGCCTAAGGGAAGCATGTATAATGTAAACAGAATTGGTCCTAGCACTGAACCCTGTGGAACTCCATAATTAACCTCAGTGTGTGAAGAGGACTCTCCATTTACATGCACGAATTGGAGTCTATTAGATAGATATGATACAAACCACTGCAGCGCAGTACTTGTAATACCTACAGCATGTTCTAATCGCTCTAATAGGATATTATGATCAACCGTATCGAACGCTGCACTGAGGTCTAGCAGGACAAGCACAGAGATGAGTCCACTGTCAGAGGCCATAAGAAGATCATTTGTAACCTTCACTAAAGCTGTTTCTGTGCTGTGCTGAGCTCTGAAACCTGACTGAAACTCTTCAAATAAACCATTCCTCTGCAGATGATCTGTTAGCTGTTTGACAACTACTCTTTCAAGGATTTTTGATATGAAAGGAAGGTTGGAGATTGGCCTATAATTAGCTAAGACTGCTGGGTCTAGAGATGGCTTTTTGAGTAAAGGTTTAACTACAGCCAGCTTGAAGGCCTGTGGTACATAGCCGATTATTAGAGATAGGTTGATCATATTTAAGATCGAAGAATTAATTAATGGCAGGACTTCTTTGAGCAGTTTTGTAGGAATGGGGTCTAAAAGACACGTTGATGGTTTGGAGGAAGTAATTATTGAAGTTAACTCAGAAAGATCAATTGGAGAAAAAGAGTCTAACTTAATATCAATGGTACTAAGAGTAGCTGTAGATAATATTACATCTGTGGGATGATTATTGGTAATTTTTTCTCTAATGATAAAAATTTTATTTGTGAAGAAGTTCATGAAGTCATTACTAGTTAACGTTAAAGGGATGGTTGGCTCAAAAGAGCTCTGACTTTTTGTCAGCCTGGCTACAGTGCTGAAGAGAAACCTAGGGTTGTTCTTATTTTCTTCAATCAGTGATGAATAGTAAGATGTTCTGGCTTTGCGGAGGGCTTTCTTATAAAGCAGCAAACTATTTCTCCAGGCTAAATGATGATCCTCTAGATTTGTGACACGCCATTTCCTCTCCAGATTACGAGTCATCTGCTTTAGGGTACGTGTTTCAGAATTATACCACGGAGTCAGGTACTTCTGATTTGAGGCCTTAGTTTTCACAGGAGCTACAGTATCCAGAGTCGTACGTAGTGAGGAGGTGAAATTATTAACAAGATAATCGACCTCTGTTGGGGTAGCGTTCAGATAGCTGCTTTGCTCTGTGTTGGTACAGGGCATTGGAGATGATAACAGTGGGTGGATTATATTCTTAAACTTGTACAGTAAAATAATAAGTCCAGTAAGTGCACATAGTAAAAGTGAGGGAAATCGCTTTGTTTGGTTTGTTTGAAAGAAAAAATATATAGTATTTGCATTAAAAATCCCATATAGGTCGGGCTCTATTTAAAATTGTTAGTTTGTTCATTTACTTTACAGCCTCTGGACATGGCTGAGCACTTGGCAATAGCAGAAAGGAAGAACTCCTTTTTTTTAACAGGAACAGAGTTGTGGCTAAGGGAGGAGCAACAATCTGCCTTTTTCATTTTTTAACATCTCATGTGCCAGATTTTTATGCCAACATCTTACTGCTGGGGCTCAGGTTTTTCCCTCTTTAGCATTAAGTAGACTTTCTGCCAGCGGGCCCAAACAAAGAGCCATGCAAACGTAGTGACTTTAAATTGAAAGCTACCTACATATGTTTACTAATTATGGTAGGTTATATCAATGTTTAATGTATGAAAATGGGGTTAACCATGATTCAGTGCTCTTTCTTTACTGTATGCTTGAAGCTGGAAATAATCTTTATGTCGTCTGTGTGCAGTGAATCCAGGAGGCTGGGCTCCTGCCTCTGTGCTCAGGGCCGTGGCTAAGAGGGAGTACCCCAAGTTCCTCAAACGCTTCACCTCTTACGTCCAGGAAAAAACTGCTGGCAAACCCATCTTATTCTGAAGCACACAGGCAAGACATCACACACAAGTGTTCCAATGTTTTGTGTGTGTGTTTTTTACCACTGAATACTTGTTGAATACAAATGCAACAAATCAACACAAAGCATCTCCATTTTTTTCAGTGTTGAAACGCAAGGCCAGAACTTCACCTGAAGCTTTAAGCACACACTGTAAGCAAATTGTCAGCTGCTCTGTTGTCCTCAACAGAATTTATTAAAGTTCCCCTCAAAAAGGGGTTAAAGGGCTCCCACCCTTCCTGATTTCTGAATTCAAATAAAAATATGTTGACCTCAAATAATATAATCTCTGAAATGGGACTTCATTTAGAAAATGATGGCCTGCAGTCATTCAGACTTAAACGATTGTAACCCAGAAAGGATTTCTTGAGAGATACCCGGCCAGCTGTGAGGCAGTTAGTTCTTGTCCCTGCAGCAGCACTTAATGCTATCTTTAACGCTATCAGGTTGTCTCTGTTTAGAGAGAACAAATGATATAAATCTATGTTCTGTAAGGTTGTAAAAATAAACAGAAATGTTAGATAATTGAAATTAAATATTCAGCTCTGGTTTGATGTTTATTTTTTCAAATACCTAACTCGTACATTTACAGCTTTCCTTTAAGCTGCTCACATTTCCTAGTAAAACAACATGAATGATTTGAGCCAACTGTAATCTTTTCTAAAGGTTACAGAGGTCCAGAGGGCTGTCATTCACACATGACCCCTATGACATTAAAACTTGATCTGACTTGTGCTCTCTGATGAAGACGCCTCTTTTTGGTTCTGAAGGAGGGACAGGACATCATGTACGTTACCTGTATGGCTTTATAGTTACATCACTGTTAATATGTTGGAGTGTCTTTGAACATATTTCAAGTGTTTCATGAATTGTAATTAGTGACATTAGCATTTTTGCTGAAGATCTGCAAAGCTTTTTTTTTTTTTTTTTAACTTGAGCCCAAATGCCTTAGTTTTCCAGCAAACTGTAGATCCAGACTTGGATAAAGAGGGTGCTCTTAGTGCACCCTTTGAAATCACTAGTGAAGTGCCTCATGGCTATGCTCCCCTTGTTAATGTTTAATTAAAGCTTGAATGAACCATGTGATATGTTACAGAAGGCTGGCAGGATGTTTTCACAAGTATTCTGAAGATTTCTGAATCAAATTTGGATTAATTTTACTAGAAGCCATCAACTTTTCTGTCAGTATTTCTGGGATTTGTTACAAAATTAATCGGTTAAAATGTCTTTGTATCATGTATTTTCTGTCTGAAGATGTCGATTGTACATGTACAGGACTGTTAAGTCTATAGAGTTAAGTAAGACTCTGCTTAGCTTAAGTAAAGTTTTTCTTATTAGTGACGCACCAAAATATCGGTACCTCCTGATATTGGCCTTGTTGGCTGATATAGTGACGTCATTTGCCGATATTTTCCCGTTATAGAACGCGGTGTGATGAAGAGATCCATGACTTTAAAATGGGTCGGTTCTTTTTATAATTGTTTGTTTCCCTGGGCAGAAGGGGAATAAATAACCAAAAAGACAAACTGCTGGCACCAACCATTGCTGTTGGCCATATTGTTTTTGGTTCACAAGAAGTGCATCCCTGTTTTGTTTTGTTTTTTTCTAGGAACAGTTTTCATGCAATACACTGCTAAACATTTAAGTAAATGTAAAAATGTAAATGTTAAAAGCCAAGTTCTTTTTGTCAAGCACACAGGATGGATAAAGATTTCTTTTCCCTACAAGCTTCAAATTTAAGATATCAGTATTGTTGCCAGGGTACTTTTTTTTTTTTTTTTTTTTTTTTTTTAAGTTGCATTTTCACCTGTTGAGAGCATAGTGTTTTTTTTTTTTCTTTGTTTTTCTGGGGTGGTGTCATTGGCAGATTTGTAGCTGTTTCAGGCTTCACTCAAAAGCATTTAATTTTTTTCAAGCTCTTTGCTGAAAAATGTTGGCGATATAAAATGATGCTCAGCCACGCAGCTAAGAGTAACAACACCATGCTGAAGCTCATTCACCTAAAACAGGCATTTGTAATACAGGTTTGTCAAATCCGAATGTAATTTGATTTTTTTTTTTTTTTTGGTAAATCTGTTTATACTTATGCTGTGGGATCAACTTATAAATGTACTGTGATAACATGGCTCTGCCCTGTTTTTAAAGTGGAATAAATAAGTTTATCCTCCAGTTTGTATTGTTTGGGGTCATTTGTTGCCATTTTTTGTATTTTGTATGTGTATAACATAATTCTGTTGGGTTACACATTTGCCTAACAAGTGAAAGAGTCCTGATTTGATTCTTGGAGGAGACACTAAATCCCTTCGGGGTTGTATGATGAAGGGCATCCACTGCATTTAAAAAACAAACTGCCCATTTGAACATAAAATTACTTTTCATTTCAAATGAATAAACTATGTGCATAGAATCACCAGTTATTAAAATAACTTAGCTTTACCCCCATATTAGGTTTTTAAAAAGCTTTTTCTTTTCTCCTCCTGGAAGTCTAATGCTGTCTTCTTTACTGTGTAAGAATAGATTTCATGTCAGGCTTCTTTAAGTGCCTCGTCTCTCTCTTAAGCCTGTATTTGACTCAGTTTGTTCATCTGCTAACTGGAAAAGGC
Source organism: Aulonocara stuartgranti (assembly GCF_965226115.1). Taxonomy (NCBI): domain Eukaryota; kingdom Metazoa; phylum Chordata; class Actinopteri; order Cichliformes; family Cichlidae; genus Aulonocara; species Aulonocara stuartgranti. The sequence continues at coordinate 14,334,930 of NC_138945.1, read as the reverse complement.
CCCAAGTGTTGATTCCAGTCTTGTTAATGTTAAAGAAAGACAAACACGGTATTGTCAACAAAAACTTGTCATTTATTTTTTTAAATAAGACAGTTAAGTTTACTTTTATCATAATTGGTTATTCTAAAGTGTGCAGCGCAAGGCTCAATTTCTAAAACATACTGTATGTAAGGGCACTTCTGAGTGTCACTGCTTTCTGAAAATGAGCAGGACCTGCAGTCAGTGATAATTTATACCCAGTCCTTCAGTTCCACAGATGACAGTGTACCGTAAAGGTTTAATTATTATGGCTTCCAATTTTCCTCAAACTTGTAGAAGTAGTTGATCAGAATCTGAACCAAACACATCCTTCTGCTGGCAACAGCTTCATTCATTGAAGCGAGAATTCCAACACCCACGGGCAATCTACAGTATACACAGTATACAGTAGCACCTTCACTCAGGGAGGGATGAGCATATCTACGTAGTGGTGCCTACAACACTGGTAAAAACACATTTGCACATAAAGTTGACTTTCAGAACCTGAGCACAAGCTGCCCACTACACTCTCTCAAGCAAGCTTTTGATAAATGCAAAGATCCATTTGTCCCTAAAAATAAAAACGATGATGATGACTGCATGAGGATCTCATTTCATTCAGCTCATGTAAAAGCCATTCGGACATCCCATCCATCCTTTGCGACCCATCAGAGGCACAGGACTCTTGTAACTTGTGCAGCACGATGGATTTTACTTGTCTAAACACCATCAGTCTCTTGCACTTCTCTCAAAGATCAGTAGCAGAATTAACAGGTTCTCAAACAATATTACAAAGTTCAGATGCAGAAAAATGGCACAAATTAACAACCAAAACTTAAGGCCTCAGCTCACAAACCAGTGAGGTAATAAAACAAAGCAAGCACATGTTGGCTCTGTTCATTAACACTCTGATATCTGGATGTCCACAGGTTCGCTTTTAGAACCGCATCACGACGGCCCATCGATGTTAGTGTCACGCCGTATTCTCTGAACACAGGTTTGTTTTCGATCTAAGAGACAAAAAAAGAGAATTTCAAAGTGGACACAATAAAACACTAACAGATATCAACAAAGGAAAACTTAAACGGTGATACATAAGTATGGGCTATTTTGGATGCACTTTGGAAAAACCAGACTTCAAAACATTTTTTAGGAACAAAATGTAGAGACTCTGGATTTTACATTTGAAAACAAGAGACTTTAAAGATATGACAAAACCTCATGTGGCATGTCATGTGATCTGTGTATATCAGGTGATTTTGTAAGGTTTTGTAAGTGAGAGGGATGTTACATGTAGTTTTAGACATTTAAATGCACAAAAAGGTTTTTGAAAGAAAAAAAATTGCCTGATTTGTGATGTTAAATTTAAGTGTGTGTAGTAAACAATCACCTTTTTTCCAGGTTTGGATGCATTTGTTAAAAAAAAAAAGTTTTACTTGTGGTCAAATTGCTTCGTATTTCTTTGTGGATTGGAGCACACATTTGTGAGGCCTTTGTAATCCTTTTGAGGCAAAAATATATCCTTCTAATAAGTAAACTGAATTTCTTTGATAACTTATCCTGGAGGGCTAATTGTAAAAACTACACAACGTATTCATTTAGCCGAATACACAATTGTGATCACTCAGTCTTCACTATGAAGCTCTGACAGTGACGAGTCCGTTGACTTTACACGGGCAGCCTGTCCACGTTTTTGATTGGTCAGATGCTGACAGCAACACACCTTTCACAATAACATTCACACAGCTGTATTGGGAAACTCTGGTTTGACTAATTGGATTGTGGTTAACCACCTTCGTGTGAATGCTTTGCTCTCTGTCAGTCAGGGTAAGTAAAGCCATATAATGAAAGGAGATGCTGGTTATGGTACGCTTGCTTCTTAGAACAGACATGTCAACTCATTTTCCTAAAAAACACACGACATGAAAATAAAACGGCACAAATTCTCAAATCTGACCAGGCATTGCTGTAAAAAACCCAAAAGAATGAGACATCTCACCTGTTGTGGGTCATGTGGCTCTTGACTAGGTGTCCAGCAGCGAGAGCAGCCATCAGGGAGAGCTCTCCTGCCAGAACAGTGGCACAGACTACACGGGCCAGCTGACGGGCATTGTCACCTGGCTGGTTGGGATTGCTAACACCAAGCATCTGCAGGTACAGAGGTTTGGTGTTAGAGGGGAAAAAATATCCTAAAAACGCATCAACAAATGGCAGCTATGTTACATGTAGTTGAGACTACCTGCAGACAGGCCTGCTGTGGCGACAGGTTGGTGCCTCCTCCCACAGTGCCGAGCTCTATAGAAGGCATAGTGCAACTGATGTACAGGTCCTCCCCACCTGGACCGACAGCCTCCATCTGAGTAATGCAGTTAGAGCTTCCCACTGTCTGAGCTGGGTCCTTAACCGCAACACAAACAAATACTTGTTCTTTAATAATATGTCTTTTTGTTGGATCATATACCATGCCACAGACATAATGTTTCACTATTTAAACCTTTTTTTAAATGTATTTATTTTATTTTTTTGTGTTAATTTAAGGTTCTATTACTTGTCCACAGGCAATGTAGATAGCAGCGACAATGTTGGCAGCATGAGCATTGAAGCCACCTATACTGCCAGCCATGGCTGACCCCACCAAGTTCTTGTTTATGTTCAGGTCCACCAGAGCAGCTGTGCTGCTCTTCAGCACCTGGGGAAACATTAAAGGGTGATTTTACAAACTGCAGAAAAACAGAAAAACTGGAGGGGAAGAAACTGTGGCCGCTGTCATTAGATTTCTGTCAGGATCCAGCTTTGAATTGTTTTTACCTCTCTCACAACTTTAGCAGGAATGGTGGCCTCGCATACAGCAGACTTGCCTCGGCCCAGAATCCAGTTGATTGCGGCAGGCTTCTTGTCTGTGCAAAAGTTGCCACTGAGCGAAAGCACCTCTACGTCTGGATGCTGCTGCTGGAGTACATGCAGAGCATGCTCAGTGCCCTGAAGAAAAAGACAGAAAGCACTCAGCACTGAAGTCAACATTTAAATAACAAGACCGAATTACAGAAGACTTCTCATACCTTCGAGAGCATGTTCATACCCATGGCATCGCCTGTTTGAGACTGGAAGCGAATGTATAGGTTTCTGCCAGCTATGCCCACCAACAATTTCTCCAGACGAGCAAACCTACAAAGAGTACTCACTAGTTATCATCTGTGTACCAAAAACACAGTCATCAATCAGTCATAGCTCTTCCACTGACCTGCTGGTCTCATCAAACGCCTCTTTAATCATGCTAAATCCGTCCGAGGTCTCAAGCCAGACTTTGACCTCTGCAGCCCGGCACGCTGAGGGCAGCCTGACCAGAGGACCCCTGGTCATGCTGTCAGCTAGAATCCGGCTGATGCAACCCCCACTCAGCTGGACAGGAAAGAAAACACTGTCAGCAGGGAGCACACACAGAAATAACAGCAGCCAGAGTTAGATACAATAATTTTCCATCGCCGTGAGGATGACCTTTTTTATGACCTTACATCCTCTAAAACTGGCTGCATATAGGAGGGCGATAAAAGTCCAAATCAGTTTCACTACCTGCCAATGAGCCATACCATTTTAGTTTTGGTTCATAAATTGTTTGGGGTTTTTTACCCAAACCACACTTTATGTTTTTAGATTTAGGTTAGTTTTTAAAATAACCATCTTTCTTGAGCATTGTAGTGACATCACACAGACCCAATAATTAAGGGCAAAGTGCACAACACCTCTCCAGGGTTTTGCCACAATGACTCACATGCACGGATTCGCTAAGTAAAAACAACATCAACTGAACTCCCAAGCCTAGCAATTAATTACTCACCTTATCAGCTGAGACCATTTATAGAGGATGGACAATAGCCACACTGATATCAAAAATCTAGTTTTATGCTGAGTGCTTTCACAATTGCTGCCTTGATGTTTTGAAATGACTCAGTCAGAAGAGAGCCACACCACAACCTATAAACTGCTTTAATCTCTTTTTTTTTTGACTGCAATGGAAACCTGCAACTGAAGCTAATAACTCCTCAGGAAAGTCTTTACTGAGGTCACAGATCAACTAGACAATCAGATTCACTGCCACCTGCTGGTCATTAGACAGAACGCAGATTAAAGGCCCTCGCACTTTGGCTTATCAAGACTTGTGACTTATTCACAAGTGGCCAGACATCAGACATTATATTCCTGGCACGCCACAAATTTACACATGACTTTCTGGTCAGTGATGTTTCCTCCGCCCAAAAACTGAAGTATTATTTACTACATATAGAGTTTTTTAAGTCCATGCTAACTGAACCACATAACCTTCTATATTATTAATCTTTCTTGACTGCCATTGCCAAATTCTATGACTTGTCAGTTTTTCCATGAATCTACAAACCCTGTAGATTTATTTATTTGCATCTACTGAAAAGATAGTTACTCTTCCCTCAGGGCTCCACACGAGACACACTTACAAAAAGTGCCCTGCATCCTCGGTTGGCGCTGGCTACCAGGCAGCCTTCTGTGGTGGCCAAAGGAACATAAAACTCCTTCTTGTCCAACAGAAGAGGGCCAGCCACTCCCACTGGCACTGGCATGTAGCCAATGACATTCTCACAGCAAGTACCCATCACCTAAAAGGCAAAGACAACACAAACTAAGCACAACTAAGAACAGAGTAAAGGAAAAAATGAACATAAAAACATTTGATTTAAAAAAAAAAAAAAAAAAAAAAAAAAAAAAAAATTATATATATATATATATATATATATATATATATATATATATATATATATATATATGATTTAAAACTGACAACTGAAGATAAACATTTTTCCCAAGAATAAACAGGACTACACTTTAAAAGGACTGTCAGTACCTGTGAGTAGTTGTAGTCTTTGTAAGGTAGAGAAGCCAAGGCAGTGGGAACAGGAAGTTTGGATGATAACAGTTCTCTCCTGATGGCCACGCCCCTCTCTGGAGTCTCAAGGACACCTTCAAGTTTATAATTCATAATCTTGCGCAGGGTTACAAGATTCATCACCTCTGCATCACTCAGCAAATGGGCACCTCTCTGGAAAGAATCGTGGGCAAAACAGTGATATTTTTGAAGAATCTGAGGAACACAGAACATCATATATCTAGCTTTGTATTGTGCTTCCAGTATAACCTGACAACTTACCTGAGAATCTGAGAGGATGGCCATACATTCCTCCAGACTTCGGGGCTCCGACGTACAAACACTTGGAGGAGCACATTGTGTCTGAGCAAGAGAATCCCCAGAAGATGTACCACAAAATGCATTCTGAATCACATCTGCAGCAGAGGAATCACATGAAAAAACACAGCAGTTAGATCATCTTCATCACTGGGTACACGCGTTATCAAAGCTAGAAGCACCCGCTACGAGTCTCACCCTCTTCTCTAAATGATATGTCAGCTTCAGAGGAAAGTTTCACGTCTGAAGCAGCTGCTAAAGAGGTAGGGATGGTTGCCAAAACACTATTAGATGTCTTCTGGGGTTTCAGGGCTGGGAGGGACCTCATGCAGCAGTCCTCTGTCACCCAGGGCTTCGGACTGGGAGTGGAGCTTATAATGGTACTCTTGAGTGAAAGCGAGGACTCTGTCTCTGCTTGCTCAAAAAATACATACTTTACGGCCAGAATCAGAGCAAGACCGAGGGTTATCACCTGTTCCAGGTCGATACTGGAGAGAGAAAAAGTCATATATCAGTGGACGCAGGAATCAATAATACAAACATTGCAATATTCCATGGTTTACCTGGTGAGCTTAAGAGGCAATATGGTGCTAGGAGAGTCCAGTCTCTTTGCTACAGGCCCTTCCACTGTGCGGTTTTGACCTGAATGTTCAGCTGTCAGTCGAGTGTGAGCATGAACCAAAGCCAATCCCAGAGACTGAAAGACAACATCACACAGGCATCATCGTTCAGACCTAAAAATGCTTTATAATACACAATGTTGAAGACTAATCTAAATAAACATCCCCACCATAGATGATGGGAACTCACCATTATGATTTTAACCCTTTGAGTCACAGGATTGGGCTTGTTATCCTCTTCCTCAGCTAGCACACGGGAGAAGTGGCTCAGCTGCCAGATGGGGCGCCCCTCACGACTCTCCCTTGACAGCTACACACAAATATGCAGGACCACAAAAAATATTAATAAAAAAAAAATATCACAGTTAAACTCTAGCAACTTGTTTCCTTATCTTATCTGTGTTTATTTCTCCAAATTGTTGCATGCACATCTCACCTCCAGCACCAGAGAGACACAGGCAGGGAAGAACGTCATGAAGACAAAGTAATTGGCCAGAACAGACATGCAGCCAAAACAACACATGATCTCCAACTGAGGCACACCTAGAAAAAAGGAAGAAACACAGCTGACTTCTGCTTTTCTACTCGATCAAGCATAACCACAATATTTCTAACACACAGAGCATCACTGATGATGCTTATAGGTGGAGAAACAGCAGTAATCCTTACCAGACATGGTTCCGATTCCTATAACCAGACACTCAACCACAGCATCCAGGGTGAATGTTGGGCCCAGGATGGCCATGCCGTGAGAAATGTTCTCCCTCACCTCCTCCTATTCCCAACACACAAGACCAATTCGTTAGTTAAGGATGCTTTACACTTATGTCCCCCATATGAATAAAGCCACATTTCATACATATGGTAAGACCAAATATGTGTGAAATTACCTGAGAGTTTGAGCTGAGGGCAAATTTAGCCAACGCACAGGCTCTAGACAGGTCAATAAGCAGGAGGAAAAAGGGCAGCGCTTCACTGCAGGGAGAGCAGACAAGTGTCAGCCAGGGAGTGACCTGGAATACTTTCCTTCAGTGTCATCTTACAATTACAGATCAGTGAACTTAATCTTACAGCTGAATTAAATCCTTGTCTCTAATGCAAAGGAGCTGCAGAGGTTCAAATGTATTGCCCTAAAATTGTGAAACAATGTGTACATCACCCTGCTGGTAAATGTTAACTATTTTGTCTACCTGATCTCACTAGCACATTAGCTGCCTCTTATCCTGCTACTACCAACTGTGTTAGCTACGCAACTAGTTTTAACATGGATTAGTGATTTAAAAAAAACCCTCTCACTAACAATCATTTGCAGAAAGAAGGCCTCCCCTATAGTCAACACAGAAAAAGTAATAACTTTTGACAACAAAGTAAGCTGGCAGCAAGTTAAAGCTCTGTAAGATCAGCCTCTTCTGAGGAGGAAGTACAGTGTAATGTAACATCAGTCTAACTGAAACTCTTTGCATAACCTCGAACAGGGACAACATGTATATCCTTATCCTTACTTATTTTCTTACTTAGATTTATTATTGCTCATTAATAACACAAAGGTGTTTCTTACTGGATTAACTATGTTAATCAACAGAATAATAATTTAATAGAATACTTAATTGCTAAAATAATCCACTGCCTATGTACACTCTCAATATGTCACAGACCACTTTAAGAACCACTCTCCTAGCGTATATGTGAGTCCATTGGAAACACTTACTTCAGACCTGTCAGCTCCTTCCCAAAGAAATGGATGACGACTGTACTGAAGACAAAGCTGGAAAATACTGTAAATAATCCAGCAATACCTGGAGACGGAGGAGAAATGGAATGTTGGTGTATTTTTATGATAAATTTGCTAGCCAGTCATTTGTTTTTCAGTCTAAATGAAAAGCAAAGAAACAAACCAACCCAAGTAGTTTGGGGTTAAAAATGTAATACATTAAAATCATGTTCTATATTAAATCCACTGACAACATTTTATGGCAATTCAAACAGCTGAAGCTGGAAAGTAGTAAAAGAAAAACTGTGGCCACTAATGAGTGGTGATTATACAGCCAAAACAAATCTGTATGATGTGAGAAGAAGTGTTTACTACTGTCCAAAACTGGGGGAAAAAAACCCAACAAACATCTCATGATACTGACCTAGAATATATTTGGATCCAAGCTGTCTGAGATTCTTGAACTGGAAATAAATATAAATAATGGCCATGCACCGAGTGACTGTCAGAATAACTGCATCACTGCTCTGGATTTTCTGCAAGAAAAAAAAAACAGACATTAGTGTAGACCCTCAGGGGCGATCGTGGCTCAAGAGTTGGCAGTTGGTCTTGTAATTGGAAGGTTGCTGGTTCGAGCCCCGGCTCGGACGTTGTGTCGTTGGGCAAGACACTTCACCCGTTGCCTACTGGTGGTGGTCAGAGGGCCCGGTGGCCCCAGTGTCCAGCAGCCTCGCCTCTGTCAGTGCGCCCCAAGGCAGCTGTGGCTACAATGTAGCTTGCCATCACATGTGTGTGAATGTGTGTGAATGGGTGAATGACTGAATGTAGTGTAAAGTTCTTTGGGGTCCATAGGGAGTAAGTAAAAGCGCTATACAAATACAGGCCATTTACCATTTTACAAAACTCCGACAACATTTCTTAGAGAGTGCCACACCAGCCTCACCTCCTCCTCAACTTTGGGGCATTGGTTCCACTTGCACATCTGGTTGCTTGTTGCCAGGCTGTTCATAGACACGAAGCATACTGTCAAAGCCAGGGTCCCCACGATTACCTCCCATGGGTGCGAGGCCACCAGCAACCCATGAAGTCTAAATAGACGTGCCAACATGGTCTCAGGATATCTTCCTACTACACAAGATCCCAGAATCACCTGCGTTACAAGAACATTGTCCAGTCACTGGTAGTTAGCAAGTCTGACTTCTGTACGGCTTTAAAATCAAAATGCAGCTTGTGTGATGATGGCGAAATATAGTGAAAGACGATCGTCAAGTTTAATATACACACTCGGTCGCCGCAGTGCTGTCAAAAGGATTTAAACAATAGGATTCACAAAGGTATCATTACTCCTGGTTAGCATTACCTAGATGTTAACACACTGAGGCTATATTAGCGCAGCTTAGCTAATGCTAGTTACCGTAACATCGGTCAACATTAGCTACGCTGACTAATTTTACAGCCTGTCACCAAAATAACTTAATCCCCCTGGCTCATTACATTTTAAGTACTACTCTGCATTATACGGAAACCTGTAAACATACAAAGAGTTTCTTCGTGGTCAGAGAGTCCTTTCCATAGCGACAGTGCCCTTCCCACAAATCGCTTAGCCTGCTACATTGCCTGATCTGATGTAATGAAACTAATATGGCGATCCGGAAATACTGACGTCAATCCGCTTGTGAAGTCCTGACGTATGAACCCTGCTTCCGGCTCCAAGCTCCTGCTGAGTTAATAGAGGCTGTTGCCGTTATACCGTTTAGTAGTTTAGTAGTACAGTGTATCTTATTTTATTTAACACAAACAAGCCCTCAAGAATAATCAGTGGTCGTTGTCTGCATCTGTGGCTTTTATCAGCGCTGTTCATGTGGATCACGTCTCTGCTTTTTTTCATTCAAAGACGAAGGTAGTGGCCTACTTTTGCCCAGCGAGATTTTTTTTTAAAAAAGTATTTGTCCGCTTCCTGATTTCTTAGTAATCAAATAAATATTAGACAATGATAATCTAAGTAACCAAAAATGCAGTTTTTAAATTATGATTTCATTTATTTATGGGAAAAGGGTTATTCAAACTTACCTGGCCCCATGTAAAAAAAAAAAAAAAAAGCTTCCTAAACCCAATAACTGGGTGATAACAATGACAATGGCAATGTGGAAGAATCTTAGCCCACTGGTCTGTATAATTGTTTAAATTCACCTACATTAAAGGGTTTGGAGCTTAAATAACCTGTTTAATGTCACACCAAAGATTTCCATTCGTTTTTGGGTCCAGACTTTCTTTAGGTCACTTTAAAACCTTCATTCTATTTATTTATTTATTTATTTATTTATTACTGCGGTATTTTGGATCTTTGTCCTGCTGCATAACCCAAGTGTGCTTCAGCTTTAAGGTAGAAACTGATGGCTGGACATTCTCCTTTTGCAGTTTCTGGTAAAGAGCAGAATTCATGGTTCCATCAATTCACCCAGGTCCTTAAGCAGCAAATGATGCCCAGACCATCACACTACCACCACCATGTTTGACTGTTGATATGATGATCTTTTTCTGAAATGCTGTGTTAGTTTTACCCCAGATGTAACGGGACTCAAACCTTTCAAAAACTTCTCATCCTTTCAAAAACCACTTTTTCTCATCCGTCCACAGAATATTTTCCCAAAAGTCTTGGGGATCATCAAGACATTTTTTTGTAAATGCGAGACTAATCTTTGTGTTATTTTTAGTCAGCAGTGGTACTTTCCTTGGAACTTTCCCATGGATGCCATTTTTGATCAGTGTCTGTCTTATTGTTGAATCATGAACACTGACCATACGTGAGAGTAGCCTGCAGTTCTTTAAATGTTTTTCTGGGTTCTTCTGTCTTTCCAAGCATCCATTGAATGGACAGATAACATCTGATAACATCCAAAGAGAGGACATTTGGGTAGCATTTCTGCCTTAATAAATGAAATCATAATTTAAAAAAATATCATCCATTCATTCTTTTCCACTTATCTTTGTCAGGATCACCCATCCCAGCCACCATATCACCAGTCTGTTGCACATCTAACACATAGAGACAGACAACCATTCGCACTCACATTCATGAGTTACCAATTAGAATTACCAATTAACCTAACCCCACTACTGCATGGCTTTGGACATGTGTGGGAGCTGGAGTGCCCAGAGAGAACCCACTCTTACACAGAGAGAACATGCAAACTCCACACAGAAAGGCCCCAACCAGGTGGTGGAATTGAACTCAGAACCTTCTTGCTGTGAGGCAACAGTGCTAATAACCACACTGCTCCATTTAATTTTAAAAACTGCATTTTGTATTTACTTGGATTATGTCTGTATAATATTAAATTTGGTTTGAGTGCGAACATTTATGAAAAAACAAAGCTATGGAATCAGGAAGGAGGTAAATACTTTTTCACAGAGCTGTAGCTAGATGCTGAGTTGTCTAATACGAGTTTTTTTTTCTCATTCATTGCCTTCATTTGCCTACAAAGACTGCCTCAACATTTTTTGATCAAATTACTCCTTACGTAATTACTTACCTACTTACCGAATCTGTCATAATCGACTTTTAGTCCAAGGATATTTTGTGAATAAGGCCCTTGATCTAGCTGCTTGAATCAAGCTTCAAGACCTGAAATATTTGTGTTTATATTGTGCTCACATAGTGGTCACTCCTACATAAAGCTGTGCTTATGTATGAAAACCTGGAGCCAGGCTGGGAACTTGGCAGAGACAGAGTGTCCTTTCACAGTGTGCAGAAGGTGGCTCTTGGATAGGTTTACAGCAGTCTAACAGCATTTTTTTCTTTTTCTTTTTTTCTTTTTTTTGTTGGCCCAACCCTCCAGCTCCTGTTATGGCTCCTAATCTGACTTTTCTTCTTATATACAACACTAGCAGGAATATTTTCCATCCAAAGGTCTCATTATTAATTTGCATCCAGTATACAGGGAGTGCAGAATTATTAGGCAAGTTGTATTTTTGAGGAATAATTTTATTATTGAACAACAACCATGTTCTCAATGAACCCAAAAAACTCATTAATATCAAAGCTGAATGTTTTTGGAAGTAGTTTTTAGTTTGTTTTTAGTTTTAGCTATTTTAGGGGGATATCTGTGTGTGCAGGTGACTATTACTGTGCATAATTATTAGGCAACTTAACAAAAAACAAATATATACCCATTTCAATTATTTATTTTTACCAGTGACACCAATATAACATCTCCACATTCACAAATATACATTTCTGACATTCAAAAACAAAACAAAAACAAATCAGCGACCAATATAGCCACCTTTCTTTGCAAGGACACTCAAAAGCCTGCCATCCATGGATTCTGTCAGTGTTTTGATCTGTTCACCATCAACATTGCGTGCAGCAGCAACCACAGCCTCCCAGACACTGTTCAGAGAGGTGTACTGTTTTCCCTCCTTGTAAATCTCACATTTGATGATGGACCACAGGTTCTCAATGGGGTTCAGATCAGGTGAACCAGGAGGCCATGTCATTAGTTTTTCTTCTTTTATACCCTTTCTTGCCAGCCACGCTGTGGAGTACTTGGACGCGTGTGATGGAGCATTGTCCTGCATGAAAATCATGTTTTTCTTGAAGGATGCAGACTTCTTCCTGTACCACTGCTTGAAGAAGGTGTCTTCCAGAAACTGGCAGTAGGACTGGGAGTTGAGCTTGACTCCATCCTCAGCGGCTGCACGCTTGACTTTTCTCAGTTCATGGGCAGTTATTTTGCGCCTTGGTTTTTCCACACACTTCTTACGACCCTTTTGACTATTTTGAATGAAACGCTTGTTGTTCGATGATCACGCTTCAGAAGCTTTGCAATTTTGAGACTGCTGCATCCCTCTGCAAGATATCTCACTATTTTTGACTTTTCTGAGCCTGTCAAGTCCTTCTTTTGACCCATTTTGCCAAAGGAAAGGACACCTGATATAGGGTGTTGATGTCATTAGACCACACCCCTTCTCATTACAGAGATGCACATCACCTAATATGCTTAATTGGTAGTTGGCTTTCGAGCCTATACAGCTTGGAGTAAGACAACATGCATGAAGAGGATGATGTGGACAAAATACTCATTTACCTAATAATTCTGCACTCCCTGTAATCTTACAACATATTCACAGCCACAACATTATAATCATATAAACCAGCTAGGCGTAATTCCCTTTCACCTTTATTGTATTTAAAGAACATTTCTGAGCAGAAAAGACTGTAAGATAGTTAAAAAATGATTGTCCTTTCATCTTGTTGGATGTGGAAATTTCATATTTCCAACAAACAGTGTCAAACTCTTATGAGAACTTTTATGAGCTTTTCTTATATGAAAATATCGTGGTAGTGTTAAGCAACCACTGTTTGGTGATGACTGTAATAAATGGAAACAGTATTTGTTTTCCTCTCGCACATGCTCAGTGAAGCGAGGCTTATTCTCGGAAGACACACAGAGAGTGGGTGAGAGCGTGAGCAGATCCCGGTGGGGGTTTTAATTCTTCTTTTAATTTTTGAAAGTAATTTTTCTTTCATTTATAAATAGATTCATTGGTTTAAAAACAGCATTTGCATTGCATTTCATTTTCAATATTTGTTTCTAAAGTATAATAAAGCATGTGACTGGGTTTAATGGCTCTCTGTTAGTTGTGTCACATGTAAAACTAAAAAAAAAAAAAAAAAAACGAAAGTGGTTTCCGGTGTCTCTTTCAGTTTCTTTGTGTTTTTGTTTTTTTAGGTTAGCTTCATAAAACCAACTTGAAGAGAGAAGAAACAAAAGACACACCTCAGACCAATATGCCTGCACACCTGCACGCTATGCTTTTTTTTTTTTTTTTCAACAAATGCCTGGACTTTTGTTTTGCATGGTGTATTTAAGTATGACTTTCATGGCATTACTGATAATAATAACCAATCTGCATGACTTTGAGTTGACATTTATGACCCAGCAAAATCACCAATCTACATTCCAACCTGGCTCATATTAGTCACTCGTGTAGGTAGCATATAGAATTTTCACGTGTGTTTTAATAGGTTGATTATAGTTTAAATGCGTTTAAGCCAGTATCTTAGAATTCTTTTGAAGAATTAGTTTGCTTTTCTGTCATAAAGAGATAATCAGGATTGTGTTATTTCAGAACAAAGCCAAGTCACTGAACGACCGTCGTAGATTGATTTTTTTTTTATTCTTTCTCCACCCCCCACCCCCCAAAAACATAGAAATGACCTCACTGTTGAGTTTTCTCACACACCACCTCCAAGTTTTAAGTCTTGAGAGCTCCCACGATTGGTACAGCTCTCTTCCTTCTCACCCTTCCCTTAGTGAGTTCAGATGACTCCAGACACGGGGTTTTAATTCAAACTATTTTAACCAGGTTTGTTCAGGAAGCAGTCGTTTCAGTAAAGCGCATTTGCAGGGGAAACCATTTTTTATTTGCTCCTTCCCCCCTCTTAAAAAAAGTTTTGTTTTTTTACCTACTACAGAGACAAACCAATGATTACACACAAAACACGTCTTTCTGCTTTTTCTTGCTTTTCAGTTCGTTTCTTTCTTTCGGTTTTTTTTTTTTTTTACTTGAGCTGTAATTAGTTTCCTGAACCCCTCCCTCTTTTCCGGGTTATTTCTCTGTCCTGTGGTCCTCAGCTCAGCGCGGTTATGACAGCTTGTCGCGCTTCTTCTGAACACGGTTTCCACTGATTAACAACGTATAATCAGACATTCAAGTTTGCGTTGTCCACAGATGTCGCGACAGCAGTGTGGGAAAAGTGGAAGGGCAGGGAAGACGAATGCCCACTCTTTTTTCTGACAGGTAAGTTTTCATTCTTCCTTTTTTTCATTCTTCACTTTTGTGAGTCGAAGTTTTACTGTCGAAGCAGCGAAGACGGAACATTTGCATTGAACCCACGTTTTGACAACTTTCAGGTTTAAAAACTGCTTGCCAGGTCTTTTGGGGAGACCGGCACCAGCGTGAAGAGCAAGGTGAGGGCTTTTCACAGTATGGAAGGTATCCATCACATCTAAATTAGCTCTCCCGTTTGCTATATCATAGATGGCAACTGCCTCCCAATTTCACTTCTGTCTCTTTCTGTCTGCTTAAAGAGATGAGATCATATAAGCTATATATTCTGTGGTGTTCCGTTGTTTTTATTGAAGGTATTTGCAATGATAGTCTTCAAACAACAATAAACAGATCGCACGTTTAGAAGTTTGGAATAAGCTGTTTTGATCTTATTTATTTATTTATTTATTTATTATCGTCCACTCTGAATTGGATAACTCATTTTAACTTCTTTTCTAGTGTATATTCACGTCACCTTTGTGTTTTGGTCACTCTTTTTAAGGGCACACTTATAAATTTCAGACGAATATCTCCTGTTTTGAATCGGGAGATGTTGGGTTTTTTTTGTTTTGTTTTTTAAAACTAGGCCTATGAATTTTTAAAGCAAATGACAATGAGGCAACTATATCCATGTGAAATCTGTAAAACTAAATTTCCAAACGTAAAGGTATTTTTAATAGCAATTAGATGTCTCTCTGTGTGTTGTATACTTCTCATTATATAAAGAAAAAAAATCATATATGTCAGATCTGAATAAGACCCTGTTTTCTGTTTTATTTCGTGAATAATAACGTCCGCATATACAATAAAGAAATGCAAAATGTTACCTTTGTACTGTAGAAACTGTAAGTATTAAGATAAGATAAGATAAGACTTTATTAATCCCACAACGGGGAAATTTTTGCGTCACCTCAGCTCAGGTACAGATATATGAAGGAAATACAAAAACACAAATAAGTACAATCAATGAAAAAAAGTAAGATAATACACTATATTACAAGCGTACTTAGGAGTTGGTGAAATCTGATTCTGTGTTTCCTCAGAAATTCTTAAGTAAATAATTCTTGATAGAATTTTTATTTTATTTTTTTAAAACCAGAGAATTTATTGAACCTTCCCACCATTAAAAAAATCAATTGAATGTAAATTTACATATATATGTATGCATTTGTATAATTTTTGCCACATCTATTTATTGCTTAAAAATAAATTAAAATCAGTTTTGTTAGGGAAAAAGTGATGAAGTCTCACAAACTCATGTATCAAATCTTGTGCAATTGGCGTTACGAAGTGACACTTTCTTTCTTTTGGACACTTGTCACATTTCTATGAAGGTAACACAAGATAAGATAAGAAAAGATTTTTATTGTCACTGTTACCAGAACAATGAAACACAGTTGTCATCTCTCCATTGGCAGAATGGAGAGCACAGAGAATGTACACAAAAAGGATATGCACAAGTTGTATACACACACACATACATACATACGTACGTACGTACGTACGTGTGTGTGTTTATGTATGTTATACTGTAATAAATACAGTTTATAAATATAGTGCGAGTGTCCTTGAGTGTTAGCAGCACAGTTAACCTTCAATCAGGGTGTAGGTAGGGTACGTTTGACAGACTGTGGGTAGAAGCTTCTATTGAATCTGTTTGTCTTTGCAAGGCTTCACTGGATGTGCTAAAGTTATTGCAAAATAAACAAATATGGAGTAACCCTATTCTAAAAGAAACTGAACATTTTTTTAAGGTGGTTAGGTATTTCTGAAGAATAACATTATCAGTTGGGTTTATGTTCCTTCATGTTGTGTTTTCTCTCACTACAGAATGACCATGCGATGTTTATCGCTGCGACTAAGACGAAAGCAGTTCCTTCCTTCCCTCCTGTCATTGCTGACTATATCCATCCTGCTATTGGTCTGTGTCAAGCACAGCTACATCACTGAACCTTCACATATTGGTACGGACATGCAGATAATTCCCAAGTACAATATTGATTGCTCTGCTATTTATGACATGGACCCAGTGGAGGTGGGGAAATCTCTGCTGATCAAAAAGAAAGACGTTGTGGAGATTAAAGATGAAAGTCTAGCTTATCTTACCTCTAACTGTACTTTATTCAGAAAGTACAGGGGTTATGATAATGTGTGTGCCACAGAAGAGGAGCAAGACTTTCCTATTGCTTATTCTTTGGTTGTGCATAAATCTGCCTGGATGGTAGAGAGACTCATCAATGCACTGTACTCACCCAGTAATATCTACTGTATCCACTATGATCAAAAGTCCTCTGCTCAGTTCATATCAGCTATGGGGGGTTTGGCCCAGTGTCTGCCCAATGTCTTCATTACCAGCAAGAAAGAATCAGTATATTATGCAAGCATTAGCCGATTAAAGGCTGATCTCAACTGTCTGTCTGACCTTTTGGGTTCAGAAGTCAAGTGGAAGTATGTCATCAACCTCTGTGGCCAAGACTTCCCTCTCAAGTCCAACGTGGAGCTAGTGTCAGAACTAAAGCAACTGAATGGCAGAAACATGCTAGAGACGAGCCGACCCACACCAGCTAAGAAACAACGGTTCACCTTTCACTATGAGCTGAAAGATGCCAGCTTTGAATATCAAAAACTGCCAGTGAAAACAGAGTATGTAAAGAACCCACCACCACACAATATTGAGGTGTTCTCTGGAAATGCCTACTTTGTGCTTTCCCGGAAGTTCATTGAGCATATGAATGCCTCAGGTGTAGTGAAAGATTTTTTGTCCTGGTCAGAGGACACCTACTCCCCAGATGAACACTTCTGGGCAACACTTGTGCGACTGCCAGGTGTCCCTGGAGAGGTGGCTAGATCCAAGCCTGATATCACAGACCTGATGAGCAAAACCAGGCTGGTGAAGTGGCAGTACCTGGAGGAGCAGCTGTACCCACCGTGCACAGGGACACACGTTCGCAGCGTTTGTATATTTGGTGCTGCGGAAATGCGTTGGTTGCTGAACTATGGCCACTGGTTTGCCAATAAGTTTGACCCCAAAGTGGACCCTGTACTCATTCAGTGCCTTGAGGAGAAGCTGAAGGAAAAGCAGAAGTTATTTCAATCAGTATCACTGACTTGTCGTAAAGGTTAAACGATGGCTAAAATGGATCAGGAACAAATATTATGTTCTTTCAGTGATTTTTCAAATTTGACTGCTATTTCTTATACATCATTATCTTTGAAGTTACAAATCAACATAATTGATTAATTATAATGAGCTATAAGTAATAGCGAAGGGGACTAATCACTGTTTTCTGGTCTTTTAGAAACAAAAGTTTAAGTGGGAAAGACAAAATGCAGCGTTGAGATATGAAAATGGTGTTTACAGCTCTAATATGTTGCAACGTCGTTTGTTTAAGGAAAGCTGCCGAGCTCCGTTCTTTTCTCAGGGTGTTTCTGTCTCACTTGAGTCACTTGTTTATCTACAAAGATAATGTTGGTTTTATGGTAAATGGTAAATGGACTGATTCTTATATAGCGCTTTTCTACTCTCCCGGAGTACTCAAAGTGCTCTATAAATTTTATGTATTTTTTTTATGTATTCAGTTTTTAAGAGATTTATTTCTTAGATTTCTGTCTTCACAGAAAAGTCCAGTTTACAAAAAACACACCCACGAGGAACATGTCTTAGCAGAAACAGTCGTCTGCTTCTCATTGTGAATGGGGAAAACAGGGATAATATTTGTTTTTGTTAATTGGTTGAATGAAACTGTAATGAGAGGTAATTATACAATAATGACTGGTTACATTTTAAAAGCTAACATGCTCTTGCCTGTTTCTGACGGATTCCCTTTTCCTCTGATACATGTGTTAAAGTTTTACTACAGATTCAGTTTTCGGATCATTCTGATGGTGCTCTTGCAAACTATAATAACAAAATATTATTTCCTCAACACACAGCATGCTATCTGGACAGCCCCTTTTTCCATGAAATGCAATGGAACACACATTGGTTTTTACACAGAATACTGTGTAAAACAGAGGAGAGGTCATCTATTCTATGTCATCTATTCCTCACAAATTAATCGAGAGCTAATTTGTTTGCAACAATCCAACTGGTTGATGGATACAAGCTGCTTTAGTAAGGGTTGATTCCAACTATATATGTAATGCAGGTTTGCATCATACTATAACGTAAATTGGAAAAATAAACAGCCTCTCAGTGTTAGACTGTATATAAAAGATTAACAGAACTTGTTAGGTTATAAAAGTAAAGGTCATGGAGGAAACAAATGCAGTATGTGCCTGTTGATGGGGAAATAAGCCCGATGTTCATCTGATATGGCATTATCAAGTGACCTGCTTTAAACATGTCCTTAAATAGTTGCTTGTGATTTTCTAGTCTTTGATGCTTGAATTGAGTTGAACACAACAAGGTGTTCATTTTACAAATTATGGTCCTCAAATAAAGTGAAAAATGACAACATGATTCAGAATGGGCGTACTCTGTTATTTATAGCTAGTACTACTGAGCATGGATCGTTGCTTGGTTTCTCATTCAGATCCACCCCAAAAGTTATGCCTGGTTGGGGAAAAAAAACAAAACAAAAAACAGCAAAAACAAAAACCACAATAGTCAAAAGACTCTAAATAAAGGGTGGCCTCTTTTAATTACAGTTTATACTTTTCTTTTTTCTTTACTGCTTTCACACAGATGTTTTGAGTTTTACGATAGACAGGAAATGAACACTGCAAAAAAAAGTTCTGCTACAATTGGGATTTTGTACTGAAATACCTTAAATGGTTATTCATTTTAAAGCATTACTGCAACATGAATCGATATGCACACAAGAAAGTAAAAAAAAAGAGGCTATCTCAAGAGGATCTCTATTGTTATCTGAGCTCTATTTACATGTTTACAAATGTCAGCAGTGGATAAACATAGGAACATATTGCAGCTACCACAACTCTGAGCAAAACAATAACTTGAAAAAAATGTGGTTCACATAAATCAACCATGGTTGTTTACAATTATAATTAGCACTGAGCTACGAGGCTCCTATTGTCGAGATTTCATCCTTGAGAACATAAACAGGAGAAGAGCAGATTGTCATGGTTCTTGCAGGACTGCTCTCTTTTGCATCCACTGTCTCTCTTTCTTGTTCTTTCGATTCTTAGGTGGAGTTGGGCAGGCGCTGGTGCATTGCGCTGACCCACTTTCAGCCAGCCTGCTTACCATTATCACATCACTTATGGGAGTAAAAGGGTCAGCAGAAACCTTACTCCTTGCCAGCTCATCTTCACCCTTGTGGTGGTAATCAGGTTCTCAACTTATGAGTGCCTTCGTTACCTGACCTTGTTCTCCTGTTTGTGCTCCGAGTTGATTCAGTGCCTTGGCTGGACTTGAGTTACCTGCAAATTGAGATGGGCAAACTAGGGCTTTCTGAAACAATGGAAAGTCTGAAGCAATTGTGCTGGATTTGTGTTGATGTTTTGAAACAATCTGACATCTAATCTATGTTTGCTCATCTTTAACGACATCATTTATTTACAGAACATTGAGCATGTCACAGATGGAGTCATGAAAGCTTATTCAATTACAGTAAATCATAGACTTTATGGGATGTTCCAGTTTTGCATATGAATAAAATGACCCGTATGAGAACACTACACATGTAAGGACAAGTAGAAGCTTGTTTTTTTTCTGCAAATCTATCACTGACACAATCAGCAACAACACCAAAACAACCCTCATGTTACTGTGGAAACTGACTTGTTTCGGCATTAACCCATGATATCTTACAGGTTTCTGACAGCAGGTAACTGGGAGAAAATCCTTATATACTGCTGAGGAATGCCAGTTACAAAAAAATTGTGCAGACTGGCAACAGCAGTTAATACGATGCAAACCAACCAGAAACACACAGATGAAAGGAGTCCGTAAAAGACTAATGGACAAGCTTTTTGTTATTGTTTGTTCTAATGTGTTTAGCCTACATGCTAATCTAATCACTCTAGATAAAGGTCTAACAGTCACTTACTCTTTTCTTTTTTTGTGGTCAGACTGTGTTATGAACATATTTCAAATGACAATTTATAGATGCTGATTGGCTGTCAGTGCTGCTGTGTAAGCTGTAAACCAGTAAACTAGTACTTGTAACCTGTTTGAGCATTATGCAGAAACGATACTTACCAAACAGAAAGTTCGTGCATAATATGACTCATCTTAAGGTATGCAGAGTGTCTATTGAAATAATGTCTCTGACAAAATGTACAGTTTTCACAATCTTCCCTTTGTATAAGCTGTAATAATATTTCACTCCCACTGACATCTGAGGATTTGATCCCCATAGTGCTTTGCTGAGATAATGTACTTAACCTGGCACATCTCATGTAACTACTTCAGCCCTCTACTACTAATTCCTAGTGCATAGCCTAGTAGTGCATAAAAACTCAGAAACAGTATTTCCCAGAAATGTCACAATTTTCTCCATATTTCTGGTTAAAGGTTTGTATGACTTGCACACTGCTCATTTTAACTTTCCCAGTAACTATATTACATGGGCTCAGACTCCGAATGCTGACAAGTGAAGTGCCAATTTTAGTTTCCTGTAAGAAAAGTGTTAATGTTTCTGGTCTGCAGTTCCTTTGAAATCATTTCCTTTTAACCCACAATTACTTTTCAGTACTTTTTCTTTTTTTCTTAGTTTTTCTTAATTTCTTTTTAAACAAAGCAGTCATTGTTCTCTACACATACTTTTTTCTTTAGAGTATTAGTTCTTTTCCCTCTTTGCTTTTTAAACATGAGTTATGTGTTAGAAAGTGTAGTTTCTTTGACTCATCCCTTATTCCCAGAAGAACTTAACTCAATTCAAGCTGCTAAGGCTTTTGCACACAGAGGCAGTGGTAGTGTTCAGGAAAAGGTCACAGTAAAACCCTCAAATAGCACATGAAATTGTAGCCCCTCACTTACCACATGTCTGAGAGGTGTCTGATTTCTACCAGGGCTGCGTTGCTCTGTTTTGAGCATAAAAGTTATACTAATGTTTATTTTGCACATCATGAAGAGCACACATGGTATGACAGATGAGGTCAGCTTAATTCAGATTCTAAAATATAAAAGAGGTTTTGTTTGTGCAGTGGTGATGCATCTTGGTCTTATTAGGTACACTGTTAAGTCAGCCAAAGAAACCCCTTGGCCCCTGTTCAAGGGGGTGAAGTCTTCTAATGGAAATAACTTTTAAGCCTCAGTGAATCATTTCTTAACAAGCCTCACAGTTCAGCCTCGAAGAAGAAGAAGTTTTACTTCTCAGATTCGCTGAGGTATTTTGATGAAATAGCATTACAAAATGCAAAAACAATGAAGTTAAAAA
Organism: Aulonocara stuartgranti; assembly: GCF_965226115.1. Lineage (NCBI taxonomy): Eukaryota > Metazoa > Chordata > Actinopteri > Cichliformes > Cichlidae > Aulonocara > Aulonocara stuartgranti. Next base: position 14,313,186 of record NC_138945.1, on the reverse strand, counting down.
CGTTAAAAGAGATTCCAATGATTTGAAAATAGTACACAGAACACTCTTTCTGTTTTAAAACAGAAATGTATTTATTTATTTTCGGAAAACAAGAGGTTTCTATGAAGAGTGTCTGGCCTCTCCCTTAGAGATAGGATGAAGAGTTCAATCATTTATGAATGGCTCTGACCCAAGACAATTTGGAGAGATTATATTTCTTAAGGCTGGAATGAGAACGCCTTGGTGTTCCCTCAGATACACTAAAGCAGGTGATTGGGGAAAGGGAAGTCTGTGTTTTTCTGTGGTGGAAGCTGCCCTGGAAGAGCATAAATGGACAGATGGATTCGTTCACTATGTTAGGACATGTGGGAACAAGGGCAAATCTTTCATGTCCTATTTCTCTGGAAAAGGCCCTTTGCTTGCTCAGCTACTTGCTAGTGGAGCCACAGGCTACAATGCCAAATAATACTTGCCTGTAATGTGCTTCACAGCATTGTCACAAGACATAATGTTCCCCTCTGTGATAATGTTTATGATGCACCTGAGCCTTATGAGGACCCAGAAAATCCTCCTGCAATCCCTCTGACTAGGGAGATGCAGCTGTTCAAAATTACTCTTAAGTGTTTTGTTCAACTAATCAAGTTGGTCCTATAAATTCAGCATTGGCACTGCTGGTGGGTGTCAGGAACCATTATGATGTATTTGTAGGACTGAGTCACAATGGGCTGGGGTGTTAGGAGGACAGCAGAGTTAGTTAAATTCAGATGGAAGAAGGCCAAGTCAAGAAGGGACCATGCTGAAGCCAAAAACACTCAAACTGGTGACAAATCTTACCAGAGCACAGACTACAGAGATATGGTCCTTAATATTATTGGAGGTGCAAACTGACAAACTTTGCATGGGATTCAAAGTACTGTAAGGGATGCTGAGCCCACAAATGTAGAGAAAACTGATCCAGTTCTTTCTAATGAAGAGGACACACTTGTTCTTGTTGTGGACAGTGGATCAGCTCTAGTAGAACCAGCATCTACTGCATCAGAAGGTATCAAATAAGGCTTAAAGAAGTCTTTGTCAAAGACAGATAATGATGATGATTATGTTACATGGTGTCAGGCTGGCGTCTGGTTCCTGGTCCCCGCTTCGATCTCCACACCTGCTCATCATCACTCACCTGCTGCTCATCATTCATGATTGCTCCTGCCATTATTTAAGGCCACACTGGAGTGCTGGTTTTTGCTGGGTTGTTGTACTCACCTTGGTTAGTGTAGCGCCAACTCGCTTTGTGAATCATATCGTATCTCATTATGTTTCCTGGATTTCCTAATGAACGTTTCTATTCTCTGTACTGACCCTTAGACACTGAGTGAGTGTGACTGAGTCACAGACTGTGTGAAGAGGAGTGTCCTGGACCTGCCCCTGGATTTGTGTTAGAGTCCTGCCTGACATCTGTGACAACATAGTCTTTGAAATTGTGTAACTTATTTTTTAAAGAACACCTTCATATGCCATATTGTTTATATTTATTAGTTGTTTAGTCAGTGGACTGAATGTTACACAGAAAGTTACCACCAGAGCTCTTCTTTGTAACACTTGAAATAAACACACTTAAAAGTACTGTGTGATTACTGTTCTAACTGTTCTCTGTAATATTTGAAAAAATGTTTCAGTATTTTCGACTTCTTTTTTTTCTTTTTTCCTTCTTTTTTTTTTTCTTTTTTTTTTTTTTTTTTTGAATAATGAGGACAAAAGTAAGCCGGATTATGTGAGCCACTGAAAACCAAGGAAAAACCGAAAGCAGATGATTTTTATCTGCATTACACCTTTTAAACAACAGGGCCCTGAGGATTAGGATAGGCCAACAGTCCTTTTAGGCATTCTAGGTCACTGACTGGAGCACCAGTACAGAAGAGTTGAACAAGGCTTTGCTGTATAGTGTTCCAGGAAATGAAGTTATTCATGCCAGTCAGTTCAGTTAGTCGGTCAACCATTAAAGTTGGTTTGAGAGCAAGTGAACTTGATTTATGGAATGTCTGATCCCAGGAGAAGGGTAGATCTTAGATTTGAACCTTTAGATTTGAACCTTAATTGCACACGCACACACCACTTGAAGAACCAAACAGAACAACATAATCTGCAAAAAGCAAAGGTAAAATCCTGTAGCCACTAAAGTGGAGACCCTCCACCTGGTTACATCTGGCTACATCTAGATATTCTGTTCACAAAACCTATGAACAGAGTCAGTGACCAAGGGCAGCCCTGGTGGAGTCTAGCATTAACCGGAAAACAAGTCTAACCTCCACAGTATACCCACATGAACCCGGTAAAACTACTTCTCCAAGTCCACAAAACATATGTAGACTTTTTTACAGGTTGGGCAAACCCCCCTACACCCTTGAACATCTTTGAGAGGATAAAGCCGTGGCCCATTGTTCCATGGCCAGGTCAAAAACTGCATTGTTCCTCTTAAAGTGAAGGTTTAACTAACAGATGGACTCACATCACTAGTACCGAAGTGTAGATTGTCCCGGGCTGAGAAGTGTGATACACCTATGGTTGCAGTACACCTTCTCCACACCCAAGGCACCGCCCAGATGTCCAGGCAACATTGCAGAGACAGGTCAGTCAGGACAACCCTACAACATCCAGTCAGTGCAGTCGGTGCTATCAGTACCAGACTCATCATAGAAGGTGTGATTATAGGATTGAGGAGATAATCAAATCTGAATTTGACATTGGCTGCATCCCACCATCACTGTAAACAAGAAAGTCCTGGGTTCACATCCAGGCTACAATTTTTTATTGTGGACACATGCACACATGCTCTCCCTGTGCATTAACTGGTGACCCTAATGTGGTCATGGATGGATGAATGGATGGACTGATGCTTGAATGGATTCCTTTTGGGGTTTTCTTTTTGTTTAGTTTTCTTTTCTTATTTAAATAGGGTTGTAATGTTCTCAACTTAATAATAATAAAACTAATAAAACAAGTAAACATATAACATACATAATTTCCTAATCAAGTATTCTGATGAACCTTTTGTTAAATATGTTTCTGCTTTGAGGTTTTGACTCCAGTTTACACAAGGCTGCATTAAAAGTTCACGAGGTGAGCAAAACTCTTTTGTTAAGTGAAACTCTCGAATCTATTAGTGGAAAATATTTGCTCATGCGATCTACAAAAGCAGTTACTCAAGGTGTGGTTGTGTAAAAGCATTTGTAGAGCAGCCTTGTGAAGCAAAGTAGATGTCAGAGTACATTACAAGCCTATTTTAGACAGAAGGTTTCTAGTAGAGTTCATTAAGGGGCTATTTAAGAGGTCAGTAAGTTGACTTTAATTGCAATTAAAAGGTTATTTGTCACAGAAAAAAAAGTACTATTTTCAAAACGTAGGTAAATTAATTTTTGTTTTGAAAGTTTGATTGTTTTGCAGCAAAAATCTTTATATCATTGTGGAGGAGGACAAAAATACCACATTAAAGTGAAAAGTATCATAATAAGAGGCAAACTCACTGAGAATTATCTCTACTCTGCACTTCTCAGTAGTGCGGAACATTTAAGCTTATTGTTTTTGTCATAACGGCTGCAAATGTACTTTTTTGGTTCACTCACATGAGATGCAGAAGGCTGTTTTCACTGACTAAATCTTTGTAAACCCCCCCAGTACAACACCTGCCCAGTATCAAACAGCAATGAGGCTTTTGCAAATGAACATTGACTGGCATCACTTATTCCTCAGCTTATCATCGTAATCGCCAGCTCAGTGTTTATATTACTGGATTTTACTAGAGTAGCTTTACACGATTAACAGTTAAAATAATCCTTGTTTATTTCACGTACTGGTCTTTGGTGCAGCCTGCCATGTCATACTTTGTCTGAAACAAGCTGTTTTAGTTTCCTTCCCTTGCCCAAGAAAATGTATTACTATTATTATTTATTTATTATCCACTCTTCATCACAAGGATGACTAAACATATAAGCATTACTTCATTATTATGTCCTCATTAAGGACAGAGTTGTTGACTCTTCACTGAGGTGTCCTTTGTCATCTGCTTCTTGCTTTAATGCCTACAGGACCTGACCAGGCATACAGCCAGAGAAGACATCTGCCTACACGCTAGGTTGGTCACAGGCATCGCTCTAAGAGCTGCACTTCCCTAAAGGAAGCATGAGAATCACCTTACACAGGGAACAGGTGGGGGATTAGAGGAGATTTGATCCACTGAGTATTTAAGGTATTTCTCGTTGTTCATTTTATGGTTTTGAACCCCCTATGAATTTATTTGAAATCATTTTCACACTGTTTTTACTTATACACATCTGTAAGTATTAACTTTAGCCTTAGACGTTGCTGGTCTAAAAGCACAAAATGATAATAAACTTTAAAAAAAAAAGGCTCACCAGTGTTGAAAGGGTACCTATTCTGCACATTTCCAGCTCCACTTATTTATTCTTGAACTTAAGTTTTGAACGATTGTGAAACAGTTTTTGTCTCTTACTGGGCCTTGGTGAGCAAAGTAGAAGCTTTATGCAGCAGGAAGGTGGGGCTTCTGGGCTAACAGCCATAACTGTGTGCCAGGCATTACTATATTAAGAATACTTCCTCTTTCTGACATCGTAATGAGCTAAAGAAAACGGTCTAAAAAAGAACATTGGGAGGAGCCTGAAGTTTCTGGTTAACATAGATAACTTATTGGTAAAGTTTGGTATTGACAGAACAGCACAAGAGACATTACCGTATTGAAGCCCACTCTCACACTACCGACTTCATTTCATGAGTTCTTTGAATCTATTTTAACTTTTAAAACAAATTCTACAGTAGACCAGTGCTCATATTAAATCATGTTTTGACTCAAAATTACACTCACAGTGAGTTTCAGTTTGGTTTCACTGGTCCCTTAATGTGACATGCCTTTGTATTTGAATCATTTATTCCAGCAAAGAGCAGACTTTTTTTCAGTTGTAGTTTGTTAGATTAAAGTTTGAGGCCTTAAATAGTGCCTTACATATTCATTATAGCACTTTAAAACTATTTATCTTGGCTTTAGTTGTGAGATTTTGCTGTTTGTGTTGATAGGCTTTAGTTATCTCACCTCCTAAAAAAGAAACGTGTAGAGTGGCTTTAATGTGTCTTTATAGACCCACCACCCACATGTTTGATAAGCTAGTTCAGGAGTAGCAAAAGAATAAACTGTGCATATTTGGAAACTCATTTCAACACATCTGGCTCAGACTAGTCCCACTAGGATCAGTTATCTAAACAGTGGTCAGTGCACTAATTGACATTATAAGAGCAATTTATAATGTCTTATGTTTTAGAATGTGGTAGATTGCGTAGAATGTAGTTAATTAATTATTTTAGTCAAACAAAATGCCAATGATCTTGTTACTCACACCAGGAGATTCCTTTTTCTGTTAAGCTTTCTATTTCTGTTATTCAAGACATCAGTCTCTAGAGCTCAAGAGTTTCAATTCTTGCTTAAAGGGAAAGGAAAAAAACTGAGTTTTGAATTTGTTTTTCCTCCCTTTTAACAAACTTTGAAACATGGTTTTGTAATGTTAGCTGCTCACTATTAAAAGATATGGTATTCCTGTGAGACATGTGTAGAGAACAAACCGAACAGTCACGTAGTTCTAAATATTCCAATAATTTCTTTTCACTTTTTTCCTTTCTGATCACATCTGTCTACTTTGTCATGTTGCTGACATCTAGAGATGCATGCTTGTTCTTATTGTAATTGCAAGGACATTAAATAATCCAATGGTGTTTCATAGGTTTGGGATTCACTGTTAGAAGTTTGGATTGTGGCGCGTGAATGATATGAAATAGAATATGAGCGCTGTTTCTCCAATTCATCAGTTTAGTTTATATGCTCTACGTTTGATTCCTGCATTAAAAAGTAAATTCCAAAATGTAAAAACAAAATAAAGAAAAAAAGTTTTTCCGAAGAGTCCTTGAAGATTTTCAGGGTCAGAAATGTTGGACTCCAAAAGCATTTTAGATTCTAGAGAATCAGTGAATCTGGTATTTTTATTTTATTATATTTGAGTCACATTTGGGCTTTGAGAAAAGATTTTACAGTAAAATGTTCAAAAATTGAAAGGCTGTAGCAATTGGTGTCAGAATAGGATGTAGCAAAGTGAAAGTGTGTTAGAGCAGAAGCAACATTTGAATAAATGGTGTCTCACACAGGGGCGGAGCGTGGGGGTGGCTTACTGGGCTTAAGCCCGGGTTGTTTTGTCAGAAGCCCGGGGTATTTTGGAGTGTAATTTTTTCATAGTTAGATGCCTGGCTGACAACTGTATAAAACAAAAAGTACACACAATATTCGAAGCACATAGTGCACACTGTGGGAATTTACGACTGTGCGTGAATCCCCCCTGATATTGGTATGATCCGAGCTCAGGCACTAAGCGACTGAGCGAGGGGGCGGGGCAGCTGCTGCCCGTGAGTGCGCTGTTGGACAGACGGAGCCAGCCATACTAAGGAGAGCTTAAGTTTGACCAGGGCCCTGTGCTTCGTACGTCGCTTACTACATCCAAGATCAAATGAAACATCCAAGACCAAATCATCGCGCTAACTCTGAGCTCGCTATTCCGGTTCCCCGAACACACCTGTTGTTGACGATTACAACAAACACTCAAACACTCAAACAAACTCAAACACTCAAACACCATCATAAAGTTCGCGGATGACACCACAGTGGTTGGACTCATCTCAAGGGGGGATGAGTCGGACTACAGAGATGAGGTCAACAGACTGACTGAGTGGTGTTCAGTTAACAACCTCCAACTGAACACCACGAAAACTAAAGAACTTATCTTGGACTTCAGGAAGGGCAGAGCAGACCCGGCCCCACTTTACATTCACGGGAGCTGTGTGGAGAGGGTACACTCCATGAGGTTTCTGGGCGTGCAGATATCTGATGACCTCTCCTGGACTGCAAATACTACAGCGGTGGTTAAAAAGGCCCAGCAGCGTCTCCACTTTCTGAGAGTGCTCAGGAGGAACAACCTGGAGGAGAGGCTGCTGGTGACATTTTACAGAGCCACCATAGAGAGCATCCTAACGTACGGCATAACAACATGGTATGCAGGGTGCTCAGCTGCAGACAGGAAAGTACTGCAGAGGGTCATCAACACAGCCCAGAAGATCACTGGCTGCTCTCTGCCCAGCCTGGAGGTCACTGCAAACTCTCGGTACCTCAGCAGAGCTGGCAATATCATCAAGGACCACTCTCACCCCAGCAACCAACTGTTTGAACTATTACAGTCAGGCCGACGGTACAGGTCACATAAAACCAGGACAAACAGATTCAGGGATAGCTTCTTTCCCAGAGCTATCACCGTAGTAAATAAGCACAAAAACAATTGAACCTATTCTATACCGTCACTGTCATTATATTATGCTGCTATTCATACTGTCATTATATTAATGCTGCTATCCTGTATATATTGTACATACTATTGTTTGAGTACTTACGATTGTTTTTTTTGTACTTTTTATATTTTACATTTATATTTATTATTGAAACTTGCACCAAGGGAGTGGCACTCCAATTTCGTTGTACTCTGTACAATGACAATAAAGACTATTCTATTCTATTCTATTCTATTAGTATAGCTGGATGAAGTAATGTGAGATCACTGGGTGGCCCAACAGGGGCTACGCATCGATAGTAGAAACATTGATCGGCAACCCTCTGATTGGTCGGCGAAAATGTCGAAGGAGCGCGCTCGGTATTTTTCGGCAGCAGAGCAAGAACTCTTGAGTGAGGGATTTCAGGAGTTTCAGAGTTTAATTAAAACGCAAGGGAACACTGCAAAGGCTGCAAAAGCAAGGAGAGAGGGCTGGCAGAAAGTTGCTGACAAATCAAACTCGTAAGTAATTCAATAATAACAATAATAATGGAGTGGATTTATATAGCGCTTTTCAAGGCACCCAAAGCGCTTTACAATGCCACTATTCATTCACTCTCACATTCACACACTGGTGGAGGCAGCTACGGTTGTAGCCACAGCTGCCCTGGGGCAGACTGACAGAAGCCAGGCTGCCATATTGCGCCATCGGCCCCTCTGGCCAACACCAGTAGGCGGTAGGGTAGATTTATCATATCACACCATATTATCCAATATTATATTACATTATATTATATTACATTATGTTATATTATATCCCCTTTCACATTAGAGCCACAACAGGACCCACTAGAACATGGGAACAAGTAAAAGTGAAATATAAGAATATTCTACAGAATGGTAATATTTATCACTTATATTGCTTGTCGTCTCTTGGAAAGAGACCCTGGAATACTCTGTTTGTTTGTTCATAACAGCAACCAAGAAAAGGGCAGAGCAAAAAAAAAAGACAGGTGGTGGTCCTGCACCCCCTCGTCAACAAGTTGGTTAAGTGAATAATACCCTCACGGGAAAATCGATATCTCTCTATGAGCACACTGTCGCGCTGAGCTAAAGGATCCTGTCTGTCCCGCAATATACGCTGAATTCTGAGGACTCTCCTTATCAATCTTGCACCTTCCGCAATGGGTTGCTCGCGTAAACGGACAGGATATGACTGCGACAGACTTCCCAAATCCACCTTCGCTTTTATAGCCGTGGTCTCTCGTCTTGATTACACGAAGTAATTTACAATTACTACTCTGAAATATGAATTACATCTGTAATAATCACATACATGTAATAGAATGTTAATAGTACATTTCCCTTTTTTAGGGAATGACCTGTATGTATCTGTGTGAAATCAATAAAAGGATCAAGTGCTGCATTATCTTTAGTTACATTGATGTTATTTATTTATGGTGAAACAGTGGTGGAATATCGCTGTTGCTTTCGTATGAATGACGCGGACATACCTGCGTGGCCGCGATCTAATCCTGTTTACATAAAGTAAACCTGCTCCCCAGCAGGTTTACGCTTACGGCTCTGTTGCTATGACAGCAAGTCCCGGATGGGCTTCGGGGAACCGAACGATCCAGGATCACGCGAAATCGTCAACAATCTCATCCAGCTAACTCACTTAGCGCGGTACGAAGAACAGGCCCCAGGTACCAAAGCAAATCATTCGTACCGTACAAATAATGTAAATATGACGGTGCATCACGAAAGATTGATATCAAACTGATCACTTGACCAATATTACGTTACTTGCTCTTCAAGTGAATCAACAAATGGCGAAATGAAAAGCCGAACAAATGCTATTTTTTTTTAGAGAGTCTTAGCTTACGTGTGTTTATTTCATATTTTCAGTTCTTACCCTCCCCGACTAAATCGGTTTCAGTTATGTACTGAAATATAAGAATGGACATTAGAGGCTTCTTTCAAAGAAAAAACTCAGGTAAATGTTATTTTATATATTATGCTTTGTATGTTGTTCAGTATATTTCTATGCAAAACAAGAGGGATTTCAGTAGGCTACACAGCAGGATATTCACATCTGTAACCAGATATTTACATACACTTTAGAGATAAAACATAAAAAAATTTACTGTACAACATCAATTTAGAGTAAACTTTTGTTTTAGATAAATATTGAAATATATTTTGAATTAGTTAAATGTCAGAATAAAGAGACAGAGCTTTCTGTTTTTTATCACTTTCATCAAATTTAGGAGTACATATACACTAAGTTTATTGTTAATTAATAAGAAACTCCAGACGATTACATTCTGAGCTGAAGAAGCTTCTGATAGGTTAGTAGAGTCCATGTGAGTAAATTAGTGGCACAGCTGTGGATGCATATAAGGCAAAACACAGAGCCTGTTTCTGTGACATGGGAACATCAAGAGATGTCAACCAAACACCAGGAACAGAACTGTGGAGCTCCATAAGTGTGGCTCAATTATGAATACAATTTGGTGCCATTTGCAATTAAGAAATACAGATAGTTTCTCTCTTTACTCTTAAAGTTAACAAATATGTTTTTTATATTTATCAATCTAAAAAAATAAACATTTAGTCTGATTTGATGTTACAATTAAAAAAGTGTTTGTGTTTTTATCTGAAGAGTTTGTAAATATCTGTATATTTGATGATTGTCAGCACAAAGAGAGAGAGAGAGGAACAGAGAGGGAGAGAGAGGAGAATGAGGACAGAACAGAGATGAACAAGAGCAGGTGAGACACACATGTTAGTCAAATGGTCGTTTGCCAAAAGTATCACCGTATCATAGGTCCTCATGTATCTCTTGATACAGCCCTGATTTTGTTCTGCCTTGCTGCTTAATTAAAAAACTAGTTTAAGGTGTCCTGCACATGTGATATATATTTTTCCCTATATGAAGTCATTCTTTTTTTGAACAAAACTCAAAACAGAGCCAATTAATCTTTCAGTCATTTCTACCCCCCCCCCCCCCCCCCCCCCCCCCAGGGAAAAAAAAATCCCACATGCATACTACCCTTTTGGGCTAAGCCCCGGGTGTTTCAAATGTCTGGCTCCGCCTCTGGTCTCACAGTGATCACATGTCAACTTTAAGGTGAAGGGGACTAAACCTCCACAGGGAAGCACTCCTGACATACTTTTGTATGTTTCTGATTTTCTGAAATTTCTGAAATACCGGTTATTCTTGCATCACTTGTTAGCTGTTGTGTAGCAACAATGACTGGTATCTTAAAATTAATGTACCAGGTTCCCATGAAGAAACAATTAGTAGCTACAGTTGTATGGACCAACAGGATGAGCTAAGAGAAAGCAGAACCAAGTAGCAGACTTTATGAGCTCGCCAGAATCAAAAATAGGAAAGGAAACAAACACCAGCTCCTCCCATTTCCCCTTTTCACACATTTCGCCTTGTGCTTGCACTAAACAAATAGTTCTCACCATCATGAACATGAAGCAATTTTGAGTAAAATGAAACAAAAATATATAAAATCAAATCTATATTTATTCAAATACTTAATATTTAAATAAAAATGAGCTTGATATAGAGAGAAACCAATTAAGACTATTTCATTTGACTGCTTCAATTACTTAAAGTCAGCACTTTGGGCAAGTACAGTGGGGCAAAAAAGTATTTAGTCAGCCACCGATTGTGCAAGTTCCCCCACTTAAAATGATGACAGAGGTCAGTAATTTGCACCAGAGGTACACTTCAACTGTGAGAGACAGAATGTGGAAAAAAAAATCCATGAATTCACATGGTAGGATTTGTAAAGAATTTATTCGTAAATTAGGGTGGAAAATAAGTATTTGGTCACCTCAAACAAGGAAAATCTCTGGCTCTCACAGACCTGTAACGTCTTCTGTAAGAAGCTTTTCTGTCCCCCACTCGTTACCTGTATGAATGGCACCTGTTTGAACTCATCATCTGTATAAAAGACACCTGTCCACAGCCTCAAACAGTCAGACTCCAAACTCCGCCATGGCCAAGACCAAAGAGCTTTGGAAGGACACCAGGAAAAGTATTGTAGACCTGCACCAGACTGGGAAGAGTGAATCTACAATAGGCAAGCAGCTTGGTGTGAAAAAATCAACTGTGGGAGCAATCATCAGAAAATGGAAGACATACAAGACCACTGATAATCTCCCTCGATCTGGGGCTCCACGCAGGATCTCATCCCATGGGGTCAAAATGATCATGAGAACGGTGAGCAAAGATCCCAGAACCACACGGGGGGACCTGGTGAATGACCTGCAGAGAGCTGGGACCAAAGTAACAAAGGTCACCATCAGTAACACACTACAACGGCAGGGAATCAAATCCCGCAGTGCCAGACGTGTTCCGCTGCTGAAGCCAGTGCATGTCCAGGCCCGTCTGAAGTTTGCCAGAGAGCACATGGATGATACAGCAGAGGATTGGGAGAATGTCATGTGGTCAGATGAAACCAAAGTAGAACTTTTTGGTATAAACTCAACTCGTCGTGTTTGGAGGAAGAAGAATACTGAGTTGCATCCCAAGAACACCATACCTACTGTGAAGCATGGGGGTGGAAACATCATGCTATGGGGCTGTTTTTCTGCCAAGGGGACAGGACGACTGATCCGTGTTAAGGACAGAATGAATGGGGCCATGTATCGTGAGATTTTGAGCCAAAACCTCCTTCCATCAGTGAGAACTTTGAAGATGAAACGAGGCTGGGTCTTCCAACATGACAATGATCCAAAACACACCGCCCGGGCAACAAAGGAGTGGCTCCGTAAGAAGCATTTGAAAGTCCTGGAGTGGCCTAGCCAGTCTCCAGACCTCAACCCCATAGAAAATCTGTGGCGGGAGTTGAAAGTCCGTGTTGCTCGGCGACAGCCCCAAAACATCACTGCTCTCGAGAAGATCTGCATGGAGGAATGGGCCAAAATACCAGCTACTGTGTGTGCAAACCTGGTAAAGACCTATAGTAAACGTTTGACCTCTGTTATTGCCAACAAAGGTTATGTTACAAAGTATTGAGTTGTATTTTTGTTATTGACCAAATACTTATTTTCCACCCTGATTTACGAATAAATTCTTTACAAATCCTACCATGTGGATTCATGGATTTTTTTTCCACATTCTGTCTCTCACAGTTGAAGTGTACCTCTGGTGCAAATTACTGACCTCTGTCATCATTTTAGGTGGGGGAACTTGCACAATCGGTGGCTGACTAAATACTTTTTTGCCCCACTGTATGCTTTGATCTTTCTTTTATGTGTTATATCACTTCATTTACACGTAGAGGCCTGATTAATTATTGCTTCTTAAATTTCCTAATATGTTCAAGACATTGGAGTTAAGACTTGTTATGTATATCCTAATTTGCTCTGGTAAACAAGATTAAAGATCTTTTGGAATATTTTATTTTATGTTTTATTATTCACATAATATACAGCATTACAGTTACAACTATGTAATACAGAAATACCATAATAAGGAAACATTTCGAATGAACACGTTCCAGGTTGCATAATGTTCATACAGAACACAGAAAACCTTATAAATGTTCACAGTAAACCGTTTCAGTAATCACTCTTTCGACACTAAAGTACTGTATGCTTTGTTAATGTTTATCGTCCCCATTGTTTAGCCACTCCAGTCTCTTAAGCAAAGATACTGATTAAATGACCAGCATTACCTTAAAACATGACATTGCTATTTACCTGAGGCCGTGCTTTTTGTCTTAGAGTGCTTGTATTACCTTTACACACAATGTAAATTCAAATGTGAATGTACCCTTGTAAAAGTTTTCAAGTCAAAGACTTTAACTTTAGAGCAGCTTTTAGTTTCTTCATGGCACAGATTCAACAAGGTACTGGTAATGCTCCTGAGAAATTTGGGTCCATGTTGACATGACAGAGTCACACAGTTGCTGCAGATTTGCTGGCTGCACATATTTGTGATCCTGTTCCACCACATCCCAGAGATGCTCATTTGCATTGAGATCTGATGACTGTGGAGGTCATTTGAGTGCAATGAATTCAATGTCATGTTAAAGAAATGGGTTTGTGATGATTTTAGCTTCTGATTGATACACTAAAGATGGGAGATGGGTGGTTGTAAAGGGATGGACATGGCCAACAGCAATACTCAGGTAGGCTGTGGCATTTATCTACTGTTCATATTGATTTTAAAGAGTTGATACTGTGCCATGAAAACATCCCCTACATCATTACACCACCGACACCAGCATGAACCAGCATCTACTGATACAAGGTGGGATGGATCCATGTTTTTATATTGTTTACTTTAAATTCAGACACAAATCAAGACTAATCAGACCACTTCACTTTTTAAAAATTTTGTTTTTATTTCTGTTGTTCAATTTTTCATCTTTTTTCACTCACTATGTGTGTATACACCTCTTTGTATTTGATTATTAGTCATTATTAATTTATGGTTCTCTTCCACAATGTGTTTTTATCCTGTCTTCCTCCTTTCACCCCAACTGGTCATGGCATATGGTCACCCCTCACTGAGCCTGATTCTGCTGGAGGTGTAAACTTCAGCTGGTCACCTTGACCACGTCTGTAAACATAAATGCACTGAGGTGCGGCCATGTAACTGATTAAATTATTAACAACCAGCTGAACAATTGTACCCAATAAATTTTCCAGAGAGTGTTTACATTTTGTTACAGCAATGTCTGCTCATTTAAACCATGACTACATAATGAAGGGAGGTAAAACAGCTTGTTTGATGATTAACTAAGGGCCTGAACCAAGGCAGTATCTAATGACGTGGCCAGTGAGTGTATTTGCCTATGTAAGAGTTTTCTCTTTGCTTTCCGTCTCTAAGGTGAGATATGAAAAACTAAACTGAACTGACTGTATTTTGGAAAAATGTAAAGTTTAGAAAGTATAATCAACTTTTTTAAAACATTGCATTTATAAAAAAAAAAAAAGATTTGTATCTTTTGAGAAATTGAAAAATTTACAGGGAGTAACAGTGTGGTGGCAGTCAGTGTGTATATGCAGTGATTTCATTAGGCTGTGCAATGAAACCTCCTTTCAGTAAACCTAGAATAAATCATGGTATATAGTAAATAATATTATATAGCACTAACATGTAACATGTAACATGACATATAACATTTATCACTAAAAAACAGAGTTGTTTGTTAGTGCTATTTTTGACTAGAGAGCTTGGAGATCTTACATCCCATGAAGTGCACATTGTGTTGGATCTCACATCTATTGGCCTAAGCTGCAAATTTACCTGAGATTTGGGTCTGTGTTCTGCTACGAAGCAAATATGTATCTTTCCCTGAATGTTGAACTCTTATATTCAGTGATGGTAATGTGTCACTTAATAATTTTCTTTGTGAAATTATTACAACTGATTGAGTATATGATAGAAATTAAATAGCATTTTACATTTTACTCCTTGCCTAAATTTATGTGAAAATATGGCAGAGTTTGTGACATAGAGCTGGAGGCTAAATAAATTATCTTTTAAATTAAATTTAGAAGATCTGCTGAATTTAGCTGTTTATGATATGCACAAAGAGCAGAAAAGACTGAAAAGAAAAATGAGGCAATGTTCTGCTTGTACAAAAATTTAACTACAAAGAAAGAACACCAAGGTCTCTGCTCATCACAGAGTTTGTTTGTTTTGTTTTTTTTAAAAAGCTTCTTCTTTTTTTTTAATCTCTTTTTTTCTTTTCTAAAAATTTCCTGACCTTGATGACAAAATACGTGCATTCTTACCACTTTATTTGGCTCTGCTGGATACAAGAAGTGCTTCCGTTATATTTGACTTGCAAAGTCATTATACAGGCAGTGCCTGTGCTTCTCTGTGTTTTTCTATTCAAATCTGCATCTTCTTCAGTTATCCTGCTCTAACACAAAAACTATGAGGTCAGCCGTGATCTGCGTCTTTGCAGTGGCAGTCTGGATCCACTTGGTGGTGCTGTGGTTGTGTGATAGAGGAAGAGGCTCTGCACATACTGTAGGCCTTGCTCTCCGTTTTTTCTTATTTCAGACAAAAACGGGCCCGTTTCCAAGTTTAAAATCTCAAAACGTTAAATGTGAACAAAATGATAACAATGATGAGAAGTGAAAACCGACATGTTATTGCTGAAGAGTAAAAGACTGACCTGATTGGCTACCTCCTGGACTTTTTTTTTGGTGGTGGGGGGGGACAACCATAACAATAATAATATTTATATTTATAACAAGGTGCAATAATAACAATGTGCAATACACATACACTTATTCTTAATTTTATTTGTTGTGTTGTGATGTGCCGTGTCGTGTTGTGTTGTACGTAGTGCTGACGTGGGACAGTTTTCCAATTTCATTGAACTATTGTACTGTACTGTATATGTATGACTGTGCAATGACAATAAAGAGTTATTTTATCTTATCTTATAGAGTTATCTTACTACACCTATGAATGTAGTATGTTTCAAACACATATTCCTAACTTCCTTTTTAACAGGGTGGCCAGACCTTTATATTCGTATTATATTTTTAAAGAGATTTTTCTCAGTTATAAGTATCCCATGGTATTATTTCGTTATGTATCAGGAAGTGAGTGACTCTATCCATCTATCATCTTCACATATGACATATATGCTGTGAAATTGTGTTTGTGAACTTCTGTGCCAAATTTAAGTAATTATGTTTTTAAAAATTCTTTTCAGGACTCCATCCTTTGCTCTAATTTGTTCTTTAAATGTAGCTATGGTTTATGGCAGAGACCAAAACTCAAATATTAACAGTTATTGTTCAAGATAAACCCGATTAAAGTCAAGTTCTAGTTCTAGTTTGGCTTGTACAGCCCTGACACCCTAGCTGTGCATGGCTTCCTCCTCTTCTACTCATGTTATAGTGAGCATGTATCACTTTATGGCACCCATCTATCCTGCAAACCTTGAAAAGGCTGCTGAGGCTCTGAATAAATCTGGGGAAGACACTCTGACAGTCCCTGATCTGCCTGTCCATGTTCCCTGAAATCTCTCTCAGCTATCGTAACTTTGGTTTTCCACGTCATGACATATTCCTCTTGTGAAGGCAGGGGCCCTATGTTTGAATGTGTGTGTTTGTGTGTGTGTGTGTGTGTGTGTGTGTGTGTGTGTGTGCGTGCGTGCGTGCGTGCGTGCGTGCGTGCGTGCGTGCGTGCGTGCGTACACACCATCAGATAAAGTGGCTCAGCTTTAATGTCACTTGTCAAGAGCAGTTGGCAGATAAATTTACAAAATATAGCTGCATGATACAGCTTATTTTTTGAGTTTGGTGGCAGCGCGAGTAGCTGTGATCTAAGTGACGAAGCCTGTGCTGCAAGGAAATCTGGCATACATACATGTTTGTGTGTGTAAAAAAGCATGTGAATGTAATTAATGATGTGTTCCTCCTCTTCATAGGGTAATAGGATTTCCCCACCCCGGGCGGTAAGGATAGAAAGGAGAAGGGGGGAACGGCTATGCACATATGTATGTGAGAGTGTGTTTGCTGCAGAGTTAGTGAATGGGAGCCCCATGTAGTGATGCCATAGAGGACTCTTCTCTCTGTGTGTGTGTGTGTGTGTGTGTGTGTGTGTGTGTGTGTGTGTGTGTGTGTGTGTGTGTGTGTGTGTGTGCATGTTTGTACGTGATAGGGGGAGGGGGGAACAAGCGAGTGATTTATAACAGCTACTTCAGGTCTCTCCTCTCTCCCACAGCAGCACTGCAAACACATCCATTACAAACGTACTGATGTTAATGGGATTGTTGCGTGTGTGTGTGTGTGTGTGTGTGTGTATGCATTCTCATATATGTGTGTGCATGATCCAGAGGCTGCACAATTGTGAATGTGCACCTTAAAGAGAGAGAGAGAGAGAGTGTGTGTGTCTGTGTGTGTGTGTGTGTGTGTGTGTGTGTGTGTGTGAGAGAGAGAGAGAGAGAGAGCGAGAGAGAGAGAGAGAGAGAGAGAGAATGATAACCAGATGCTACTGGGTGAAAGGAAGGTGAAGGTTACCAGAGGTGTTTAGGCCTTGGTACAAGTTTCTGTGCATATGTGTGCCATTTGTGCTATTCTATTTGTGCATATACATGTTTGCAGGTGTATGCATATACACAGAGACCTGACTTGTTTTGGGCAACTACCAATACATTGCCAGAATTTTTCTCTCCTATGTGTGTGTGTGAGGGTCTAAAAGAGAGTGTGTATCTTGCTCTGCTGGAGAAGTTGGAGTGATAAAAACCTGAATTGAGGAAAATACTCCAGAGAGTAAACAAAGGGGGCAAGGAAGAAATAAATAAAGAGGATGTAGAGCTTTTTGGTAATGGACTGGTAGATGCTGAGGACCACATCCACCTCTGTGTGTGCGCAAGTGTGTGAGAAAGTGTGTTAACATATATAAGAATCTCACACACACACACACACACACACAGTGTCTGCCTGTCTCCTCTCACATTACCCTTTACATTAAAACCAGTCAGGGGGAAAATTACTGCAGACCTGGCCACCGTCTGTCCACCTGGCCCCACAGAGAGAGAGGAGAGGATAAAGAGGGGGATAAGGGGATGAGGAGGTTGGGGGGTGGGGGGAGGGGGGGGGGGGTTCAAGGGACCTGGAGAGGGACAAGGCTGCCAAGGGGCACTGGTCTGAAGTCAGTTTCATACAAGAAGGGGATTTCTGGTGTTGGGTTTGTGCCTGAGGGCTTTAGACAAATCTTGACTCCAGAGCCAGTTTTAAGGGGATGGAGAAAAGAATTTGATTTATGCTTTCTTCATCTTGCTGTTCATGGTGCATTTTAGTTTTTTGTCAGTCAATTTAACTCAAGTGTGTTATTGCAAGTTAAATGACTGCACTACAGTAACCAATATTTGTTTTATAATAGCAGGAACTCAAATCACTATTTGCAATGTGCAGGGTCTCAATAGCAAATCCACAGAGTATTGTCACCACAGTCACCGTAGTCTTTAACTGCTTTGTTTTTCCAGTTTATAGACTGTATATAAAAGATGGACATGACACACGCGATGTCATTCATTGGTTTGTGGACTACTAATTTGGATCCTCAAGTTCAAGATTTCAGCTACCAGCATCCCTTTCTTTCATTGTGTAGTTATTTATTTATTTATTTGTTTATTATTGCCAAAAGAGTTCATATTTAGATGAGACCAATAGATTGATTAGCAAGATGCATCAACACACAAACATTATACAGCGGTCCCTCGTTTATCGTGGGAGTTACGTTCTAAAAATAACCTGCAATAGGTGAAATCTGCGAAGTAGCCAACTTCATTTTTTACAATTATTATTGATGTTTTAAGACTGTAAAGCCCCTCACTACACACTTTATACACTTTTCTCAGACAGGCATGAACATTTTCACATTTTTCTCTCTTGTTTAAACACTCTCAAAGTTCAAGATCAAACCCTGTTTACAGGTCCAAAACACGGGAATAGAAAAGTTGCGAAAGAATTCAACATTAATGAATTAATAGTATGGAAGTAGAGGAAGCAAGAAGAATGAGTTGAGTAAAGTTTGACTTATCTGACTGTTTTGTTTTGCTTAATTAGCCTTATTATCCGAAAAATATGGTAACTTCTACCTTCCTTTAGCATGTCCAGAAGTCCAACTTTTTGTGCGATGGTTAGCATCTTCCTCCGCCTTTTGGGTGCTATCGCAGGCGGCTTTGACGGTGCAAAACATTTCGTCAACATTGTTGTGTTTGTTGGGGAGAAAACCTACAACCATACGGTCCAGCACTTCAGAGTTGCGCTGCTAGCGATCGAAGATTTATGTAAATTTGACAAGCTGAATGCATTCTGTACTGTACAGGAGACACGGCACGGAGGAGATTGATTGACAATGGTCTACAGCCGATCAGGACGCAGAACACAAAATGCTGTAAGAAAAAAGAAAAGAAAAAAAAAGCCTGCAAAATTGCACAAAAAAAATATCTGGGAATCAGCAAGGCTGCGAAAGGTGAACCGCATTATAGTGAGGGACCACTGTAAAATAAAATAAAATGTTACTGTCACAGCACAAACTGTTAGTGCAGTTATTCACACAACAAGCCACATCATTTGTTAAGGAATTTAAAAACAATGAACAGCACCCATCCCTTCCTGGATTATACATTTTAGTGCTTCTGCAGCAAAGGTGGTAACAGCATGACCTGAAGAGGACAGTGAGTGGATGGGCCTGTGCAGGTCAAACTTTGGGAGGTACCCTCACGTCTCTTTGAAACTAAAAAAAGGTCATTTGCTAGCTTGGAGCTAGTTTGAAAGCATGACCCTACTTGAAAATTGCAACAAAAAATGTGTTGCGCACACAGTAAACTGTCCTAGTGTGTGGTGAGTTCACTGATCCACTTCTGCACAGCAAAGTGACTCGAGCCGACTGCCCCCCATCAATGCTGGCTGCTAGTCCATGTCATGTGCTGGCTGCTAGTCCATGTCATGTGATCTGCTGCCGACCATAGCGAAAGAGAGAGAAGGAGAGGCTGATCATTTTAATGCAGGACCTCATCGGTACTTGCACCCTTACTCCACTGCTGGAGTAAGGGTGCAAGTCATCATTAGCACTTCCCCTGCCAGTGGTGGACTCCCTCAGACATCGGTGCGTTGGTGGTTCTTTGTGTCCGGGGATGGGCGTCCAGGTACACACCGGCTCACTCCTTGGCGGCCGCTTATCGGGGCCTGGAGCCTGGGGCTCGCTCGGGCCACTTCGGAGGTGGGGTGCCCCTGGCCTCTCGGCCTGGGGCTCGGTCACTCAGGCACGGCTGGCTGCCGGCGGAGCTCACGGGCGTGTCACTGCAACCCCCCCTGGCTTCTGCTCCGCGGCTGCTGAGTGAGCCCTCATCTGGGACTCTCCTCAGCTCTTTCTGGGACAGTGGCGCGGCTGCCCCTCTGTTGGTCTTCCTTGGTCTCTTGTGTTCTGGGCGCCTCTGGATGTCTGGAGTTTTGATCTCCTCCATACCTGCTTCATGCCCTGGAGGACGGGGCTGTGCCCCCCCCGCCCCCCCCCCCCCCCCCCCCACCCTCTAGCAGATCATTACATGAAGGAACCTTTTAAAAAAACAAACAAACAAGCGCGTCCATGCTGACAGGTGTACACACGGGTGATCACACCCACAAACTACACCCTTTTTGGCTCCTACCTCAAAGCACACTGTGTTCTGTTGATCTTATGTGCTGCACAATAATGTTTAATATTTAGTATTTACTGTCATATTCCCATATATCATTGTGATGTTGTTTATTCTATTACTCTTGTTCTCTTCTGCTTGTTTTCTTTTTTCTTTCTCAGCAGGTGATCCAGGTGATTGATATATGCATTTTTTTTTTTTTTACTGCTCATTCTGTTGGTTTTTGTCTTTTGCCCTTCTCCCCCGTCCCTCTTCTCAGCTGTTTCTCTTTCCCTCTTTCTTTCTCCCCTTCTTTCCCCCAGTCAAGTCTGTCCCGTATTCTGTAAGTGAAAATAAAATAAACAATAAAAGGTGAATCAAATGGACCATTACAGCAAGGCTGGGATGGTCAATTTGGTAAAGTAAATCCGTTGGGCATCTTTCTTTGCCTTTAGACAACAATTCTGATGGCAAAAGAGCCAAACGGGACAGGCAAAAAAAACAAAAAAAACAAACAAAAAAAAAACATTAGGAGTAATACATTTTAGCACTTACATGTTGACTATTTTTCAATACTACAAGTCGTTATGTGGTTTAGTCCCTGCTGCTAGCAGTAGGGGTGCAATGATACACAAAATTCACGGTTCGGTTCGGTTCAATACTTTGGTGTCACGGTTCGATATTTTTTCGATACAAAAAATGTTCATGCTTTTTTAATTTGCCATTTATTAAAATTATAAATATATATTTTAACGCAAAAGTACAGTTTTTAAATTTAATGTTGCTGAAACAACAAAGTAATAAAAAAATTAATCTATCTGATCGAGAAATCACTCATCTTTGGAAAAAAGAGTTTATTACAGAGAAATGGCTCTTTCCAAAATAAAAGCTATACTATACGCTTCTTCTGGGCTATATTCTCAGCAGCATTTTAGTATTTAGTATTTATTTATTTATTGTCATTGTCAAGAACAATGAAATTGCGTTTGGGGCTTCCATACAACCCCAAAAAAAGAAGAAAATAATAAATACCCCTTAAAACCCAAGTGTACATATTTAACCCAGTGTGACTCCAATGCAATAAGACAATCCTTAGCAATAATGTTCGTAGAAATTCAGACAAAGACCTGAGAAACATGACAAAATACAACAATGCAACCCATTCAATATTATTGTACTGTGAGATATGATATCAGATATGATAGTTATCTATTTAAGAAAGAGGGGGGGGGGGGCAGGAGGGGGAAGAGAATAAAGATATGATGCACCAATGCAGACCAGTTCATTGCTATTAAGAAGTTGGATATGGTTATTGTCCGTGAGAGGGGGGCAGAGAGTTCAGGAGCCTCACAGCCTGTGGATACAGGCTGTTGGCCAGTCTGGATGTTCTGGCCTGTATAGACCTGTACCTTCTCCCTGAGGGCAGCAGATGGAAAAGGTGGCGCACAGGGTGATGTTGGTCCCG
The DNA here is from genome assembly GCF_965226115.1 of Aulonocara stuartgranti. NCBI lineage: Eukaryota > Metazoa > Chordata > Actinopteri > Cichliformes > Cichlidae > Aulonocara > Aulonocara stuartgranti. Next base: position 14,291,257 of record NC_138945.1, on the reverse strand, counting down.
CAGGATACTGTGCACCCCTCCTCAGACAGCGAGTGGGGAAGATATTACTGATCTCTGGCAGACTTGTTCCAATAATTCTGCCAGCTTCTTTCACCACCCGCTGGAGTGCTTGCTGATCGGCCTTGGTGCAGCTGGGGAACCACACTAGAAATCCATACGTCAGAACGCTGCTGATGGCACAGTTGTAGAAGTTCAACATCAGAGATCTGGGAATGTGTGCGCTCCGCAGTCTCCTCAGGTAGTAGAGGCGCTGTTGGGCCTTCCGTACAACTGAGGTGATATGGTTGCCCCAGGACAGGTCCTCGGTCACAGTTACCCCCAAGAATTTAAAACTGCTCACCCTCTCCACCGCCTCACTGCCAATGAAGAGAGGCAGATGGTTGTTATGACCCCTCTTCCGGAAATCTACAATGATCTCCTTGGTCTTTTTGGTGTTTAAGACCAAGTTATTGTCGTGGCACCATGACTCTAGTTGTTGCACCTCTGTCCTATAGTTTGTCTCATCATTGTTGGATATAAGTCCGAGCACTGTAGTGTCATCTGCAAACTTAACAATGAGATTGGACGCGCAGGAGGAAATACAGTCATGGGTGAAGAGAGTGTATAGCAGAGGGCTCAGAACACACCCCTGAGGGGCACCGGTGTTGACCACAAGGGTGGAAGAGGTGTTCTTACCCACTCTGACACTCTGTCTACGGTTAGTGAGGAAGTCCACAATCCAGTTGCACAGAGAGGAGTTAAGTCCCAGTTGGTGGAGTTTGGGACGGAGTTTGTATGGCCGGATGGTATTAAAAGCCGAGCTGTAGTCTACAAAGAGGAGCCGTGCATAGGTGTTCCTGTGTTCCAAGTGCTTCAGTAATGTGTGCAGCACTGTGGCGATCGCATCCTCGGTTGACCGGTTCTCCCTGTATGCAAACTGGTGCGAGTCCAGGGATGGTGGAAAAGCAGCTCTGATGTGTTTAATGACCAGTCTCTCCAGGCATTTGGCGGGAATGGGGGTGAGTGCCACAGGTCTGAAATCGTTCAGACATGTGACATTTGACTGTTTTGGGATGGGAACGATGGTTGCTGCTTTGAAACAGGATGGTACCAGTGAACAGGACAACGAGGTGTTATATATAGAGGTGAAGACGTCCGCCAGGTCCGCAGCACAGTCTTTTAGCACCCGGCCCAGCACTCCATCCGGCCCGGCCGCCTTCCTGGTGTTAATGCTCCGGAACACACGCCTCAGCTCATGAGTGCTCAGGACCGGAGCAGGGTCGGTTGAGGGGAGAGGGGACAGGACAGGGTCGGTGTTCTCCCTATCAAAACGGGCATAAAAGAGATTTAGATCCTTAGCCAGAGTAGAACTGTCGGCTGAGGGTGATGGTGTTCTTCTTTTGTAGTCCGTGATAGCCCTGATGCCCTCCCAGACCTGCCTTGGGTTTGTGTTGTTCTCAAACCTGGCCTCGATACGCCTCCTGTGCTGCTGCTTGGCAGTCTTGATGCCTCTTCTCAGGTTGGCCCTGGCAGCACTGTATGCCTCCTGGTCCCCGGATTTGAAAGCGTTGTTCCTTGTTCGAATAAGTTGTTGAACTCCGTGTGTCATCCAGGGTGGATTATTAGGGAACACACGGAATCGTTTCCAAGTTGTTACATTGTCCACACAGAAACAGATGTAGTCCAAGACAGTGGAGGTGTAACTGTCCAATTCGACACAAGCATATTAAACTTATCAGGTCCCCATAAGGAGAATCATGTGCTAACGGTCTAAATGACTCGGGTAAAGTTTGTAGCATGCGTGCTTGTTGTTTTTGTCTGCGTCCACTTGTCTTTGCACTAGGATGATGTCGGCGTAAATGTGCAGTCATATTCGTTGTGTTCCCACTAGTGCTGTCAGCGTTAATCTGAAATAACATTAACGCCACAACACGGCAAATCTCCGTTAACGAGCTACCGCGGATCGCCCCGTGCGAGGGGCTGGACGGCGTCAACACGTTAACGAGCTAACTACGCTAACGCAGTAGTTTCCACCCATGTAATTGAGCATTGCGTGGCACATCCAACATACTGTTTTACTTTAGTCCATGACGTGCTTACCTTCAGGGTCATACTTCACATGAAGACCACAATAGTTCCAAAGGCCAGATCTGAATGAGGGTGGGGGAGGTTCAATTTGCCATGTTGCAACGTGCTTAGCTTCTGTCTTGCTAGCTTGCGCTGCCCTTAGTGGATCTGCGCTCGACAGTGCAGCCTAGGCGGAGTAGTCGAATGCAGATCCACTGAGCTCTCAACACGGACAGCATCGTCAGAAGAAAAGTTGATAAAATAAATTAAAATTTTGTATTGTTCGATGCATATGCGTACCGAACCGAAAACACTGTATCGAACAGTTCAATATCGATACGAGTATCGTTGCACCCCTAGCTAGCAGTGAACAACCCCTCACAAACCCACTGGAACAGCAGATATCAGAGAGAGTCAAGTTACCAACTAGCTGGTTATTGGTAGCTGGTAGCTACCAGTATGGAAAAGAAATAGTAAAAACTTACAAAAGACTTGCATAAGATGTGGCCTACTTCATTTACTCATGAAAGTGGCCACTTTCTCATTACTTTCATATATTGTTTTAGTAAGTATCCAAAACATACAAGTTTCATTTATATAACTTTTCAAGGGATCTTATATCTATTTTCACTCTTGTATGCTTTTCATACAAGTTTCACACAAGACAGATACAAACTTTATAAGATTTATATATATCGTTTCCATATGGGTAAGATATTCATCACGGCAATTTTTGTAAGCTAATCAAATGCTAATGTTGTGTTTCTAACCTCATAGTTGAAAAAGTAAATAAATGTGCATTTAATCCACACACGATAAACACAATTGGTAAAACAAGTAGTCAAAGTGCTCGCCACTGCATTGCAGTGAATTCTTGCATGTGTTGAGGCTGGCAACCACCCTAAAATTGAATTTATCCATAAGTGTCCTCAGCAGTATCAGTAACATCAAAAGTGTTACAACTGATTAATTTTTTATAAAATGTCCTAACAAAGATATATGTGTTATAGCTGATTGGGATCAAGCTAATATGAACTGCTTTGTATTTTATTGGGCTGTTAGTTTTACTGTAATGCATAATTTTAACAAGCTAATCATTTTTCTTATTGTAATCATTATCAGCACAGTAAATGCTAAACAGGTGTAGCTGAGTTAAGAGTGCAATATTGTTCTCTCAAACTTAATGAGTAGCTAAAGCAAATTATGGCTGCTTTGAAATCATGCTAGTACTGCTTTGCTTTACAGCAAATTAAAGAAAAGATGTGTGACGACACTAAACAAGAAACCAGATCTTCAAGTTATAAGAGAAGGTTTTATTACCAGTGCTATTTACATAGAAATAATACAGCCTTGCCCCAATTCCCCCCCATAAATCTACACACACACACACACACACACACACACACACACACACGAACAAGCATACACACTCGCAAGCGTTCAGAAAGACACAGACAAGCTCCCACTCAGTCCTGTATCCAAGAATATCTCCATACAACAGAAAAAAAGACACATTCTTCCTACATCTGAAACAATGTTGAAAGGAAATACAGACGATCTGAAAACAAAATTTCAAGTAGAGCTAACTCATTGCAGAAAAAAACAGCATTCCTCGTGTTAGATGTGGTCTGTTTGAGACATTTTGTGTAGAGATGAGATTGAGCTGAGAGAGTAAAGAATGACATGGAGTTGAAATTAGGAATTGAGAGACAAAAAATAATCATTCTTTCTTTTAATATGTTTTCACAAAGGCGGACTTTTCAAATAGCAGCTGTGGTGACACTTGGCCCTGATCGGTCTGAAATAAAATGCAGAGAATTTGTCCTTTGAAGCACAAAGATGTTCACACACACAGTGATAGACACAAACACACACACACAACCCGAGTCTGCCGCTTTTGAGCTTATTTTAATTCTCTGTGCCTTAAAAATGTGGCCACTAGATGGCAACGAGTGCTTCGGAGCAGACAGCGGTAATGTCACAGATGTTGTCTGCCCCCTCTTTTGTTTTCTCTCTTTAGAGGAAGGAGACCTCAGCTGTTGAAGGACATTCTCCATTATGGGTTCAATGTTCTTTTGAAAATCAATTCCATTAAAACATGTTTTTTAAAAGGGACAGTAACAAAAGGAAGGTCAGGTGAAGCAGTGTGCAGAGCAGAACTATCAGGGCCGCTTCGATGGGTGTGAGATTTGTCCGTGTGTGTGTATGTGTGTGTGTGTGGGTACAAGTGTCTGTATAATTGTGTCCGTGTTTTGAATAATGGTATAGACATCCTTCTTTTGAGCTATGATCAAGAACGCTTTGTGTGCATTAAGGGACTTATAGCTGAGACGTGGGCTAGAGAATGTCAGTGCCGTGCTGGAGGTGTCAGCGTGTCTATCAAGTGGCAGCTTTTGATTTGACATGTTGGCGAATGTTTAAAATAAGCTGCCTCGATTGAAACAGGCGTGTTTGTAGATGAACATTAAAGCATGTATCAAAACCGGCTCCTTTGTTATGCTGAGCGTGAAGTGGCATTGAAGAGCAACAGAATGGAAACTAATACTGCTTTGAAGCAATGTCTTAAAGAAGGTGGTGAGAAACTAAGAGAACTAAACATGTCCCCTTTGGCATTTCTCCCTATTAGATGATACCGTCGTTAACGTCAAGGGGAAGGCGAGAAGCATTTTTGCTGGGTGGAATCGCATTTTTTTTTCTTTTTAAATATATATATTTCAAGTCCAGTAATCCAGGAAGGGATATGCTTTGGAGTGTCTACTGGGCAGCAAATATTACGTTCTCCTACAAGCTATCCCATTCTTGATTCTGTCCATCAGTTCATCAGTTGTGAAAATCAGTCCATAAAAATCTGAGCTGTAATTTTCACCCCACAATGGTTTTTTTTTTTGTTTGTTTTGTTTGTTTTTTTAATTCATCTCCTGAATTAACTAGGCTGACATTCAGCCTAGGCAATGGTCCCTGTGTTTTTGTCCTTTACCAAGCGGTGGTTTCTCCCATCTCCTGGCCTTGGTGGGACATTGGAGCGCTGTAACTGGAATTACTGGCCAAGGAGAAAGGAGGACTGGGCCCACCCCCGAATGCCTCCCCCGGGACAGGCTGAAGTGAGTTTGGTAAGCCCGGCTCTGGACTGGGAGTTTCCGCATGGGAGATCATGTCCGTGAACCTTTGGTCATCTGACGGGTGGTGGCCTGAACCCTCCATCGCTCCGGGACCAGAGCCCAGGATGTAGGGGGAGTCAGCTGGAGATTGAGCCTGTGATGATGGAGGGCCATGGGGAAAGAAGTCGTAGTTGCTCCCTGGTCCATAATAGTCACCTTGGTATTCTGTGGTGTAAGAAGAGAAGACATGTGGTTAGACTTTCTATCAGATACATAAAACACTTACAGTTCCCCCAAGCAGTCTACATTTATACACACGGCTCCACCCCTACCTAAGTGGTGAAATTGATCATGTCCAATTCCCAACCAACCGGTCTCCAACAGCCTCATTTGAGTGTATAAACAACTCCACACCTCTCCACCTCAGTTCTCTCGCCTCTTACACAGTGCATTCATCTCCCTCTCCCTCATTCAGCTCGCAGCCATGCGTGTACCTCGATGGATTCCCCTACAGAAACTTCTGGATTTGGATGAGAAATTCCAAAATGAGATTCCAGCTTCCCTGCAGCCCTGCCATGTCCTGTCGGCTGCTTCTCTCTGTCAGGTCTGATGACAAACACCAGCGCTGTCGCTTGCTTCTACATTACTGGGTTGTGGTTATTTGCTGAACTACGGGTGGTTTCTCTACTTTAGTGTTGATCACTCAGCAAAGAATTATTTGATGGCTATTTTTATTATTATTCAACCAGTCCAAAAAGAAATGTCAGAGGTCAACACCAGATGTCCCACACAGTTTGACATCTTTTTATTCATTTCATCTGACCAACACTTCACGACACAAAATCAATTTTGAAAAAGTAAAAAATAAAAAAGCAAAATTAGCAAGAACAGCTCAGATGTTAAAAGTTAGAAAAGGAGAATGGCATTAAAATGTCGTTAGAAATCTTTTTTTCATGCTATTTCTCCTTTTTATTTATACCTCTCTCCACTGTTTTGTCCACTACATCGTGCTTTCAGCATCGTGTCAGCGTGACTCCATCTTGCCATGTTCCCACTGTGTTTGTATCCAGTGTCACGATAGCAAAGCCCCGATGACAACCATGATATTTAAAGGTTTATTATCAATGTTATGTTAATATTGTATTAGATTAGTATCATAAATAACTGTATAACTGCTCATTCTGTATGTTTTTGTACACATTTATTTCCCAAATCTCTTGCCACAACCTTGAATTTGCTTTTGGACTTCAACCCTCATGCAACCAAACTACCTAATTATGAAAATGACCGAGTGAGGTCATTCAGCATACCTGTACTCTTTCATTTATTTGACATTCTCAGAATTTCTAATGTAAATAATTATGGGTTTCAGTCATTTTTATGAATTAACAGCATTAACCCATTCATCTCCATCAGCACTTTGGGCATTGAGTATTCGCCTTAATGCTTCTACAGTAGTTAATCTTTCTACTCTAGCTCTGTTAGCCAGGAATCCATAATTAACAGAAAAAAATATATTATTAAAAATATTTTATACATAAACTACAACAAGTTGTAAATAGATCAACAATATGTGGTGGGAAAGATTTCAGTCATGACCCTATTCAGCCACTTGAAGGCTAATTAATTCCCAATAAATAAAATACAACAAACAGCAAAGTTATAGATTAGCTTATGGTTACAAGTGAATTTTTCATTACTGTGATAATCATGAAATGAAAGCAGGTCATTGTGACTTTTTGGACCGTTAGTCACATTATTAAAAAAAGCCAAATATTTTGTCATCAATAGAATTAATCTTTTGATTGCACAGATTTTTGTGCAACATGTTGTTACACCTATAAGAGTAGATTTACTCTTATAGTGCAGAAAGTGCAAACTAGATGCATCATACAGAATGGCTAAAAATATATCTGTTGCAGAACCTTCATGTTTAAAATGCTTCCTCTATAACACTCTGAGCCAGGTCGTGGTTCGTCTTGCCGAAAATGTCTGCACCTTCTCCTGGCGTTCACTTCAAAGCGAACAAAGAGCAAACAATTGACACATTAATAACAGATTTTGTTGCTTTCAAAGATGTTCTTCATTGCATACTTGGATAAATAAATATTTCCTGGTTAACCTATGACACTGACTGGCATGCTTATGTCTCTTAGAGGTTTCAGACATCTCTTTGTTTCCTCGCTCGTACTTCTACAGCACAATTTTGTTTCTGGTTCCCATAGTAGAAGAAGAGTTTTGAGTGTCAAAAATAAACAGTGACATCCCCAAAGACTATCCCTGTTGACTGCATAATTAAAACAACTTTCTAAGGGATTATCATCGCTTATAAGATGGTCTTTTGATCCAGAGTACCTGGAAATCTGCCAGTCGAAACACAAAATATGACCTTCTGGTCTCGGCTACAAATGAGAAACCTATACTAAATTTAAACATATCAAATAATGTAGCAGATATGAAGCCGGCAACCATTTACTGAATCAACCCTGCAAACTCCCTGTAACTTCTTTGCATGTAGTGTGTATGGTGCATTTAGTGTTTTAAACTGGCAACAACTATGGTCTTTAAGATGAACACTCGTCTTGCCAAGGCTATTATTAAGGGCAGCCCATGCTACTCTTGAGGTTGTCTCATAGATGTAATGCAATCACCAAAGGGCAGTTCCACTCAGCTTAGCTTAGCACAAAGACTTCTTTTGACCAGCTCAGCACAAACAGTGGAAAAGAAAATGCTAGCTCTGACTGAAGGAAACAAATCCACCCATAAGAATTCACATTAAACTGTGATTGCACGTAGTCATGCAATATAATAGCTTAATTCTACATGCAGAATCGCAACAGTAGTATATTGTCAGTATTTTAGAGACCACCCAAAATGTTGCAAATCGTGTTTTCAGGGGAGCTCATATCCTATATACAGCAGTCGACCTGAAAAAGGGTTTGTATTTGTACTTTTTGAGATTTAATGTTGCAGACAGGAAGATTTAATCTAATAACTAAGACAGACTATAGCTGTTCCCAAGGTTGTATATTGAGCTTTAAGCTAACCTGTTCCTTACATACAAGAAACTTAAATTATATGAATATGTGCCCCTATTATTAGAAAAAACAAAATGAATCGATCTTAAATCAACACAGCTATGCTTTCAAACAGGCACTGCAATTATTCTTCCACTACAGCCAGCACAGTGGACTCAGATGACAAGTAGCCACAGGCAGTGCTTGCACTGCAAAAAGTCTGGAAGGTGATTTTTAAAATGATTAAATATTAAGTGATTTTCTATTTCGTGTGTTGTTCATCATAAGCAATGACCAAAACAGTTTAGAAAGAATTGATTGGCTTAACAAATAGCCTGTTACTTTATACACTCTTTGCATCTACTAATCAACAATTACTACAAACCTTCAACTGCCTCCTGTTTCTCATTCCAAACTCCCAGAGTTGCATTAAATCTATTCGGTTTCAGCACCGCCGTGAACCGAGATCGATGACAGGTTTTATCCCCGTGCCCCAGATGCTACACTAACATTTCTCCACTCCTACCATATGTTCTTCTCGCTGCTATTTCAGTCGAAACGGGGAGGCTCGAGAACTAACAGGTTATACCTCAAGAAACATTCGGCCTAATTGTAAAATCTGCATTTATTTGTCGTAGTGTGTAATTTTGTTTTATTTATTTGTTATAAATTATCAGGAGGTATAATCAAAGGTTTTGCAAACAAGCTAATTGTTAGATTTCCCAAACAGGCTCCTGCTAGTTCAGCTGACCTTGGGAATAAGCAAAAAGCTTGTCTTGTGGTGTGTTCATGTGTGTGCGGATGAAAGAGAGAGAGAGAGACCAGGGTAGGTGCTGAGGGGAGTGTCAGCTCTGCAAACTATAATTACACTCATACATGCAGATGCATCATACCACACACACAGGCATCGCTCGCTCTGAACAGCAGCAGAGGAACACGAGGAGGCAGCGAGCTTAGATAAAGGCAAGCAGGCTGGCCTGCGCTGCCGTGGGACAAAAGGGTGTGAAAAGCAGAGTGCAAAGAAAGCGAGAGACATGAGAGCGAGGGATGGAGGTTTTTTGTCCTCTCTTTTCCCCTCCCACTCCCTGTGTTGCAGCCTTGATGGCTCCGGTTTATTGTATCCTCAATGCCAGGGCCCTTCAGGTAGAGGTGCAGGAGGTGCTGTATGGAAACAGCAGCTCACAGACTGTCCATCAAAAACAAACTGCTGATATGCATGACAGGTGCATCGGCTTTATTCCTGCAGTACAGTGTGGGGCGGCTGTTGCGTTAGCGCTGTGTTGTTATCTCGCTCTTTTGTCTTGAGATTATTTTCTTTTGAAGCAAAGGGTCTTTTTTCTCTTTATTTTTTTATGACCTTTAAAAAGCAATGTTTTTTTGACAATCTCTACACCAACTGGAGAATCTATTTCAGCAACAAACCAACTCCTTTTTTTATGAAACCTTTGGACTATAAGTGCAAATGCATGCCTTGTTTTCCCCTTGTGGCAGCAGAAATATTTCATCAGGGTGTTGTTCGTTGTAGTTATTTGCATTAGAATGGTCAGTATATTAGTGCACTAATAAGTCTAGCTTATCTTATATAGCAATAGCTAAATATATTCCTGTATGGAGGTATGTGTCTGGCTTTGGTTAAAATGAATGCATCTCTCTTTAAAATGAATAAATCTTCTATTCATTTTTACGTCCTTATCGAACTCACCCTTTCTTTCTTTGAACAAGTATTCTTCTCTCACAGCTGTGTTTTTAAGACGGAAGCTAGCTACTTTTCAGAAAGTTAATGACACTCACAAGTTGTGATCTTGGAAAGGGTTATTAGGTGCAACTTCATGCTGAATAAAAGTTAAGAGAGACAAGAAGGGAGACGTGTTTCTATTGCTGAATGGCACAGAAATCAATTCTCACAAATATAGTGGAGCCATTACAGGTGCCATTTTTGAAGTTCACCATTCTGAAAGGCCAAAATAAATAAATAAAAAAATAAAAAAATGACACTTCAGTCATGCCACCCATGCTGCAAGCTTTGTTTGCAAAGTGTCCCACTGGAACATATGTGCTCCTATCTAGCATTTTCTCTCCTAGCTATGTAACAAATGTGACAGTTCAACAGGATTGAAACTTTATTTACATTCCTCTGGGCGCGCTGAGATAACCAGACTACAGAGCTGTGCTCGGAACAGTTAACAGTTAAAAGCTTCTTAGCTGGTTATTGTGTACCACACAAACTGAGTGCAGCGTGCACGAGATTAGACTTAGACTCAAGTCCTGATCATTTCATCTCTGAACAAAAGATGAGTGGATTCAAGAAAGTAATGTGAAAGCAAATGATCCAATAAAGTACACTGGGGCTCCACCTGTATTCTAATATATAGCAGATTTATGTGATATACTTGCAATGTGAAAAACATCCTCCAGGCACCTGCTTTCCTCAGAACTGCAGTTTGCTTACACAATATCACCTTTTTTTGAGTGTGAAACCAGGGATACAGATTATATTTGCTATTGCACTTGCTCCATATTGCGCATTAATATTGCAAGAGGTAAAGAACCTGCAGGTGTGGTATCTGAGTGTATTTAAAGACACAGCAAGAAGTGTGCACTAAATTTGTGCTAGCACTGCATCTGTTGTCACAGCGTTCATTTCTTACCTCCATAGTAACCGTAGGCTCCAGGTCCTAAGATGTCTGGGTCTTCCAGCCTGCCTCCCAGCGGCCTCATCCTCCTCGGGCCCCTGAAGAAGGCATGCCGTCGGGCGCCCAGAGCACTCAGCTGCTTCATTCTCCGTTCTTTGGATCTTCTGTTCTGGAACCAGACCTGAAACAAACCAGGGTCTGAGTTATCAGCCGATCTCATCTTTTTTCTTTCTTTCTTTTTTTTTTTTTTTTTTTTTTTTACAAATTTGTAGTTTATTGTCATCCTTTTTCAAATCACCATTCACTCAAACTGTAGTAAACCTTGCAGAGCTTGTAAAAACGCACAAATGATGTCGATGTGAGAGTAACACTGGGGTGTGATCAAAAACAAAACAAAAAAAAAATCTGTGAACCACAATTGAAAAGCTAAAACAATTACATATGGACCAACTAATCGTTTTAAGGGTTTTTCTTACTGTTAATGCTCAATGTTGCAAAGTTTGCACCACTTTCAAATTTCACAATTAAATTCAAATGAATTGATTCCTTTAAAGAGCTTTTATTCAGAAGCTGCAAACTATTTCCCAGAAATGACACAACGTACTTGCCTCCCAATTATCTGGCACCTCTGCACCCATTTTGAACTGTATTTACTGTACCACAATTAGCTGTGGCCTGTTTTCATTTGTATTAATTGAGGTGTAAATGCTTGAAATTCAGCTTCAAAAATGACTTGATGGGTTCTATGGGTTTTTAAAGTATAAAAACCCATAAAAATGCCATTAACAGAAAAAGTCAAAGAACTCAATCTCATATGAACATTCTGCAGTGCGACACAAGAATTACATAGGTATAATCAAATCGTTGTTTGCACATAATGAATCGGGAGGCGTTTTGTGCTACAGTGTTAGAGTTCATGTCAAAAAAGCACAAAAGGATCAAAAGGAAAAATTAGGAAAGCCAGCGATGACTGAATAATAACAAGAAAGGAACAATTTCTGCTCCATTTTTCCAGTGATGATGGCAGTTTCCTGTTGCAAATTTCAGATGAATAGCAAAGTAATATCAACGGCCCCAAATACAAAGCCATATGAAGTTAAACCACTGAGATTAAATAAACTGTCTTTCAAAGACAAACAAAGGAGGGTTTCAAAATTGCAAAACGGTGCATCATATGGAAGAATGTCTTTGAATTATAAGCACATAACACATCTCGTTTCGCCTTTGCTTCACTGCTGCATAATGATCTATGTTCACACCAGCTAGGCTATGCCAGAGGGAGAATCCCACTGTGCTACAGATTAACAAAAACACACTCACAAAAAAAAAAGAAAAACACACACACACACACACACACACACACATATCCCCTTCCACACATACACCTAAAACTACTTAGGCTCTGCACTCTGTGCTCCAGCGGCAAACGCAACACCTGCTTATTGAGAACAATCATCTAACTGTAGGGTACATTTTTATGGAAATGCTCTCGCTTCCCTTGAGAGAGCGTTGCTTAGGGATTACATACGCATGCTGGAGAAGCAGCGTGGCTCACAGGGCTCCCTGCGTTGAGAGCAATGGTATTTAACACACACTGAACAGGGAGGAAGATGACGAAACGCAGCCTCCATTTTGGCTCCGAGCAACACACACAGGCGGAGGGTGCAGAGGTGGAATGGGGAGGTGGGGGGGTGGGGGTGGGGGCTTATCGCAGCCCAGACTGACTGACTGATATATCGACTGGTTTGCTGGTTCATTGAATGATTGATTGATTCATTGAGCGATTGAGCTCTGTTGCTGCACACTCGCACATGCTGGCTGCAGTTTATGATATAGATGAAGCGGTGGAGAGGCACGGGCTGTAAGTGAGTAAGAGCGGAGAGGTGGGAAAGGGGAGGGTGGTATGTAAATCTGTGAAATCAGCGATAATTACAGTGAGTGCACAAAAAGCCACATCACAGTTGGCAGAGATGGTGCTAATCATCCTAACACAGTCTGCACCCAGGCATCAAGCATGTGTGCTTGCATGTGTGTCTGTGTGTGTGTTTTGAGGATGGCAGAGAGGTCCAAAAACAGTGTATGCTTGTGTTGTATTGCACAACATGTTTGTATGTGGGTTTCCTCTTACCTTTGGCAAAAACAAAGCTAACCTTTCACTAATTTCATGGCTGTGCATCACATGTTATTGCTGAAACAAACACAGTCTGCACCCCAAAAAAGGAAATTCTTTTACAAATAATGTATTTCTCATGCATCAATAAAATGTATTAGTGTAAGTTCAAAGTGTGCTTTGATGTTTTTATGCTGAAATTACAAGCAAGTAGGAGACTCTTTTTTATAGAAAAAATAAAGTGTGATTTATGATTTTGAATGCAGTAATTTAAAAAAAACAACTTGCGTTTAAATAAAAGTATCAAATGTTGTAACCATATTTCTATAAAAGTCAATCATAAATAAATAATAAAATAAGTAAGTGTGAACATTAAAAACAATGCTTTTCTGCATATTGTGAATCTACTGTTAATGCAAACATGAAACTCTCATTTTAGGCACCATGCTGCCTGCAGTTCCATATGTTGGACTGTTTTTTGGGGGGTTTTACAAGCTAGGAAAAAAAATGCTACAGTACAAAATAAAATCAACCAAATCCATATATTTCATGAAATACTTCCACAACACAAAAATAAAGCCAAAATAAACAAACAAGGAAGACAGTTTACATACAGCAGGTGGTGGGGTTCGTTTAAATGTGGCATATATTCATCTAATAGTCCGCATCGTGTTTTGGCATTTCACTAATAGATGATGAGGCTTTCAATTAAATGTCTGCACATTTCAGTAAAATTAAAAAGTAATTCCTTTGATTTATAATGTGTCATCTGTCTCTAATCTGTCCGTGTCGCCGCAGATCCCTCCCTCATCTGAATCGAAGAAAAAAAAGTTCCAGCGATCCACAAACAACACAGCTGATCTTACCTGGATGACGCGCATGTTCAGCCCTGTTTCCTGTGCCAGCTGTTCTCGAATGTGCCGGGTCGGTTTCGGCGTGGCAACAAAAGCAGCCTTTAACGTTTCCAGCTGCTTGGCCTTGATGGTGGTCCGGGGCCCCCGCCTTTTGGCCCCAGAGTTCTGCTCCTCGTTCTCAATATTGTTCGTTTCCTTATCTGAGGACGTTGAATTGTCCGTCTCTTTTATGTCGTCCTGTATTGGGTCCTGCAGATCCGGCGATAAACTCCTATCTGTGCACGACGACACTGGGGGACGGGGCGGATGGGTGGGGGGACAAACAAGAAGGAAGGTCAGGTCACGATCCGAAATGTCAAGGTGGGGGGTGGCGGGGTGCGGTGGGTGGTGGTGGGGGGCTGTTTTAATCAGCCTTGGAGATGCACACAAGCGTTGCTGACTATTACGCATCCGAAACTTGACCTAATGGTAAATGAAATGCGTTTTTTACGCCCCTCGGTGAATTTTTGTCTCCCAGTTTCTGTTTTCCCTTCTTTCTTTATTTGTATATTTATTTTTCTTAAATAATATCTGAAGTATCAAACAAAACGCAAAAAACAAATGCGCAAAATAATACCAAAAAATAAAAATAAAAATCCACAGTTGCTAACATCTCCAATTTACGCACACAAAAAAAGATGACATACGGGCATGCAGCCATATTACATTTGCGAGCAAATGAAGAGATTTATATTGGAGATCAAAACAAAGGGTTTATGAAAAAGGGACGCGTGACACCTTTAGTAAATAGGGTGTGGAGTGGAGTTGCTGCCCTCCTGAGCTTTTTATAAGGATAAATAGAGTGGAATGAGGAGCAGCACACACGGCCAGACCAACAGACTCATCCCCAGTGGACCCTGACGTATAATAACAGAAAGCTATTGTTCTTTGGAGGTAAATATTGAAAGTATTCATCTCATAAGGTTACTGTGAGATGCTCTCCGCGGAATGCTGCAAAAGCTCAGCATCAACTTATATTTAAAGCCGCCACTTCTGCTTTTCTTTTGTCTATTAAAATGCTGATTGCCAATTTATTCATCCGATTTCTTTCTTTCTTTCTTTCTTTTTAAATCGGTTCCACGGTTATTAAAATAAACAACGCCCTCAGCAGCCCTCTTATTGTTATCATTGCTTATTGTTGAATGGGAGACAAAAACGCAGCGCAGGCCTGGTGTCGCTTCGCTTACCTGAGTTCAAGTTGACTTCCTTTATGGCCCCGGAGCTCAGATAATCATCTTTGCACACAAACTTGTTCTCGTCTATCACATAGAGTTCTTCTCCCGTGGACAGCTGTTTGTTACACACCATGCAGGTGAAGCAGTTTAGGTGAAACACTTTGCTTCGAGCTTTGCGGACCAAGTCGTTCGGCGAGATTCCCTGCAGACAGCCAGCGCATTTAGTGCCAAATCGCCTGCACGGAAAACGAAAAATGAAGGTGAGATTGAGATTTTTTTTTATGACGGCAGCGCGTAAAGGGGTCTGTTAGAAATTACCCACATCCATCATATAATCATTAATACTAAAAAGAAGCTGGTATTAAAATAATATTAATTTAGAAGGAATAAACAGGTTTAACGCCTTTAGTTTAGCAAGTGATATAAATGTCACTAACACATAATAATAATAATAATAATAATAATAATAATAATAATAATAATAATAATAATAATAATCCACTGTAACGTTTTTAGTAAATAAAACGTAACAGGTAATTACTCAACCAGAGCACCTCTCTCTATGAGAGTGTTGATAACATAGCCATTAAAATAATTTAGAAAAAGACTTTAGAGAAAGGTTTTTTAAAAAAAAAAAAAAACCTTCCTAATTTTGATTGAGGTGCTCTGACAATAACCCCACGCAAAACGTATTAGTGACAATCAACACATTGTACTCGTGGATATATTATAGGATTAGGCAGAGTAGGAGCATCTTAGCGTGCAAATCTTCTCTTAATCCATATTCACCCGCGCTTAAATAGCACTGGGTGGGAAGACTCATCGATTTGATACACAAATAGCCCAAAAATAAATTCACTAAAATTCCCCCTCCTCATTTGCCGGGGTGAGTCCGTTTTTTCCCCTTTCTCTCTTTTTAATTACTCTCAAAAGAAGTGCGATAAAGCACATTTGACTGAGTGACGCTTACAGTATTTCTCGCCTGCCCAGATGTCTTTACTGATGGAAAGAGTTTGAACAGATGCTTAAGGCTCACTTTGGGCCTGCTGTAGCTGGATTTTAAGTCCGCCTGTCGGGGGCTGGTTAAGCCTTTGGGTGACTGCAGGCACCCTTGTTGTGGAGCATTGTTTTAACACTGTGCTTGCCTTTCCATTCACTTACAATGGTATCGCATCACTATCCGCTTTTCACATGCGTGACCAAGCCTCCCCCAGCGAAAGGGCACAACTCTACTTACACAACAAATGGACACATTAGGGTGATTACTGTTTCGCCTAGCTAATGGCTGGCCATTTAAATCCACCGCTTGATGGGACCTGTGGTAATATGACGGCCAAGGCTGCGCGAGGCCAATAATAGCCCCGTCCCAACAAAGGCTGATGTGTCTTACATGTCATTAGACAATTTGGGAGAAAATAACTGACACATACAAATGAAAATGATGCTAAGAGAGTGACAAACAAGGGCTTCACTTATCACTCAATTACCTGGAACACTTTTTGGAAATTGTGAACCGGTTAATAGCCTAATGGGTGTTTGAAATAAAAGTGTTGTCTGGAGCTGGAAATAGATTTTTTTTAAAGAAAAGAAAAAAAAATAAGCACAGAATACACGAGGATACAGAATCAATATATTTATATGTCCATTCTTTTATAATAGAGGCCCCTTTTGACGCCACACGGTTCATATCATTTCCTAAAAATGTCACCACACAGAGATAGGTAAAAATCATGCATTTTAAAAATTACGGATATTATTAACAAATAAGGGAAAATGTATACTTTTAGATTTATCTTAAATTCCTTTAACCATAAAAAAAAAAATCCAAGTACGGGTTAACGTGGCCTATGACCTGAGTCCAGCGCACCGAGCTCGACTTTATGTGCCAGGCTTTAATTTGTATTTTTCTTCATCCTGTTCTTCTATTTTTTTTTTTATCAATCTTTAACCCCAAAATAATTTCCCTTATTGTAAAGGTGTTGACGAATGCTTGAATCAAAGCGTGATTTCTTTCTTTCTCTCTCTCTCCCTCTCTTTTTTTTTGAAGACCTCTTGATTCCAAATTCAGTTACCTGAAAAAGTCAATTTTGCAATAGAGCTTTCCGTCTCTGGAGAAGCACTTCTCGGTGAGGTTGCAGTTGCACTCACAGCACTGGACGCACTTGGCGTGCCAGGCTCTGTCCAGCACGTTGAGGAGGAACCGGTCCAAGATGGGCCGTTCGCACCCGGCACACTGGACCATCATATCGCCGGCCTGCAGGACGCCGAGTGCCGACCTACCCACGCGGACTGCGCTGCTCGGACTTGGGCACTCCGAGTTTACGCGGAACAACGTCTTGGCTCAGAGAGGTGTGCTGTCAGGCGAAAACTGGAGGGACCTGTCGTTCAAAGGCAGCGGAGTGACAATCCCCGAGAACTGCTGTAGTCCTGGTCCTGTTTGGTCGCTGTCCTGCTACTTGTCACAATCCACAAATCCAGAGGAGAAGAGGGGAGAAAAAATTCAGCTGCGCCAGCTGATGGACTGCGTAATGGCCAAACCAGACATGTTTTCTCGCCAATTCAATGTTAAAACATCATTTTTTAAACGTGTTTACTTCTAAATAATTTATCCCTTTTGCTCACGCTTTGTTTGGGGTCCAGTAATTTCCTTCAGGCTCACCTCACGTCGCCACTTGCACGTCCCTGTGCCTTGGTTATCACGAGGTTTTGCCAGCGCGACGCGCTTCCTGCGCTGAGATTGGATGACGCCCTTGTTAATTCCCGTGCCAGAAGAGCCAATCAGAGCGCAGTTGTTATGGTTACACGTTCATAGCTGTAGCCTCCGAGCGGACCCTGAGCAGAAAACACCTAGGCCGTGGATGCAGGGTGTTTGTAGTGGCGCTGATAGAGGCCAACAGGCATGAGGAAGTTTCACGGTGGGTCACGGAGACGGCACTGGCTTTAGAAGGGAATGCATCAGTTGCAGGTTAGACTATGAACGTCAGAACATTTTACTGGCGATGAACGTGAAAATGTCAGTGCATAGGTACAACGGGCACGCCTCTGAAATGAATCGGACTAGAAGTAGCTTGTTGGGAGAGGGAGTAGCCGAACAAGGCTGTGCTGGGCGAAGACAGGAGGAGGAGGGGGGACGCGGGCCTTTTCTCATGCAGAAAGCTATTTGCAGGGAAATGCGATGGATTAGCAGGAGCTCATCAATAGGGAGAGCGTGGTCACCCGGCGCTTTAACAGAGTGGCCACCAATCGAAGGGAATTTCAATATTTACCAACAGCCTCGTTTTGTTAGTTGCAGTTAAGCAAACATGCGATGCGCTAATTCGTGTTGGGTGAGACTGTTTTAAGCATAATGGGGCCTCATTTGAATGAAATTAGGTGTGAATTTTGGCTCATTTTACACGACTGAAGGCCATTCAAGATAACATTTAGAGGAACAGACAAACAACAAGGTTGTTAGTTTTAACAGAGGAAGAAAGGAAAACTGTTAGGATCTATCTATGAAATATACTTGTATCAACATTTAGGTGCTTTTACTATGAAAGGTTCTAAGAAGGTGTTAGCTTTAAGATAACGAATATTTACTGATTGCATAAAATTTAAAAGAGTATTGATAATATTTTTTTTAAAAATAGGTCACAATATTTTTTATTTCATTTTACCAAACAGGCATCATGATGGCAGAAGCTATGTATAAAAAATGCTTTCTTTCTTTCTTTCTTTCTTTCTTTCTTTCTTTCTTTCTTTCTTTCTTTCTTTCTTTCTTTCTTTCTCCTTATCTACCCTATTTGTTTTTTTCCTTACTTCAGTTTCTCTTTTTACTGTCTTCCTAAATTGGTACACTGATGGTGTGTAGAGCGTTTAAAGGAACCTCCGGCCTTTCAGCTATGACACGAGGTATAATTAGTGTTAGTGTTCTAAGCAAAAATTAGTGTTTTTCTTATCAAAATGATGCCACACATCCAAGTGTGGATTTACTCTACAGGTATCTGTGGTTTAACCTGGCCAGATCTGGTTTTTGTAGAGATGAGGCTGAATAAGTTTCCTGAATTACTCAAGCTTCAATGACCTTTAGCCCACAAACTGAGATGGAGTGTGTGTGTGTGTGTGTGTGTGTGTGTGTGTGTGGGGGGGGGGGGGGGGGGGGGGGGGGGGTCAGGGAGGTACAGACAAAAAGCCCACAGTGGGGAAAAGAGCATGTGAGGAAAACCTCTAGTTTGAATGATGCAGCTGTGCAAGGGTATAAAGAAGCTCTGTTTGGTTTTGCTTTGTTCTGCTCTTCTGTGCACGCTAAACACCACCCAAAGAGTGAGACACTCACCTGTGGAGAAAAATGAGGGAGCTGTCCATGGTACCAAAGGCAGCAAGCACCAAGGACAGCAGCAGGCTTCCCTTTTTTCCCCCAGTGAGAATCAGCTGACCTTACTAACAATCACGTGGCATCAAATTTAAGGACGCATTCTTTGTGATCCTTAATTGCTTCCTTCTCCACTGTCGTGCAGACAGCAGTCATATCACCTCATTTAGCTAATGGCAAAACACACATTTGTCTTTTATAAAGTAACTTAAAAAGCAGCCCACCAACAGAGCAGAAAAAATGTCCTAATAAAACATTAACTTTGAATGAAAAAAATGAAAGACAAAGTAAAGTTCACTTACCTGCACCCTGGAATTTATTTTCATCACATACAAAGTTTAGCAATAAAACCCCCTTTTTGTCTTTTTGCCTGCATAAAAAAAAGGCTTTGTGCATGGTAAAGTGCTGAAGGACTGATTTTTGTCATTCAGCGCATAAAAAAGATTGGAATACCTTTCAAAATCAGACGAGAATAATTAAATAGAAATTTGGATGAAGCGTTTAATAATAACATGTTTACTTCTGAAATTATTAGTTTGTTTTTAAAGGACAGGGTGGGGTTTGTTTGCGCGTTGCAACTGTTTATGCAGGCTGACAGACCATCACAACACATATTTTTCAAGGACCAACATCTGAAGTGGTTTGAACATCAGTCACCTTTCTTTACTGAGAGGTCTTCATAAAATATCTCTGCCGTGCAGCATCCAGGTCTCTCCCTCTCCGTAGTTTTATTCATAATGCAGGAGGAATAAAGGCGATAATTTAAACAACACAACTAATGTCCACAAACCCTGAACCTGGGATTTTCTTCAGTCTCGGTTCCTACAGCACTGAAGAATCTACGTGTTTGTGCTGATTAAATTTATGAAAATGTTCTTAAAAACAGGCAAACACCCCATCAGGTTGAAGCAGCTGGATCATTTTTTAGGTGCTTGCTTTGCACTGCGAGCTGAAATGAAGTCTTAAATTGAAGGGAAGAAGTGGTGGATGGGAATATAAATCTAGAACAGGTACATAAATAAATGGGAGACATGGGGAGGGGGAAAGAAATTCAGCCCTCACACCCAAATTCAGACCTCATCTTCAATGCTCCACTCCCCTCCACTCTGCACCATCGCAGCCCAGACACCTGAGCAGACCGCTTCCTCCCCTCTCCTACCTCCCTCCTATGCATGCGGTGTCACCCCAACCCCAAAGGCGCGCGCACATGTACGCTCAAGACCACCTCCAGGGCCCCTCTTTGGCAGGGCCAGTCCCAGGGGAGAGGTTAGTATGATGGATGTCTGATTGGTAGCCCTCCCTTAGGGCCTCCCTCTCCGTCACCTCTCTGCGCTCTGAATTAAAAGGCCGTTTGTCTCCTCTGAGTCCTCAGCTGTAGAGCGCCGGCCTGCAATTTCACAGCACTCAGAGGGAGAGAGGGAGACCATTACAGAGGAGGTTGTCAGGGGAGCCATCAGAGCCCGGACACGCCTGAGGGACTCTCTCGCTCCCCTCTATCTTCCCTGCTCCTGTCTCCTCCTGCTCGGCACCACCAACACCTCTATCCCACTGGAGGCAGCCAACCCTGCCCTCACAGATAAATTCATATTCAAGCATGTATGCACCTATGTGCATATAAGATTGCATAATTGAATGCACACGTGCTTGACACGCATCACCGGGGGCATTGTTATTTTTAAATCTACCACTCGGTCTTGGTTCTTAAATAAATTAACACAATCAATTATTTAAAAATAAGTACGAGAATAAGAAAAAGAACATCACATTCAGTCTCTCAGAAAAGCCACCTTGAATTCATTCATAGTCTGAATTCTTTCCCGCAGGATTTGCTGCCAAAGCCTTACTTGTTTTTGTTTTTTTTAGTTTAAATTGTGGTGGCTAATGTTAGCCAACTTTAGATACTGCTGTATAACTGACATTACTGAGTCAGTTTGACTCCATCATATGTGATGTTTGACAGTGTTAAATATAGACTATATAAAAGATAGATGTACAAACCAGTGGATGTAATGTCATCCACTGGTTTGTGAAGCCTCTACTTGAGCAATTTGTCTGTCACCATCTTGTTTTTGGGAAACCAGATCTCAGAAGTAACGAGTAGATCTAACAAAGAAATCAAGGACACCAAACACTCATTTAACAGTGACTTGTCAATCCTACAGTAGGCCCACCCTAAAAAAAATACTGTGCGCTATTCATCTAATAGCGAATATAATTTATAAAACATACATCATGTTATATTAACTATGATTTGAAAATACTAATTGAGATATTCAAATCATAAAGGTAAAGTAAATAATATCAGACCCAGATGCTCTGTCAATCTTTCATGTACATTCTGTGTTTTAAGGGCTACTTGTCATATTTCTTAGCATACCTTTGAAAAGTTTCTCTTTCAGGGTATTCGTTTAAGTTGTTGTGTGGAAAAGGTCATGCTTATTTGTAGAGTATTGTATAGTTTTTTTGTATAGCACATTTAAAACAACAAGCAAAGCGTTTCACAGGTCTTAAAAAAACACACACATATGTCAAGGTTTAGCTCGAATTAAAGGCCAGAGAGTAGAAATAAGTCTTGAGCAAATAGTTAAAAGTAGAAACAGTTTGAGCAGTTCGATTATGAAATGGTAAGGCATTCCCGAGACTTTGGCAGCAATTGAAAAAGTTCAGCCACCTCTGACAAGAGTGTGGACATGAATAAGATCAGGTCTTAAAAACAATCAATAAAATCTTAAAATGAATCATAAAATTGACAGGAAGCCAGTTAAAGTGATGCTAAAGCTGGAGTTCATGTTTTCTCATCCCAGTTAAAAGGCGAGCAGCAGCGTTTTGTACCATCAACCTATATACAAACAATTACAGTAATCCAGCCTTGTCATAATAAGAGCATGTATAAGTCTTTGAGTCCTTATTAAAAAGATATGGCTTTGGTTTGGCCAACAATCTCAACTGGAAAAAAAAACAAACAAAACTCTCAAAATCTGAAATTCAAAGTTTCCACTTCCACGTGGTTAATTTGTTGTGAAAATTGTCTGCATGTATGTCATACACATGTATTTTCCTCCAATTGAGAAATAAACCATTAAGATCCATTAAACTACCACATGTATATTTATGTATTTGTGTGTGTATGTGTAGCACAGGCTGTGTGTAATTTCAGTTGAATTACTATTTTAAATTGCTTAATAAAAGCTCGATAGTAGTTTTTTTGTTTGTTTGCTTTTTGCAAAAAGACAATAAATGCCGAGGACTGTATTCATACATATTTATAGGTCTAGTGAGTATTTCTGGCAGAACGATGGCATATATAGGGTTGGCTCGTTGTAAAATCCAGTGATCCTTTTCATTAAAATGAAAGAACACATAATTCTGGAGTAAAGTCAGTTATTCGTGTAATTTAGCCATTTTATTCTCCGAGAAAATGAGGACTATGCTCTAAGTAAGAAGCTACGCCGGGCTTTGAGGCATAGATAATACAAGTAGGACACAATACATCTTTATAATATGCCTTTTTTGAACTATTTAAAAAGATTGAAAAATGAACATGCGCATTATTCGAAGCCTCAGAACTCAGACCAGGCAGTACAGAATTAACATTTAGAGTCAGAAAAATCTTTCCCCCTGTGAATTTCGCATGGCTTCATTTTGCTGTTTTGCTGTTTGGTGTTTTTTAGTCCCTAAATACGATCGTTATATTTTCCCCTCATACACCTTTCAAATTTTCTGTTCAATTAAAACTGCAAAGAATTTGTTTTGAAAGAAGCACTTGGAATTAGTTTTGTGTGTTTTTGTGCTCAGCAGGAATCTGCACTCATACTGTATGAATGGATGTGCTCTGTTTGAAAGGACAGACAATAATTGGAAAGTATCATCAAGGAAAACAAACACAGCCCACAAATATAACCTTCTCTATTACTCGGAATAAAGGAGTAATTCAAACAAACAGATTCACCTTTCACCCCGTGGGCACTAAATCACCCGTGTTTCTGCATACAGACAAACAATATGCACAAACTTGACGTGGAATGCTACGTGGCTCTTGTGAATGGATAATTAGGGCATTATTCAGCTCCAGGTGAGCAGGAGTCACAAGTTGATGTGTGCAACTGTTCATCAGGTTGAATTTCTTTCCCGCAGTCAACCATGGTGTAAAGTGGTGTGACTTTATGCGGAACAGAGTAAAAAGACAGGTGGCTGGTTCTGGGCATTTGCAGAGAGTAAAAGCCTGACTGGATGGCTCACACTGTGCCGAGTTCAGTCCCCTTCATTGAGATATAATGAGGGAGATCACCTTTCACTGTGGGCCATCCTAATGAAGTAATGAATGGGGGTGTGCATTGCACCTTTGCCCTCACCTACTCTATTAATCAGAGTAGGGTCACACATAGCCGCCAGGATCCAACCTCCCCTATCTGGCAACACTAATGGACCAAGCGATGCATTGAAGGTGCTTTTAGTTAAAGAGCTCTGGGTAGTGACCAGGAGCAGAGAGGAGAGGAGAGAGGGTTGGCATTTCCTGTGAAGAGAAAAAAAACTGGAGGAAATAAAGAGTGGGAAGCAGCTGACTTGGAGAATGGTTTGCACCTCCAAGGTAGTGGGAGTGAGGTGTGTGCATGTGTATGTGTGAGACAGAGAGAGACATAGACCTTTAACCTCATTTGAGTCACCCTGAGGAAGGATCACGAGGGTCAGAAAGCTATCTGGACTGCCCACAGCAGGATCACCAGTTGACATTTACTGTATGAACTACAAAGAATGACGATACTGTTAGATCACATGAAAATTGCTTGGATTTTTATTTATTTATTTATTTTTTGCGGCAGTAATCTACATTCAGAAAAATAAAGTGAAATTAGCAGTTCTCATTGCATTCTCCATACTTAGGTAAGACTGACATACGAAAACCTTTACCTTTTGGCTTTTGTTTTAATATTTTTTAGTGGGCAAGCATTTCTACATTTTGCCTTATTCTTTTAGCATTCGTTGGACTGTTGGTTGCCTCTATTTTTACCTCAGATATATTCAGATAGAAAGCTGATCTTATATCCTGTTAAATGACAGGTTCAAGATTTTCCAAACAATTCAAAAGGTGCCCATATCTGCTTAAGATTAGGTTTTGATCATCGTGACTAGTCCTATTCGCCATACTGGCCATAAAGCTTTATTAAAAAAGGTTTATTAAAGGTAATCTTCATCATTATTGGCTTTAATCACATCATATACATACACCATTAGACATATTCTTTAGATTTTCATTATATCAATTTATAGAAAAGGACACTGGAAAAAAAACAAAATACTGATGAATAAAGGTTTAAGAACCAGCAATCTTTCAAATGGCCAGCAGGGGAGCAATAATCTGATTGCAGGAAGGTTTTGATTGTATTTACATATGCCATATACTTTAATATGTATAGTTGTTCAACTGCATTTTAAAACAAATATCAAATCAGCGAGTCAATGCAGGTATCTAGACACGGTCAAGATGACCAGCTGAAGCTTAAACTGAAAATCAAAATGGGTGAAAGGTGATTTAAAAGACTGAATGTGGCATGATTCTTGGTGCCAAACAGGCTGGTCTGAATATTTCAGAAAATGCTGATCTCTGATTAGTGAGAATAAACTGAAAAAGAGAAAATATTCAGTGAGTGGCCATCAGTGGTCAGAGGAGAATGACCACACAGCTAATGGAAAGGCACAGCAGATGAACCAGCAGATGATCACACTGGGTCACTCCTCTCAGGTAAGAACAGCACCAGTTGTGCATTGTTCAAATGCCATAGCCTACCTGAGTATTGTGGCTGACCATGTTCATCCTTTTATGACCACAGTACACACATCTTCTGATGGCTGCTTCCAGCCATGTCACAAAGCTCAACTCATCTCAAACCGCTTCCTTGAACGAGTGAGTTCACTGTACTCAAATGGCCTCCTCAGTCACCTGATCTCAACCGAACAGAGCACCTTTGGGATGTGGCAGAAAGGGAGATTCCCATCATGGATGTGCAGTCTGCAAATCTGCAGCAATTGCTCAATACTATCCTGTCAATGTAATCAAAAGCTTTGTGGAATGTTTCCAGCAATCTATGCCATAAAGAATTAAGATAATTCTGATGGTAAAGCTGGTACTTGAAATATGCACCCAATAAAGTGGCCAGTGAGTATATATGATGAGTTTTGAATCTATGAACTTCTCCATTTCTACTTGCTACTCCTTGGGCATGCATAGCATCATTAGATTGTAGGTCACATCTGCCTCAGATTGTTGCTTTATTATTGCTTTTAGAAAGGTAAGACAGCAAAGATTAAAAACAACTCAAGGCTTCAAAACAGGAGTCCATAAATTGGTTGGTAGAGTCCATCCTTAGTATACTCTTTATGGATCAGACGCATTCCATCTCTACTTTCCATCTGATCTTGGTTATAATAGTTTTAATCTGGCATGATTAGAAGGATTTCATGGTGACAAAATCTGTCCACAGACACACATGCACACACAGGCTCAGTGTAAAAACAATACCAGCTTTACTGTTTCTGCTGGTAAGTGAAAAAGCCTTGAGATTACCTTGATTAGATTAGAGATTAGATAACGCATTTGCATTTTCATATGGACTAATGATGTGGTGTGCTTTCTGGATCGCTGCCTCTCTGCTGGACCTTACTGAAAGCATGACATATAAAGGAAAACACACCCTTAATTTGGCTAGTTTGGCTTTACAGACATGAAATTATGTTGTTACAGTTGTTTAACAACATCCATAATTGTTGCTGGTTTTAATAATAGGTGCAATAACAATATGTGTGTGCATTCAATTCAATTCAGTTTTATTTATATACCAAATCACAACACCAGTCACCTCAAGGCGCTTTAAATGGTAACGTAAAGACACTAGAATAATAACTTATACAGTTTCTGGGAGTCTTAGTTTACTCATTCTCTAATCTCTATATAATAATATAACTGACACTCTGGTCACATGTTTTCTTTAGTCACTTTCCTTATCATAATGCATATATTAGACAAATATTGGGACTGCTTTCTTGCATTGCAATATCTCCAAATTTAGAAGCATCTTGTCTCAGAGTGATGCTGAATATACTAGTTTCTGTAATTATTACTTCTAGGCTGGACTACTGAAACTAATTTTTATCAGGTTATTCTAAAAGCTCCCTGAAAAGCCTCTAGTTGATCCAGAAGGCTGCACAGAGAGTACTGACAGGGACTAGAAAGAGAGAGTAGATTTCTCCCATATTGGCTTCTCGAATTTAAAATCCTCACATACAAGGTCTTGAATAATCAGGCCCCATCTTATCTTAAAGACTTCATGGCACTACATTACCCCAATAGAGCACTTCACTCTCAAATTGGGGGCTTACTTGTGATTCTTAGAGTATTTTAAAGTAGAATGGGAGACAGAGCCTTTAGCGTTCATCATCAGCTATTGAATCATGTAACATCTTGTTTTTAACAACCACAATAGCCTAGCTGCTTTGGCTTTTACCTTATGAGCCTGTGTGTGAATTGAGAACTAGGCTCAAAGCGCATGTCAGAAAAGAAGATATAATCTTTAAAAGCAGGCATGACAGTGGGTGAGTTGGACTGACCCACTTTCCAATCAAATGGAAGCTGAGTGCCCAAGTGGCAGAAGAAAAAAAGAAATCCACAGTTAAGTACAAAACTGCAGTTTCTCAAATAAGAATCAGAGTGGGTCTCCACAGACACTAATGTTAAAATCCCCAGCTTTAAAGCTGATTGGTTATGCTAACATAGACCGACTTGGATAAAAACACCTTTTAAGCATGTTTCTCATTAAACAAATGATCATTTCATTTAAAATTACAGATTCATACGAATGCACCATGGTTAGTCAGCCATTAGTCAGCCATTGCTTCTAACCACAGACTGTTCAGAAGATGGATGTAACTCCAGAGTCTGAAAATGAGTCAGAATGCTTTAAACATGTATTGTTTTTGATTGCCTATAGGGGCAGCACATGTAGTTGCAAAAAGACTAGGTTGTTTGTGGAAAAATAAACCGTAAACAGCTCTTTGACCTCCATAAACACTTTTCTGATGAATTTATGAGCACACTAACTACTTCCTGGTCATACTGAATGAATAAAACATGAAGTTCATTTTGTTAATTATGGTCATTATTAGAATCAGAGAAGAGAACGATACAGAATTTACTTTTTGCTTTATTTGCTTTTCTTTAACCAATGAGCATGCAGTGAAATCCCCCTTCCTTCACCTTTGTTTTCAAAGCATCATGATAGCAGCAGTGAACCCACTCAGTCATCCACTCAAGCAATAGCTAAAATGCTAAACTTGAGGCTTCACAATCTAAAAGCGTCACAGTGGCTATGTCCATCTTCTATACAGAGTGTATGATATTGCCCCAAGCAACCCCAGACTAATGTACAAATGTCCAATCCAGATTAAGAAAATATAATTGAATTTTTCTGTTATTCATTATAAGGGCAGGGAAGCAGTGCAGGGATGAGCACTGTTTCCTCTCAGCAAATGTACTCTAGGTTTAAATTTGCTAATCTAATTGGTGATTCCATACTGGCCGTAGGTTTGGAGGTGACTGTGAATGGGTTTTTTTGTCTTTATTGGTTTGTGCCCCCTCCAAGCAACCCCATAGTCAGACAAGTGATCTAAAAAATGCATGTACTGTTCATTTTGCACACATTGCACACATCAGGCTAGAGCTAAATATAGCCATGATGAAAAGAATAGTTACATAGTCATGCTAGTTTGGAGATTGGTAGTATCTGCCCTCTTCTAGAGGAAATGACATTTGACGTCTGGCGTGATTAAGCTATTTCAATGTGATAACGCAGTTGTAGAATGATTTATAATATCTAGTAGATGGACATGCGTACCCAAACCGATATGGTCTCTTTTTTAATTCTATCAACTCTAAAATCATGTAATGTGATTATCACAGAGAAGCATATTTGCTTCTCCCCCCCAAAAGCACAAGAGTTGTGAAAGAACACATTCATCACGAGTCAACAAAGACTCCACAAAAACAGACAAGAACACATCTCTGACTGAAAAAAACCCTTTTAATCAGCTACTCATAGCTTTTTTCCCTTCAGCTGAATGCCAGAAATGTTCAGTGTTGTGAGTTTTCAGTGAAAGCGTTAACTGAATGCAACTTTTTGTACACTGGAGAACATTTCTCAGAAATAAGTTTATCATGTAATCTTTTATGACCGACTGGGGGAAAAATAGCTGATTGCCATTGATTATTTGGGCAAAAATACGGATTATATAATAATTACAAAACATGTGAAATTCTTTCTTTACTCTCATTAAGTTATCAGATCCATTCATATTTCCCCAGCTGCTCTCACTGTATTCCCACTTAATTTCCTTTTCAAATATCCATTATAATAAATTATACATTAATCCACTTACATATACAAGCTTCCCCATTGGTCAGCTGCATACAGAAGAAGATGTGTGAATTGGACTGGACTCAGCATGACAAAGTGGGAAGGCTGGGCAGAAAAAGAGGAGATGGGGGAAGGGAAGGGGGGGAGGTTGAAATAATCTCAGCTATGTATGTGTTCTCAGCACCTCGTCCTCCCCTGGCTAACCGCATCGGCGGCCACTTGAATTAGCGGCGGAGGATTATGGGCAGAGAGCCTCATTAATCTGGGCAACAAACAGTGGCCAGTGTGAATATTTGCACGCAGAAATTGAAAAGATTAAGTCCTATTTGACAATGACTGGCAGGCTCTGCGCTGCAAGAGGCTACTGTTAAATATTCATATCCTGGACTCCTTTTCCTCTGTCAGCTTGTCACATGTGTGTTTGTTTATGTGCAAATGGAAGCAACATGCACAGACAGTAAGGAAGATTCTGGGATTTTTGTCAGTCATCATGGGCAGTCAGGCCTTCAAATTGAATATTTCTTTACATCAAACTGGTCGAACTTGAGCATCTAAACAAATCTGCTGAATTAGTTTTGATTAGACTGTTTAAATCATAACTTGTGTATTTTTTTGACATGCAGAGGAAATATGTTGTGGCTATATAGGCAACACCCAGCCTCATCCTTCCCACACACACACACACACATTAACGACCAAAAAAGAGGATGGGGTCTGCTGTAACATCCCATCATCCTGGCCGCCTTGTCAGCCTGGCAGGAGATTCCCTCCTCCAAACGTTCAGCAAATACACCTGCTATTCATTTCCTACAAGGCAGAGAAGGCTCGCCAGACCTGACAAAGCTATTTACCCACCTCCAGCCCAGCCTGTGCAGACGCTATCGCTAATGTTTTCCCTTCTGCAGGAGATCAATATGTTTGGAGGCAGACAAACAACCCTGCTCTGCCAGGCAGGCTCTTCCCCGTTTAGCAGGCCACCACTGGGGGCCCTGACAGCAGATGTACACAAGCGAATCAACAAGCGACGCTTCTCCAGAGTCAACACTGGACACAATCAACAGTGCAGGATCTACAGTGCTAAGAATTAACACTGCAGCCCATATGTGCCATACCAAGGATCAACACTCATCCTCGCTGGTGTGCCAAGTTATGTCAGCTGCCAGAAAACAAACCACAGAAGGAATATTGATCCAGGCGCAAGCCAGGGGAATCGCTGAAATTTACAGCTGTTGGAATGAACATAAAGCAGGAGAGTATAGTCAGCTGGAGAGCTGCTCAGTGCGAAATGCTTAGGACAGGAAAAGCGAAACGATTCAGACAGATTCAGAGGAGCACATAACTTTTCACCAGATAAAATAGGCATATAAGCTTGGGCAAACAACAGCAACAAACCCAGACAATACAAACAGAAAGAGCTAGACTAAACCAACATCCAGGTCTCCCAATCTTCTCCCCTGGATAAGCCCTCATCCTCTCTAGGGCCTCCCCTCTCCCACTCTCCTCCCATCATGTTTCCTGTCCTCTCATTTCACCCTCTAATCTTTACCTTTCTGCTCCTCTTGTCATCTCTCTCTTTTCTTGCTTCTGCCAGTTTCACCTTCTTTGATTTCTTCTCGTCTACTTTCTTTTTTTTTAATTTCTTCTTTTGTCATTTCCTCTCATCTTGTTTCTGTCATCTGTTTTCTTGTCCTCTTCTCCACTTTCCTGACTACTTGTTTCATTTCTTTCCCCATTCTGTTTGATTTATATCTTCTTATTTACACCAATTTTCATCTCTTCTTCTTTCGTATGCTCTCGTTTCTTCTCCCCTCCTCAGCTCTTGTATCTTCTTGTTTCCTCCTCTTCTCTTGTTTTCCTCTTCCTTTTTCGTCTCCCATTTATTCTTCCCAACTCCTCTGCATTTCCTCTGTTCTGCCCTTGGTTTCATAATTTTATTATTGCTTCCACTCCTCTTGTTCTTTTCCTCATGTGTCCCAGCATCCCATTTTATTTCTTCTCTTTTTGTAACTTCTCTTTTTGCTTTCTTTTGTCCACTCTTCTTACCTTTCATCTTTGTTCTTCCCCACTTGTTTTAAAATTTGTGTTTCTATTCACCTGATTTTCTTCTTCTTTCCCCTCCACTTGTTTCCTTTCCTCTCCCATAGTTTCTTCCCATCTTGCTTCCTCTCCTCTGCTTATGATTGTTCTCCTTTTGTTTCGTTTACTCTTCTCTTATTCCCTCAACACCTGTACCCCTTCTTTGTTTCCTCCATTCTCCAACATTACTTCCTCGTTTATTTCCTCATCTTGTATTCTCCTCTCTTCTTTTTATTCACTCAGATAAAATCCACCTGTGTTTTTTTCAAAGAGAAAGAAAAGCATTACCTTCTGCAGGCTGTATATCTGCAGGAAAATCTTACTCCAGTTTGATTGTCACTGTGGTATTTTACATTGGCAAATGTCCATGAGGAGGAGAGGAGCAGCCAAAGCAGCTCATTTTGATGTGCGTGCGTGTGTGTGCTGAAGGTCCATGGTGATCCACAGATAGAAATATGAACAGAACAAGTCAGTTCTTAATGCATTTGAATATTCTTTTCTTTTTATGGCACGTTGAAGCAGCTGTGTGCAAATGTGTATGTGTTTAAGGTGGTCATGGCATGGATTTCTGGTTTTACATGTGTGTGTGTGTGTGTGTGTGTGTGTGTGTGTGTGTGTGTGTGTGTGTGTGTGTGTGTGTGTGTGTGTGAGCAGCAAAGTGAGTGTGTAAAATTGTTCTGTGTTGTGGAGATAACACTGGATCCCTATCAGCTGCATCGGGGGGCTTAAGTCCCCAGTGGGTGTGAGGGGAGAATGAATTTTCCTCACTACTCTGCATATTACAGGATTACACTGCACCTTTAGATATGCTTGGGCTGAGCCTATCTCTGCCTTATGGCTATACGCATGTAGATTATTGAAATAGACTGTCACACAGTGAATGAGCTGAAGGAACACCACAGGGACTGCACCGCGTCCTGAAATGAAACACCAAAGTGAGATAACCGTGATAGGATTTTGGTTTTTCTGACATTGTTTGGAAAGAATAGCGCTTTATAATCTGAGGGTCTGACATTTTTTTTTTAAGTTTTTAGTTTTTGTACACAAAAATAACCACAAATGTGATTCCCTACTGCCTGTCTTTGTTCACTAAGGGAAAAAGACTCAGCAAAGCGCCTATAAAAAGTAATTCTGTGTTTATTTTGTAAAGGTAAATCTGAGCTGCAGCCAGGGCCACTGCAAAGAATTTCATGGGTTCCCTTGTAAACAGCTCTCCTAGGCCCCTGAAACGGCAATTTCTGGCATTATCCAGGCTCGTGTTCGGCTCCGGGCCCCCCCCAAGCCATTCAGACGCCCACCTTGAGTTTACATCAGGTGTGACCGAGTCTTTCATCTGTTACAACTTGCCTACTGGTGCCACATGCAGAAGATGTGTAGGCAGCAAATATGTAGGCAGTTATCCTGCCTTATGTCCTCTGAGTTTTATCGTGGACAAAGGAGGGGGAGGTGGAGAGAGAGCAAGGAGGGGCCATCTCCTTTTCTCTTTTTTTTTCCTTCAATGCCTCCTTCGCTCAGGCTATCTTCACCCCCCTCGCTGCCTCTGGCTAATTACTCCTTTTTTTCAAATGCAAAGCAGCGGCAGTAAGTGAGATGATTTCTCGGCGGCCGCTTTAGGGAAAAAGCGAGGAGAGAGGAGAGAGGAGAGAAAGAAAGCCACAGCGAGAAAAGAGGAGCCAGAAGAAGACGAGAGAGGCTGAATGGAAGAAAGAGGTGACTTTCTTTCCTCGGCTGGCAGGGACCTTTGAAGTTGGGCAAGATGGAGAGGCGAGGGAGGGGGTCTTTCTGTGAGGGGACAGAGGTAAGAAAAAAGCAAGGGAAGATCGTGTTAACGAGATGGCCTCTAAAGACGAATTAAATGGTGGGAGAAAAGAAACACGATCAGGCCTGGTCCTACTTATAGACTCCTCACAGACTCACTCTTTTCAACACCGCGGAGGTGTTCCAAAGCCTGAATTCCTTAGCTCAGCTCTTTAAAAGGCTTGGAGTGTGGGGTGTGTGAGTGAGGGCCTGCTTTGGGGGCAATAGGATCTAAGTGTGTGTGTGTGGGTGTGGGTGCAAATGTGTGCACAGGAGGGTCACCCGTCCTTTAGTCACACATCCCAGCTCCTCAATGGGGAGGTCAGGGACTTACACACCGATGGAGGGTCAGAAGTGGCAGGGATTACACGTCTGCTCTAAGTCCCCCTAGATCCTAGTGTTTTCACTCCCTCTCGCTGTTTGTTGTTTTGTGGCGAAGCAGACGGAGGAAAGAAAAGGAGACGGTCGGGGAATTAGTGTAAAGCTCAGGAGATGAATGGGCATCTTATTCGCACCTCTTGTAGGCTGTTTTTCAGCAGCAGCACCCCCCCCCCCAAATAGCCCTCCCATTCCTTGTCATAGTGAAAGCACGTTAGGGTTGCCTTTGTGCAGACAAAAGGAGACTCCCCTCCTGGCTTTCATGCTCCTGGTGGAGCAACAAGAGGATTTGGCCTGCCGTGCAGCACCCGGAGCTGTTCCTGCTATGATTGGACATCGGCAGGAGAGAGCTCTGCCTCTCCTTTCTTGATTAATCAAGTGATTCCAGTGCGCTCAATAACACCTTTTTTTTAAGCACACTCTTTCTGTGTCTCCATAATCCTATCCCTCACCCACCACCCCACCACCACCTACAACACACCCTTACAACCTACATCTGCCTTTTTTTTCACCCAACAGAAGAACTTTTTTTATGAGCTTCAAGTGACACTGTGCTTATCTGATGTGTGGGTGTTTTATTATTATTTTTATTATTATTTCAATGTGCTTATCACCGCTGACACGTGAAAACATTAACGGGATTAATTTAGAGGATTTTTACAAGAGTTGCCCAAGAGTTGACACAGCATGTCATTCAAAACACAAGTGGCTTCAACTTCAACTAATTTTTCGATGATATTAAGAGAAATGATTTTTTTTGTAAACAGCAATCCACAGGATGAGACTATTATTTGAGCTTTTTGGATACACATCTCTCCAGCTCATCCATCAATCTGCTTTTGTGTATATATCTATTGTGATTTACGTGCACTGTACCGCAGTCACACTGGAAATATTATTCTCCTATCATTTCTGATGCTGCGTCGGAGTATTGGGTATATTCTGTTCAGTGCAATTAAATTTAGCGTATAGTTTAGTTCAGCTGAAATCAAAAGCTAATATACTCTGACAGCTATCATGTGCTCGTATGAACTGCGTTCAAAATAATAATAAAAAAAACTCACAGAGGGTTGAGCACTCGCAGTTACAAATGATGTTTATTTATTTTAAGTGGCTCACTTGGTCACTGTGTTCAGTCCACTTGAGCTACAGTTTCAGGATTACAGACAATATATGAGAAACTATATATAGAATGTGTCAACTGTGTAACATCATGTGATTATGTGGTGATGACTTATTCAGCTGACTTTCTCCAAGGAGGGATGATGCCGCTGCAGATGGTGAAATGCACTGCAAAGGAGTATTTTGCACTTGTTCAAGTTTAGTTCCTGTTGCAGAATTTGTGAATATCAATTGTTGGATATGATAAACTTGGACACAAGCTGTTTCTTAGCAACACAATTTCAGTGACATAATGATAGATCTGCTCTGTTTGCTGAGCTTGCTATGGTCGAGCTGCTGGGGACACTCAACCCCAAGCACCTTGGAAATAAAACAGCATTATAGGAAATAAAGAAAAAAGGTATTAGAGAGTTGCTTCATCCAACACCCATCAGCTCCCTCCCAATAAAAGATTTCTTGTTAAAAACTTCCAAAAAGCATACGCCACCCCATCCATTTTGAATTGATTCAAAGGTTAGATGCAAGCTTTAGATGCTTTGCGCACCCCAAACTACCTAAAACGTATGCACTCGCACTGTATTGCGGCGACGACACTGTATTGCAGTGTCCTGTATGAAAACTCAGAGCTATCTACATTACTATAACTATGAGTGAAAGTCATTGTCCTAAAAACCAAACTGACCCTTTAAATTAGCCAATTGGTCTTGATGTAGCACCATTACAGCCTCTGCACAAAAATAACACCTGATACTGTAGATGCTATTATACTGCATTAAAGTCAGCACTTTTCAGAGGTGGGACCAAGTCATTGTTTTGCAAGTCTCAAGTAAGTCTCAAGTCTTTATCCTCAAGTCTCAAGTCAAGTCTCAAGTAATGTCAGGCAAGTCAGAGTCGAGTCTCAAGTCACTGGTGTAAAAGTCCGAGTCAAGTCTCAAGTCTGAAACTTTGAATTTCAAGTCCTTTCGAGTCTTTAAAAAAAAAAAAAAAACGAAAAAAAGCATGTTGCAGTTATGCTAAATGTAAATATTAGACCATGTAATTTTAAAATCTGTGTTTTTCTCAACACATGACAAAATAGTGAACTTAGAAAATATACACAAATTGTAAAATTGCACCTCTTTAAAATGCAGCTCAATTAAACCTAGCTCCAAGAATAATTTTCACCGACAGTTCTGAGATAAGCTGCATGTTATTCTTGGATGCGGTTGTAGGACCAGCTTTAAAATCGCATGACAAAAATATCATACATATTTAAAAAAAAACTGCATCACCAACGTAGCCTGGACAACATTTGCTAGTTAGATGAAGTCAGCTATCTCATCGTAGCATATTTATATGCATATTTATAATTATACGGTTCTTGGAGTGAGTGCATACACTCATGAAGTTTAGTAACTTCAGGTCACTGCAACAAGCCCAGGTACAGTTTACCGCTGGATGGGTGCAGGACCTTGAAATGCACCGTGTAGAACGAAAGACCATCGTACGTATCATAAGTTTACCAGTCTCACAAATCGTTGTCATAAATACACATTCCTTAACCGTTTATTAATAGGACCTTTGAGCTCAACGGTAATTAATTAGTAGTGGAAATAATTTCTGGTAGCATCACAGAAATGTAGCAGTGACAATAATACTGTATGCTGTAATCGTACTGGGCAATTAGTGATACAAAAAACTGTTTTATCCTGTGAATAAAAGTATATGTTTTTGTCAATGTACCATAATAACAGAAGCGAAACGCAATATTGTGTCAGGACAATTCACTATTTATGCACAATAAACAAAGGAGCATAGCGCGACAATTTCTGTTCAGCGCCAGACTTGCTTGTAACCTATATCACTAATTATGTTAAGAAAAATGACGCATTAACTACAACAGCAGACTGACCTTCGTGTAAATGCTTGGAGCAGACTAACCTGTGAGCTGGAGTGTTCTGGGACGTTATATTTGGTCTTTGAATGGCTGCAATCCAGGACACCCGTCGCCTCTTTGTTACTTCGGAAACATGGCTCGAACAATTTCTCTTCAACGACGTAATCCGATAACAACCGATCTCTTTACTCGTCGGCTTCCCGTGGCTGTCATGCGACCGGCTATTGCAGTTAATAATACAACGGCTTCTTGACATTTTTGTGTTTCTTTTTATCGCTGTATAACTGATTTTAATTGAAAGCCTAGTACCGCTTGCCACGAGTTCCCAGAATCCTTTGCGGTTCTACCCGTGAATGACGTCACATTTTCAATCTCTATATAATATGCATGTTAAATTTTATATTTGGGGTAAAATATCAAGTCTTTTCAAGTAAACCGGTTCAAGTCCAATTCAAGTCCCAAGTCATTGGTGTAAAAGTCCAAGTCAAGTCACAAGTCTTAGAACATTTTTTCAAGTCAAGTCTAAAGTCATAAAATTAATGACTCGAGTCTGACTCGAGTCCAAGTCATGTGACTCGAGTCCACACCTCTGGCACTTTTTAATATCTGACCCCAAAGGAAAATCTTTTTGTCTTGGAGAACATTTGTGTCAATTGCTATATTTATATGGAGCCCAGCATGTGATTAATATCTTTAAAAAAATTAAACCAAAAAAAAACTCCACCCCACTCCCAACAAGCAGGCCAAAAATAATTCAACCAGGTTATTTCTGGCTATGTTCTTTCTTGTGTCCTCGGTTTTGACATAAATGTGTGGAGGGAAGCTACAGAGCTTCTGCTCTGGAGAAAGACAAATGTGAGCTTCTGTGCTGAGCTGTGGTTGTTTTGAATAAACTGAGAGACACATAATAATACCAAAGCTGCAGTGAAGATAATCTAATCTAATCATATCCGTCTTCAGATAATTGCTCAGACATGCCAAAAATAAGACAAAGGTTGAACACAATAAATTCATGATTTTTAAGCATGCCACACTGTTAGGTCATGTGCATCTTGCAAACACCAGAGGCCTCTGCTGTGTAGTATGTTTGGGCACTTAGTGAGGTACCTTCAGGTTTAACTCTGGGTTTTCAGGGTTATGGAGGTGCTTCACTTCTCACCAAGGTACATCGTCATGGTAACATAGGCTGCAGGCCTAACCTGCTCAGATTACGGTTGAGATAAGAGGTCAACATGCACAAAATCACCGTCCACGGATCAACAAGTTCTCTGGAAATTAGTGTCATCACTCAAGATCTGATGGAGCAGAGGTAGTGAAGGTGGACAAGTTTAAATACCTGAAGTCAACCATTTAAAGTAACGGACAGTGCACAAAAGAGGTGAAGATGAGAGTGCGGACAGGGTGGAGTGGGTGGAGACAAGTGTCAGGGGTGATTTGTCACAGGAGGATAGCAGCAAGAGTGAAAGAGAAGGTTTACAAGATGATAGTAAGACCTGCTATGATGTATGGGTTGGAGACAGTGGCACTGACAAAAAAGACAGGAGGTGGCAGAGTTGAAGATGCTATTTTTGTTAGGAGTGACCAAAAAGGACAGCATTAGAAATTAGCGCATCAGAGGGACAGCCCAGGCTTAGTAGTTTGGAGACAAAGTCAGAGAGGAAAGGATGAGATGGTTTGACCATGTGCAGACAGGAGATGGTGGATGTATTTGGCAAAGCATGTTGAGTATGGAGCTGTCAGGCAGCAGGAGAAGAAGATGTCCACAGATAAGATTCATGGATGCAGTGAAGGAGGACAAGCAGAGGTTTGGTGTGCCAGAAGAGGATGCTACGGTAGATGGAAGTAGAGGATCCATTGTGGCGACCACTAAAGGGAGCAGCTCAAAGAAGATGACCCAATTATCCAGTGGACCCAAGGAGTCTTTAGCTTTCATCGATGTGCATCATGATTCTCAGCAGGTATTTTATTGCCTGCTGAGAATCTTGATGGTGTCATTTCCTGTGGGAGAATTTTAAAGACTCTCCTAAAACAGAGAACACCAAAGCCTCTTGACCTTTCATGGCAATCTGCATTTAAGACTACTCATCATTTCAAATTCTTTTTCTTTGTCCTCAATGTCACCAGGACTTCAGTTGAAAGAATACTACTGAAAATGTTTGACTCACTCTAAGAAATGTCTATGAAATATATTCATTTAATCGAGTAAACTACTGTATTTATAGACACACCTACCTGTGCCTTAGTGACAGCCAAAGTCTACTAATTGACACAGTTTACGTTTTAGCCTGACTTTCTTTCTGCCTTTTAATGGATTTCATTTGTACAGTGCTCTCTGGTCCTATAAACCACTCAAGTGCTTTTCACATTACACATTAGCATAGTGTGTTTTTTTTAATGCTATACCTACATACTGTCATATACTCCCTGCTATACACACTCTACCTTTGACTACAACAGTTGTGCTGCTGTAGAACAATCAAATTAGCGTACAGCGATCTTGAGTCTAGGCATTTTCCTAACATATCAAACACGTTTCAAGTAAAATTTTATTTTATTTTATACATTTTATAATTGACAGAAATTGCACTACATACAAAGATGAAATTAGGTTAAACAATGGTAAAAGTAATAGTAAATGCCACCACTCAGTCATTCATGCTGGCTCGTTAACCCTGCCTATACCAGTTTCAGTATCTCCATGCATTGTTTCTGTGCTCCATATAACTATCAGGGATGCAGCTTGCGCTGGTGTATAAAGTGAACACCTGTCCGGCTGGAAATCTCTTTGTAACTCAGCGATGCTGTATCTGAATTCCTTTTGCCTTATCACCTCAGCAGCTTTGTATCTAGTTGCAGAAATTTCAGAGAGTAGGTGGGTGGCTGCTATAGATGCTACAAAGACAAGAGAAAAACACACACGGAGAGAGAAAGGGGGGTGAGAGGTGGTGATAAACAGAGTTGGGTGGGGGGTGCCTTGGAACGATAAATCAAGTTCCAGACTAATCTATTTAGCATGCTCTCACCATTATCCTGTCAGTGAAACAGCTAATTAATTAACTGATTCCACAATGAAGAGGTTTTGAATGAGCCCATTTAGATAATTA
Source organism: Aulonocara stuartgranti (assembly GCF_965226115.1). NCBI lineage: Eukaryota > Metazoa > Chordata > Actinopteri > Cichliformes > Cichlidae > Aulonocara > Aulonocara stuartgranti. The sequence goes on along the minus strand of NC_138945.1, from coordinate 14,252,177 downwards.
CTACAAGGAGCCGATCGGGCCAGTCATTTACAACTGTCACACAGGTTCCTGCTTTGGCAGCTGCCCTTCACTCTGGCCCTGGTCTTCATTGTCACAAACATCCTCCATACTGCATGGCAACGCCATCGATGTGATGTCTGAGCACAGATATATGAAACATAGGTAGATTTTTTCTTAAATAGTGTGAGTTCAAATAAACTAAAGTCGCACCTCACTGAATCGTTTGAAACCCTAAAAGTGAGAATGTTAGCATTAAAAAGGCAACGAATGAATCCCAGTATATTTACACCTTTCTTGTTTCTGTTTTTGCCAGAATTGTTGCTGTTTCAAAAGCTAACAATTGGACATTTTATCAGCATGCAACAAGGGAATGCAGCAAAGTACAAAGTGAGACTGGGGATTACTGATGAGCACATTTAATGAGAAAAAAAATCCAAAAGATACATGATGAGATTTCCCTTTTACAAATGACAGCCAATGACAATTATCAGCATCATTGGCTGCAAAGTTAATAAAAGCCATTTATGTTCTTGTTTTTCATAATGCAGAGGTTGGAACCTTGTCTGGATGCCTTGATTTGAAAATGAAATAATTCCTTCCTTTTATGCTAAAATGATGCTGATAATCTGATTGGTATTTTCAAAAGCTGCCAGCAGCCACTTGCCCTCAGTGAGGCTGTTTATCAAATCTGACTGAGGTGAGAAATAATTCAAAAGACCGTGAACCTCTGTGTCCTGCTTCTCTCTCACAGATATCGGTGTGACGGTTAGCACTGTTGCCACACAGCAAAGATGGTCCTGAGTTTGAATCCAAGCTGGAGCCTTTCTGTGTGCGTTTAGAAAAGTTTCCCCCGTGTCTGTGTGCGTCGTCTCTCCAGATAACCTGGCTTCCTCCCATGTATGGGTTATGTTAACTGATAATATGTCTTAGCTCACATGGACTGGCAAACTGCCCAGGGAGCACTCGTCCTCTTGCTCTGTGACAACACCTGGCATACGTCTGTATTATCTCTTTTTACACAAACTAATGACATAAAATTCACAAATGATAACATTACTAATGATTTTTAAACATTATTTCTTCTTCCAGTACTGTTAACAGTAAAACAACTAATATTTACATACTTTACCATTTATTACTGATGATGATTAAAGAGCATTAGCATGTATTGCATTCTACTTGTCAACAGTGACATTCTGATGACATTGACACAGAACATTTTACTACATTCTGTTAATGATGATCAAATGTTTGCGTTAACCTTGTAATAAAGGTTTCATTACTGATATGTGTGTCTGTTCTCATTCCCAGGGTCTCAAATGATGGTTTGTCAAAGCTGGCGCTTTAAAGATAAGGACAAGGTGTCCTTTTGCCAACACTGCTGTGATGTACCAGTCATGGCAATACTGACACCAGGCTCACTTGCAGCCTTTCACATATGGATGCTTATGGAGGATGCCTATGGAGGACTACTAGGAGTTTTTAATGAAACACCATCTTTTCCTAAATCTAACCATGTACTTTGAGAACCTAAGTCAAACCTAGAAACGCAGAGAACAAAAGTAAAAAATAAGTCAAACAGGACAGAAAACCAGTGGTCTCCCAGAGGACGAGCTTGATATTTATGTCACTGGCACATCACCTGCCTACTTAAATGCTCTGTAAAAGAACTATTATAAACACACTTTTAGCCTTGTAATAGTCATCAAATAGACACACTACATTTTTTTTTTTTATAGACTAAAACAAAACACCGGTATAATAATGATACATGGTTTATAAATTAATTATTCAAACAATTAGTAAACATTATTTACTCTCTTTACAACGTTTTTCATTATGATTTATGAAAAACGCTCATTAGAAAGCGTTCCCCAATCATAAGCAAGTTCAACCAGACCTTTTTTCATTGCCAGAACCAGTCCTGTAGTTTCCTTCAATTCATTTTCCACTCAAAATACTACACAGGAAAATCAGAGACTATAATATGTAGCATGGCAGTCCTGCCTTACAATTATGAAAGTGTCTAGATTACAGTTTTTTCACAGTTGTTTTGGATTTGTTGTTGAATTGCAGTTGAAGTTGTCAAAGCAGCTACTACTTGTGCATGTCAGAAATAGCATATCTTGATCTTTGGAAATATTTTCTAATTATTTAGGGGCTGACCAGCACAGTTGGTTACAATTTGAACAATTACTGGATCTAAATATATATTTGTGAGCAAAATAAATCATATATCTATCATTTGAGTTAAACTTATGTTATGGTATTTCAGTGTGTTGTGTCACTAGATCCAAAATAGTCCACATCTGCAGAGGATGTGAGTCAGATGCAAGAGTTGAATGTAATACTTTTAGAAAGGTATTGCATTACTCGACCTGTGTCACAGATTTTGAAGTAATGTATTTCAAACTAAAGCCACAGTACTAGCACTGTGTTGCAAATACATTATATTTTTTACATGCAGTCTTTTATCACTGTGGGCATGGCCTAAACCAGAACTGGTCTACTTTGTCAATTATAAACATTTTTTACTTAGAATTCAGAGCTGCATTATGATAAAATTGTGAGGTTTTGCAGGTATAAATCTTTCTCTTCTATTTTCTTTTTTTATATAAACAAACTTGCAGTTGAAGTCCTCGATGTACTAAAGCGTCACACCAAAGAAACATGACAAGAGCTGATTTGGTAGACATTGTACAATCAGGTATTTTTTCCAGTGTAAACAGACTAACAGATAACAGCACGTGAAAAAGACGTTGTATGCTAAAAAAACAACAACAGAAAAAACCCACCATAACTATTCTAATCCGAGAGGGTCAAATCTGAAGTGGTCCACTCTAATAAGGAATTAAAGAAAAAAACAAGTTAGGAAGGAAGTTAATTAGCCGTGCAAGACGGGACACCGATACTTAAGCTGCTATCTTTTTAAATTAACAATTACTTGATCAATTCGGTTTGATTAAAGGAACATGATTGTCATTGTCATTGCTTCTTTCTTCTTCTTTTTTTTTGCTAGTGTACAGCATCTCATTACTACTGCAGATTGCATTTGAAGGCTTTTCAGCACATCTTCAAACAGAGTTGGTGGAGTTGTGGATAGCTTTGTATATAGGTCTTATTCCAGTCCACTCCTTATAAAAGACATGTCTTATTCATTAAAACTGAGATTTCAGTGTTAAGAATTACTTTTTATACCTGAGACAAATTGACTGGTGAAAAGACGATGAAAGAAAAGGTATTGAAGTTAAGCTTACACAGTCTTTAATTGTTCCAAACTCTTAACCACATTCAGCATGCATTTAAATTTTAATGGTTTGCTCGAGCTTGTTGTGGTCATGTAGGTTGATGAGGGGAAAAACTGTTCTACACCCCTGGGTCACTCCGGTCACATCACCCAACTGTCCACATATTCACACTCCAGTCCTCTTCATAGTGTGGGAAAGCGTGAGTTAAATCCAGACCACTGCTCTGAGTACAATGGCCCAAAGGTGGTTATCTCATTGCCTGAGTCACTGATCAGGGTTTTGTCTTGTCACCTTTTTTCACTCAAGCAGCATCAGACAGCTCAATCCACTCCATCAGATCAGAGCTGCTCTCTCCATATCTCTCCTTTCCCTCCTTTTCTTTCTCTTTCTCTCAATAATGGTCAATCCCACATCAATACGCAAGGCTTCTTTCACTGTGTCCATTCCCCAAGGTGGCCTCATTACCCTAGGGTGTTTTGTTTGTTTGTTCCTTGGTTAAAGAAGCTGAATTGAGCAGCCGGCAGGGGTGGATTGGAGAGAGAGAAGGGCTAAAAAAAAGGGGAGGGGGAATAAAGATGTGGTTTTACAAGGGAACAAGGGGCAGAGGACACAAGAGCTCCTGTGGCTCTGGAGAGGACAGATCAGCAATCACAGGGCAGGAGGCCATGGGAGAATGCTTGCATCAGTGATGATGATAATAAGAATGATCACAGGCAATATGATGCTGCCACTGATGATGATATATGTTGTGCTCTGTAACGCCATATGTACACGTTAAAGTGAACACACTGAATGTTGTTTTAGTGACTCCCAGGAATGCTGTCAGCTTGTTCATATGTGCAGGTAAATTGCGTGACCAGGCATGAGTGTTTACTTCAAGCATGCTGTCACAGACAATCTTTGAAGTGCTTTCCTAAATACTAGTCATAGGAGAGAGCATTTACTCACTACAAATACAGCCTGCTATTATTGCTCTAGTTTTACTGTTATTCAGATAATAACTCATTGATTAATTAAGTGAAGTGAAAAATACACTTCGGTTTAGAGAAAGGTATAGTACGTCAATCCTGATCATAGACTGTATGGAAAATATGGACGTATCTACCCTTGTTTTTGTGTTTTGGATTATTTTTTTATTTGTTCAAAAAGGCGTTGGCATACTTCGACAAATGGAGAGTTTTGGAAATTTATGAGCTGTTGCTAGCACTTTTCAGAAGATGCATTTTTTTATTCACTCAGTGTTCTGAGTACTATTTGCCAGGCATATCTGTCCTTTGTTGATCATCCCAGACACTGAGACAATGTTCCACATTTTAATAAGCTTATGTTTAACAAATATGTTGCTCAAAAGGAGATGTGCATCCTTACTAAAACCCAAAGAGAGCAACAACTGAAATAACAATTAATTATTTAAGTACTTTTTGTAATAGAAAAAAAGGGAATAGGAGTGTAAAATGACAACTTCATAATCTCATAAAATCAATATATTTATGATTTTTGTATTTACTTATCATGTTAGTTGAGAAAAACACAAAATAAAGTACTTGTATTTGTTCTTTATAGAACTGATAACAAAACTGTAATCGTTTTTTTTTGTTGTTTTTTTTAGGGTTTTTGTGTTTTGTTTTGTTTTTTAAAACTAAGATATATAAAATTTTCAGATTACCTCTCAGCATTAGTAACACAACCGGTATTACCTCACATAATCACGCTCTTTGCTCTAACGCATTACGTATGGTGGGATTGGCCACTGGACCAAACAGAAACTCCATGTCAACACACTTTACAAGGACATGTTGCATAGAAATAAAGTCCCTGTGTACAGTTTTCATGAAGATACAATTTAACTATGGAGGCCAAACACATTTTTTCATACAACGCTGTAATCGGGCTTTTTAGCATTTAACATGGGAGTCATTCCTGGAGCCAACCTCTAATGGCCATTAGAGGAACATCAGTTTTTGACATTTCCAGATTCATTTTCATGCATGATTTTGATGCCTCGTAATGCCTCACTTCCACAAGAAGTAAGCAACATTTGTCAAGCAAATATTTCCTGTTACATAACCCAAACGTTTAAATGTGGAAATTGATTTTATCATTGGAAAGTCTTATAAAAAAATTCAAAGAGGTGTCAAATAGTATTAAGGTTAAAAATTAAAAAATGAAATAAAACTAAAAATAATACATCACAGTTGAAATCCAGGATAACAAAGATAACCAAAAAGCAAAGCAAGTGGTTATAGCTATTATTTCAAAAGGGATAATAAGACAGGGTACTTAATTCACCTCTTTATACGTTACACAGTGAACTGTTTCAAAACTTTAAACTGACCATCCAAGTTGTTAACATGTATCTTATATTTCTGCTGATTTCCTTTCATATTTGTGAATCTGAATAGAAAATGACATATTCACACCAACCCACACACGCACACACTTTACACTTAGCGAAGGACATGAAGGCCGATTAATTACTAGGAGTAGGTCATTTTAAATCTGGTGGAAGGACAGCCTGTTGTTCCTGCAGAATGGGTTGTAATTAAAGGAAGCCGAGCTGCAGCAGGCAGAAAAGGCCACACATCAGCCCCTCATGGGCCTAAGATGCCACTGATGGGAATTTATGGTTCCCCCTCGCATGTGTACGTGCCCACTGCACCGCTTCAAGCCTTCTAAATCACCTTGCAGCCTGGAAATAACTGTTAAGATGCAACAAAAGTGAGCACCCTTTATAAAAAAAACTGGAAAGTTTCCTATGTATAACAAAAAAAACATTAGCTGTACATTATGCAAATATAATATGTGTTCACTAAGAAGAGGTCACTAGGAGATAACGTGAAATATAGTCAATAGGTAGCAGTCAATAGAGGCAGACATCGTGCGTCACGTCCACAAGAAGTACAATTTAGTATAGACAAATTTGAGAATGCTCTCTTCCCAAACAAATAGTGAATTGATTTTATGACTCCTCTCCAGCGGGGGAAGGGGATTTATTTGAACAAGCCTAAAGTGTCTACAGTACTTGACTAGGCAATGAAAACGGGACACTACATATTAAACTATTTTTCTCTCCCTTTCCATAAAAATAATATTTTTTTCTCATTTTCTACTTTTCTGCAACATTCGTCGTCATTACATCCTGCCTCAAATACACATCTTCTTTTTTCTTTTGCTCCCTCCCTTTTTTGTCCCCTTCCCCTGAACCGCGCACACATCTGCCCGCTTTTACCTCTCTGGGAAAATTTTTAACACCTCGATTCCTCTCTTCTGCCGCTCAGTTCTTTCCCTATCACTCCATAAAACACTCTTTCTACCCGCTGCTTTCTGACGTCTCTCCTTCCACCTCCATCCATCTCCTCCTCAGTCCCTCCCTCCCCTTTCCCTCTCTATCCCCTCCCGACTACCCTACCACCACCACCACCACCTCTCTCGCTCTCACAGCCGTTCACTCCATTTTTCTGCACATGAGATTTGCCTAACAATAAGTGGCTCTGCCCAAGGTCAGATAAGAGAAGCACAGCCCAGGAAGCAACAGCCACTGTTTCTTTCATCCCTTTTTTTTCTCTCCTCTCTCTCCTCACAGCTTTCGAATTATCTCTGCAGCACATAATAATAATTACTGAGGACGGCAACATAGAGATAAGAATGCAGGAGCTGAAATGGCGAGAGAGAAAGAGAGAGGGGGGGAGGGAGGGAGAGAGAGAGAGAACGAGAGAAGGGGGACAGGTTAGAAAAACTATAGCAGCAAGAAGAAGCATAGTAAAGGTATATTAGAGAGGCTGTGAGGCATGAGAGAATGAGGATGGAAGGTAGAAGTCAGATGACAATGTAGAGACAGGCACGAGGAGAAGCAATAAAGGAAAAGTCCAGGGAAAAAAAGAAAAGGAAAAAAAACATGTTGGTGTTATTCCATATTTTTTTCACAGTCCAAAAAAATCCCACGACTAGACTAAAATCAACAATGTATTAGTCCTTTTAAAATAACTTCCCAGTGCTGGCCTTAAGCTATAAGGCAATTGGTTCCTACCGAAGACATAAAATGAAAAACAGCTCGCTGATATATGATTTAATTTCCGAAAGTAAATTTCCAAAGCTAGGGACTGTAATTTTTAACATATACTGAAAAGCAAGGATGAATTATAGAATTTGTTGGGGAACATTTTCCACTACCAATTAATGCGTAGTTTGTGCTCTGTTGTGAGTATTTACCAGTTCAATGTGACTGGGATTTATGTCCATATTGACTGATTCTGCAACTTATTTAGCTCCGGTGCAAATGTTACATGCCAGCAGTTATAATAATGCAACAACATGCTACTAAATGCGGCAGAGTGGCTGACTGATCAGAGTGATAACAACTGGTAACAACTGAGCTCTATGACACAGAGGAATGGGACACCGTATATCAACATAATCACGACGTCATTGTTGGTATGGGTCATTTTGGAGATTTGTTGCCACCTCAAACATCTTGTGCACGTTGGCGGTATTTCCCCACTTTGTTGTGAGCAGTGTTTGGTTCGTTACTCAATAAAAGTAATGTATTACAGATATTACACAGAACACTTTTCTTTAAAATAATCCAGAATGAATGACCTGAAATGAATTGTCTCATAATTACCATTTATCAATATAAACCTATAGACTACAGTCCCACACATCAAATCCCTATTCTAATGAGAACATCTTATGATCTTTCTCTTAGTATTTAGATATGAACACAAGTATCACATAGATATCACCAGTGATTCTACTGTACAAACATGAAGAGGTAGAAACAGACACTGCAGTCTGACTGCTCATTAGGTTGTTACCTGTTAAAGTTCAAGGTCTGGCTGGTGGGCTAGGGTCGCATTCACTCAGCTAACATCCCTCTGGGTTCTTGGCTAGTTTAGCATGAGCATGGTGTCTGTACATTTTCTTGCAACGACTACAGTTTTTGGAATAATCCCACTGTTCTGTTCTGCATGCAATTAACACTTTACCATCGCACAATTGTTCTGTTGTGGAATAAAAATGAATGCCTATATCCACACTCACACTGCACTGCTACTTTCCTCCTCCTGCACACAAACTGAAATCAGCTGATTGTAGCACATGTGCAAGTGGAACCGATAAGAGGAATCAGTAGGCAAGCAGACTAACCATTCCAATGAACTGAACTCCTGGGACCGTTTTCAGTTCTCATCCCTAGCCTATCTGGAAGCTTGCCGTGTAGTTTCTGTGAGTGAAATTGTATTGGTCAACAAAACTGCTAGCATATACAGATAACTCAGCACTCCACCCACTCCACTCCTGTCCAAATATTGTCACTTCATCTTCAGAGATTACACAAATCCGAGTGGGTGACAGTGCAGTGGCTACATCCATCCTTTATATACAGTCTATGGTTGACATTTAAGTGATAAATAATTCTAGCAGCTATATTGCCCTTAAGATTTGTCCATCAGCAGTAAAGGCGTAAATAGTGTTGCTTTATTTTGAAGCCACAATAACTGAAACAGAAGCTTTGGTTAGAGAGATAGTTGGGTCAACAAAATGATGGGTTTTGATATAACAGGCTGACAATGTCTAATAATTATATTCACCATTTTTCACCATCTTAACTAGGCAAATGTTTTTTCTTTCTGATTCAAGTTCTTTGACTGTTATTCTTCTGGAACTGTGATTTTTAGATGCATTGGAAGGCACTGAGAATGGATGTTGTTCTACAATATGGGAGGAAGCTGAGAACGCACTTATATGTGTAGCACATGTTTTTTGGCATTTAATTTGGAGGACTTGTTTATATGGTAATACACAGAAAACATGACTTAGTAACACGAATAAACTAAGTATTTAAGTAATCATTTTTTTAGACTCTTTCATACCCAGACAAATTTCTTCATTAATTTCTGGCAAACTTCTGCCCGTGTGTCATCTAATCCAAGCGAGAAGTAAATCCAAGCAGACACAAAACAAAGGAAATTGCTTTCTCTCTTTTTAATGCTAACATGTGGTTCCATAGCATTTCTGCACCTGTGACAATACAGCCCTCGCTCTCTCATCAGACCTGTGCTCTGCAGGGGTCAAATTGCCATTTTGCCTCACGATGAAGTGTCTCCTAAATTGATTATATTTTCTCAATCACTCTGAAAAAGAAAAAGAAAAGAGGGCAATTTCTCTTCATGAGTTGTTACACCTGCACACACACTCATCTGCCTGGCTGACTGCTGGGTACTGGCAAAAGCTATAAAGATGTAGAACTTGCAGGGTGTCAGTCAGAACACACATATTAAGAGTCTCAGAAATTCTGATTATCTTGGCTCACAGGAATGATTTCAACAAAAAGTCAAGCAAACACAAGCACCTACACAAGCACACATACACAAATTTGTTCCTCGAGCCATCCTGCCCTGCCTAACCCCTGACCTCCATATCGCAGGGAGCAGGGTAAGCTTCAAAGTCCCTGAGCTGCTGCTCCCATACCCCTCCACACACACGCACACACAAACGCTAACCGCCACTGCTCGCCACCTCCACCCACCCATGTCTCACCCCTCAGTACTCCGCCCCCAACCCCCAGAGGACCTGCTATCAGCTGGGCTGAGCCCTTCTGCACCAGCCTGATATCCACGTAGGACTGGAGGGAGGGGCACCAGCAGGGGTGAAGTACAGAGAGCTGTGATTTACAGTGAGAGACAGAGAGTGAATAAGAAGCAGTCTTTCTGTATTTCTATTTGTTATCGTGGCTCTGTCTTTGTGTGCACCTTCCATATGTGTGCGTGTATGTCCTTCTTTCTCTGTGTGTAGCGATGATTATCACTAATGTGTTATTACTTGAAATGATGGCAGATTAGCCCCCACCTCCACTGGCCAAACCATCCCAGTTCCACCCCCTCTCACCATCCATCCACTGCCCCAGTGTCACCTCTCAGAGTGCCGGCTATAGTAATGCCATTTTGACCACTTCTTATCTCCCAGCTCAGGCCCTGTCACCTGGGTGACCCATGAACTAACCATCAAGACAGAAAGAGAAGAAAGAGGAGTAGGAGGGGTTTGGCAAGTTTGAATGGATGACTTAAGAACATGAGGACAGAAAGGCAGGGTTTAGTGAGGGCGGCTTCTCTACTTCTAAAATAGCAGTGTTAGCAAAAAATGTTTTTGTTTGAGAAAAAGATCCAGCACAGTTAATATTTCTTCACTTTCGAAAAGAGAGCCAAAGAGAGATTTGTGGAAACATTCAAGCCTTTAAATGAAGGTCTCCCATGTCAAAGTTCACTGTCTTGGATTGTGCCAGAGCACTGTACCATAAGATTATAGATATATAAAAGATGGATGCAACCACAATGGCCCTCTTCCTATTGAAAAAACAAAAGTTGTATCCAAGATGGCCAACTTCTAAATGGCCACCATGGTCACCACCCATCTTGAGGAGTTTGCCCCCTCACATATACTAATGTGCCACAAACAGAACTTTAATATCACCAACCATTCCCATTTTATTACAGTTTATCCATATAAATGGCCCACCCTGTACTTCTCATACCTGTGGTGTTTCTGTGAAAACCTTTAAGGTTAGCTATGCATCATCAAGGGCTGCACAAGACTGAGGCAGTCAGCAGGCTGTACAGCAGGTTGCAAGACTCACTTCAGAAATTACAATGCTTTGAAATGCTTTTTATCATGACCATCTACTTTAACCTTTGGTGTCAAAATGTGAGACTTTGCAGACTTTCCCTTTATAGAGCCACATGAAAAGTACAATTAATGCAGTCTTGACGGTAGAGTTTACGTTGTTCCCTTACTGGTCTCCCTGTGTGTCCTTAAGTGTTATTCATTCTGTAAAGCTGTTTTTTCTTTGTGTCCTTATTTTAGTTATTGCTTCTCACTTTCCATTTTATTTTGACTGTCTTTTATCTCCTGTGTATTTCATTTAATTTTGCTTTCCTTTTTATCGTTGTCTTGATTAGTTTCAGCCAGCCCTTGTTCCCTAGCTGTGTCCACTTCCCCTAATTCTCTTGGGTGTATTTATAATTTTTTTTTTTTTTTAGATCTTTCTGTTAGCTTCGCCTCATGTGTTCACTGAAGAAGTTTAGGTTTTTGGTGTTTATTTTTTTCTCTGTGAACATTTGCTTCAGTATCATGGACTGCTGAAAATAATACATCCTAATTAATGCATAGTTTTCAGTTTAACCTGATTCCGAGTTCCCTGAGTAATTTCTGGGGACAGCTCTGGGAATTCCTGAGGAATAACAATTGATTGGCACGAGTCTGGGCTATGACTGTTTTGTGACAGTTGGTCAGAAACATGCTCATGAGGTCATTTTGTGGTGGTGTTTGTTCTGTTCCTCCTTGCACAAAGAAGTAGATACTAATCCTTCAGCTGGGTTGATGCTCTTCTAAAGCCCTACCTAATTCTCCCTTGTAACAGCCTTTCTCCTGGTATCTTTACCACACTCTTGAAGACAGCAAATATTCTTGCAACAGAAAATATGGATGTTCCACCCTGGATGATCCAGTGTTTTTCTGGCATCCAATCATCTGGAATATTACCAGTTTTTCTTTTATAGTGTGGCTGCCAAAACTGAAAGAAAACTGGAGACTGTCACAATGAGGTTTAAATGTGACCGTATCTGTGTTTGATATGATATCCCTCTAAGTACCACTAAAGTCCTAAAAATTAGAACTAATTATGCTATTGCTGAACAGGTTGATTATGCATCCAAGATATTTATCTTGGAATGGGTTAGAAAAGATTAAATAGAAATAGAACTCATTGTGATCTTACACAATTACAACAACAGCAACATGGTGGGAGATTTCAGGCAATGTGGACTTATAGAAATATCATAGCCAGTTCTTCCAGAAAATACTGAGAAAGATACAATGCTCCTGGGGTCTGCTATGAATTTGACAGTGACTGTACATATGTACATCTGATTTGCATACTTGTCTGTGCAAAATCCAACACCCTCCTGTCTGATTTGGAGGCAGACTTTATCTCTATGTTTTTTCTCTCCAAATCTGCCAATGACTGACTGTTAACCCTTCAGAAATTTATCATTTGGCTGCATTGATTAAAAGATGAGTGAACTTATTATGCATTAAAGCATCATGTCAAAGCCCTGGCACGGCAAGATAGCGGCCTTATCTCGTCTCTACCTGATAAGAGACAACATGGGAGAGAGACAGGGCAGCGGCAGCAGCAGCAGGGTGGAGGGGGAGGCAATGAGCGGGTGGAGAGGTAGGCGAAAGAAGCAGAGCTGGAGGAGAGATACAAGACAGGAGGCTGGGGTAAAGGGTGGTGGGAGGTGGAGATGCAATTTAATGGAGAAACACAAAACTGAGGATATAGAACATTTAGAGCAGATGGAAGAGAATGAAAAAATTGAGAGGGATAGCAGAAAAATCTAATGTTGCCTCTGTCATAACATTAACCTCTTAACTTTGATTCTTATATTGCTTTTTCTGTCTGTATTTGAATTTTTCTCTGTTTTAATTTTTACTGTCCAGTGGCAGACTGGCAACTTGTCCCGAGTGTAACACACATTTTGCCCTAAGACAGCCACAAGCTCAGCTGGCTAATCATAAGAGATGGATGAATGGATGGATGGATGGATGGATGGATGGATGGATGGATGGATGGATGGATGGATGGATGGTCTAGTGGCTTATCTTTCTTTTTCCCTCTCTCATTCTCTCTCCCTCTCGCTCTCTCTCTCTTCAGAAGGTGTAGGGAGTCATGAGGGAGACAATGCAAACACAGGCCCTCTGAATAGAGAATGGGAAGAAGACAGCTGTTGGAGATGACAGCGATGGCTGTTAAAACGCAATCTGTCTCTCTTCCCACCGGCCTGTTGCAGACACACACACACACACGCATTCATCTGCATAGACTGTGGCTCATGTCTTTTCACAGAGGCCAGGATGTCACGGTGACACTCCCAACTGTCAAACATGAGTGTGAGAGCACACACTTCACAGCATGTGTCATGACGCACACATATGTAAATGCGCAGTATGCGAACAATGAGCACACGATGAAACGTGTCTCTATGACACACCGGTGTATAGAAAAGGTATAACAATGGATTAACATGGCACAAGCATGAGAGGGTAAGTGAAGGCTATGTGAATTTCGTACCATATTGATCACTGGTGAAGGAAATATTAAACAATTACTTAACTCATTCACTGCCAGCCATTGGCCATTTTAAAACAGTGACTTGATATGTGCAGACTTCAACAAATTTACACAAGGGCAAAACTTTGAAGCTAAGACCAAAATAGTGTGCAAGTTTTGCTTATTTGTGCACAGAAGGAATGGCATTTAACTGGAAATATTCCTAACTACAGAGAGAGCAGGTTAAACATAAAACAGTGAGAGTGGGAGAGACTGGTTTAAAGTCTATTAGTTAGCCTGCAATCAGCACAAACAGCTAACTGATGGGATTCTGGGGTGGACAGAGCAATGTAAACGGGCAATTTGCTCTGTATCTGGCATCCTCATCCCCCCCATGGAGGAGTAAAGAGGTGTGAGGGAGGGGGTGCAAGGAAGAGGAAAAGCAAGAAATCGCAAGTAGCGGCAATCCTCTGTCGTTTTTGTTGGTGTGTGTGTGTGTGTGTGTGTGTGTGTTGCAGTGTGTGAGCAGTATCTCAGACTGCATACTCCACTGACAGCAGGAGATAAACATAGGCCTGTGCTACTGACCACATGATTTATCAACATGAATTTCACCCCCATCCACTATCTCCCTCCTTCACTTTCTCACTCACTATGCAGACTCAGGTGGAGCTCGCATGAAAACGCACCAGTCCACTCATTAACTGTCAAAATGCACTAATGAGAAATAAAGAGACTGTCTGAATTTTCTGGATTGAGGAGAATGAGCAGCACACCAGCACACACAAAAGAAGAGAATGAAAGAGAGACAAAGAAAAGGAAGGGCAAGGCAGACAAAGAAGAAAATGTCAGAACAAACTTATTTTACAAAGATGACCAAAAAAAGAAAAACAGAAGACAGCATTAATCCGAAAGTATTAAAGATGAGAAGTGTCACAGACGTTGTTAAATATAAAGAGAAGGCCTTGCATTAAAGCTGTTTTCTTGCAGTCAAAGAAATATTCAGAGCTAGTGAGAAAACCTTGATGGGCACTCACTATTATGTACATGAATCTATGCACGTGCACATAGACGCACACACACCTTGCAATTAGACTGTTCCCTCTGCTCGGTTTGTGCGAGGGGGCTCTGGTGTTGAAAAGGGTGTTAATACCTTGTCTTCCTGCATCCTCACTCCTTCCTCTCCTTCCTTTATTTCGTTCCTGTTACCCCCCTCAGCTTCTCCCCCACTTGGAGCACGATTGGGGCAAAAGGTGCCAGACACTCTGAGCCAGACCAGGGACTAACTCTGCTGGAGAGGGAGAGGGAGAAAGAAATAATGATGTAAAGAGGCTTGGAATTGTGCGCGTGTGTGTGTGAGCCTGCGTGTGTGTACAAGCAGTTTTCCATGTGTCTGGTTCGAACAAGTGTTAGCCTGTTTACTTACTGTTTGGACTGTGTTGATTGTCCCCCTCTAACCTTGCTTTGCTTGATGAGAATGACTTTACAGAAGTGCTAACTAGAACCCAAATGCTAGCCTACAGATAGCATGTCTCCCTCCACAATCTACTTTCTATCTGATAAACCATTCAAAGGAAAGCTGAGCAGTGATGGCAGTGAAGAACGTTACACTGATTTGGACCATTAGAAAATCCCACCTGTGTTTCCTTTACAGGCATAATTTTTCTCTGGGCTAAGCTTTAAGATGACCCGTTCTACTCCTCAGTTTGACATTTATTTTTCTAGGATTCTACTAGAACAGCTTTGTATGACTCAGAGTTCAACATAATCCTTATTTATTATTTATCTTATACTTCAATGCAAACCCACATTGCAACCTATGTCTGAAAAAAGCCATTTAAGCTCTTTTCCCTTCAAGGCCACCCTTGTTTTAAATCAACATCCTGTTTAAACAGCAGTTAGGAAGGGGTTTTGTGCTCACAGTCCGAGCTGTGCTCGAGATGACCATATTAGTGAAATCCTCTCTGTTTGTCAAGACTACTAAAACTTGTCTGAAAAGGAGCATTTAGAGCAGCCTGAAGCCTGAGAGTTTGGCTCACCAAGATCACTTCTACATACGCTGATCTCTTTATTTGAAACTTAAGCAGTGTTTAATATGAGCATCCACCACTGTAACAGGATATGTGACAGAAAATTAGCACAACAGGTTCAATTAAAGCCTTGAAAGGGACTCCAAAAACTGTTGTCCCTAGGTGTGGTTGCACTTGTGCATATTAAATTAACAGTATATCCTTTTCATGGTTCGTACACTGTCACGAACTGAGCTGCAGTTCTCAGTCTGGTGTGCATGATTAGATTTTTTCTACCTAGTACTCACAAATATTGAAAAATAGACACTATTCAGGGAAGCTAGAAAAAAAAGACAAAAAGAAAAGTCCAGTTAGTCTATTCTTGGATCTTATCCTTTTCTGCACACATGGCATATTGATCAGGATTGTTTTTAACAGACTGCTGTGAGGTCCATTAACCTATGGTGATGACAAAGCATTAAGAGGCTAATGTGTCCCTAGGGACTATAAAGGGCCAAAGAAGGATGACTGGGACAGTTCAGCAGACAACACTGCTCTGCTCCTTTTATTCGGAGTATTATTAGTTTAAAGCAATGATGCTGATGGCTTAAAGTCTCTCAGGAAGATCTAATAATAAGATTTCTGTGCCTATTATACAGTAAATATCAATGAAAAGCACTCCATTGTGTTTTGTACAGTTTTATGTCCATATTTATGTGGATTTCATGCTTTAGCTAATGAATTTACACCTTAACTGACCAATAACATCCCTTTTTGGCTTTATTATTTACAATCCAAACACACTGATGCTGAAATTGTCAGAACTAGACACAACTAGCCAGGACCAGCTGTGAATTATCCAATCAGTGTGGAGCCAATATGTATCACATTAGTCATAAACTTTTTCACAAGTATATTTTTTTTAATCTAAATAAAATGCAGAGGTAACACTATATAACCGGGTTAATAAACAGTAAATTAGAAGGTAATTAAAATTCATTAATTTTATTAGTTAATTTACTTTTCACAAACAATGAAATAATAATCCATAAAACCATAAAAATTGTCAAATAATTGGTTTGTAAAACAAACTATCAGAGTAACTCTCTGAATAATTATTTAAAATATACTTGCTGTAAAAGAAAAAAGCATGCTGACATATAACTGATGATGCATTAATGGCACAAATCGAAAGACTGGGATCTGGGGCCTGCAGTTTGTGTCCTTTTTCATTCACTGTTTAGTTTTTGACATGTGAGGAATTCAGTTGCCCTCATGTGCCACAACATGTATTTCAGGGCCAACACTGAGGAACACCTTTGATGTTGTAGAAAACAGAGCATTTCATTTCAAAAATCACACTAGTAACAATAAAAAATATATAGATCATGGTATATAACACATTATGTGCAGATATCATCAGAACGCTATCTCCTATAAGCTGTGATGCAATAATAATATATTCAAAAAGTAATTAGTTTTCATTTAAAAAGCTGACCTACAGTTAAACTATAGCATCAGTGATGACTGCTAAACAATATTATTGTTTATGTACAAGTAAAATACAGTAAAGTACAGTAAAAGTGCTATTTACTACAGCTTACATAACTATCAGTTCGCTGTATACTGGCGCTGGTTACTAATGTTGAATGAAAAACTGATATGAAGCATGAGACACTGTCTTTGTTTAACCTTTGCCAGCAAGAGAGTAGCTTTAGGCCTCATATTTCCAAAGATAGAAACGCTGAGCAACATAGCAACACTGCTAATTATCCTGAGCAGTCAGATAACTAGGCAAGTTTAAAAATACAAGAACAGGCACCACTTTAAATATGAAGAAGTCATGAAAAAAAATATATAACAAATATATATATATATATATTAGGGGTGCAACGATACTCGTATCGATATTGAACCGTTCGATACAGTGCTTTCGGTTCGGTACGCATATGTATTGAACAATACAAAATTTTTAATTTATTTGATCAACTTTTCTTCTGACGATGCTGTCTGTGTTGAGAGCTCATTGGATCTGCGTTCGACTACTCCGCCTAGGCTGCACTGTCAAGCGCAGATCCACTGAGCGTAGCACAAGCTAGCAAGACAGAAGCTAAGCTCGTTGCAACATGGCAAATTGAACCTCCCCCATCCTCATTCAGATCTGGCCTTTGGAACTATTGTGGTCTTCATGTGAAGAATGACCCTGAAGGTAAGCACGTCATGGACAAAAGTAAAACAGTATGTCGGATGTGCCACACAATGCTCAATTACATGGGTGGGAACTACTGCATTAGCGCAATTTGCTCGTTAACGTGTTGACGCTGTCCAGCCCCACGCACGGGGCGATCCGCGGTAGCTCGTCAACGGAGATTTGCCATGTTGTGGCGTTAATGTCATTTCAGATTAACGCTGACAGCACTAGTGGGAACACAATGAATATGACTGCACATTTACGCCGACATCATCCTAGTGCAAAGACAAGTGGAAGCAGACAAAAACAACAAGCACTAGTGATGTGTCGGTGGCGAATGAAAGGGGATCTTTGACGTGAACGACACGAGCCGGCTCCCTATCGCAAGCCGTGGGGTTTTTTTTCCTTTTCTCACGCTCTCTCTCTCTCTTTTTCCGCTTCACTCAGCATGTGAGCCTTGTGCTTTGCGCTGGGAAGAGAGGGGAGGGGCGGTACTTACACTCGCAGTAGCACAGGAACAGAGCGGGAGGAAGAGAGAGAGAAAGAGAGCCAGGGACAACAACGTCACATTAGAAAGGTATAGTAATCATCCACATCCAATAAAGGATTCAGAAAGTTTATTCATGCAGGCCTATATGACAGAGAATGTGCATCTTCTTTTTGTTTTCATATTTTAATTTATATTTAATTGTGTTGTGGTTTGCAGTGTTTTGTGTTGTTTCAGTTTAAATTTGTTTAAAAGGAAAAAGCTGAAAATTTAAATAGTTAAAAGTTGAACTGTGACTAGTTGGTTTTTGTATTATATGATTTAGGCATGGATATGATTTATGTATTACATTTTATGTGGAGTGAATAAATAAAAGTATATTTACAGTGGCCCCTAGAGACAAAGTACGTATAAACTTCAAAACACGTATGAACTCTGAAGTACGTACAAATCCTAAAGCATGTACAAACTCCAAAACACGTAAAAACTCCAAAACAGGTAAAAAACATAACAGAAGTTGTATAAAAGGCCCCAAAGTTCATATAATAGTTTTACTGGTGTTTATAAGTTTATATAAGTTCATGTAATGTTCCGTCTTCTGTCAGTTTGGGCCAGCCCACCTTCTAGTGACATCATCCGGTTAGTAAGGTGGGCAGTTTAATGGCGGCTGGGCAGTGTTGGTCCGGAGGGGGTGCACTGATTCCTGGGGCATGTTAGGTGTGCGTAGGGTTGCCAACCGTCCCTTAAAAAACGGAATCGTCCCGTATTTCGAAACAAAAGTACACGTCCCGTATTGAGCTAATAAGGGACGCACTTTGTCCCGTAATATAGTGAGAATCAAAAGTAGTCTATAAATGTTAATGGAATTAACGCTTTGTTTGAAAACATAATTCCCAGCCCCTCTCCTGCTTTGTGACCAATGAGCTGACAGCACACTTATGACAATTCGAGTATGACAATTCAGATTATCTCATTGGTCGAGGAAAGGTCGCTTGCGGAGAAAATACCGGAAGACAACAGATGACCACAACAACAAGCATGGCCAACAGGGAAACAAACGCCGACACTGCGGTGCACGTCTCGGATGACAGTACACCTAAAGCTGGGCAGACACTGCGATTTTTTTCAGTCACGTTATTCAGCTCTTGCTCAAACTGCACGATTGACTCGCAGGGATTAGAAGTTTGCAGGTCACGATGCAGGGTCTCACACTATACGGCCCGATGCTCTGATGCGACCTGAGTGCTCACACTGTGCCAACATAACATGAAGGTTATAACAGAAAATCTGTCGCTCGCTCTCTCTGTCTTTCACTCACACAGACACACCACCATCAACTTTGCTAAATTGCTAATGAAAAACATGATCAGGCAGCTGTGATTGAGCAGCAGTGTAAATCCAACTATTTTCACGGTTGTTGTGGTCGTGATAATTTTGTGATGCCACATCGAAAAGGCTCGGATGAGCTTTCCAAAGTTCTACAAGTGCCTCCATCACTTGTGTCCAGATCACACGCTGCACAGCCGTGCTGCGCCGTCTTTTTCACCGATGTTTACGTGTTTGCGCATGAGCAGTGTGAGCGGCTGTGGTGACACCCTCACGAGCGATTGATGATCGGGAGCTGGTCGTGAGGTGTTAATCGCTTCTCGTTACCCCACGTATACTACACGATGCACGATGAAGGCCAAAATCGGGCCGATCACCAAATCGGTCGCACAACTCAAAAATCGGCTCAAAATGGGCCAAAAATCGCACAGTGTAAGCCCAGCGTTAGAGCAGCAATGTTTGTTCCCCTCAGAGAAAGAAAAGAAAAAAGGCTGCAAAAGTACAGGGAGGACTGGGAAAAGGAAAACACCTGGCTGGGAAAGTGCACGATAACACCTATAAAGCGCACTGCACTGTGTGCCGGCGCACTTTTTCCATAGGCATGCTTCTAGTGGTGGGCACAAGAAGAACATGAGGGGCGTGAAAGCTCGGGGAACCCTTAACCAATTTTTTGTCCACCAGGCCACGGCAGAAGCAGATATGGTATGTAAACACTGGTTTGTTGTTAAGGTTAATATGGGCATGTGCGGTGAATATCAGCGCTATGTGGCCAGAAGTGTGATAATATCATTTATTTTGTGTAATAAACAACTGCAAGGATGGATGATTACAACAAATAGATGAATAATACATAAAAGTAATACATAGATGAATAATGATGATGAGTTAAGGTGCGTAATCATGGGAACAAGCGGGTTTACAAACAGGAGCAGCTGATTAGCATTAGAAAAGCTGAAATAATACCTCAACTGAAGCCAATTGTACTAAATGCACTATATGTGCACTGTTACAAGAATATTTTTCGTTCTATTGCTTTCTATTAATTTATATAATTTTAAGTTAAGCAGGACAGAGTTCTTTTAAAGAAAGATTTACTTATATTCTCAAAAGTTAAGCATGACAGGCTTCTGTTTAAGAAAGAGACCTGTTTTACTGTGTTAATGTTGTCATTTTGAGCTAAAAATAAATGGCTAAATGATCATTTGTTTCCCATATGGTCATATCACAAAGAATATGCATCTGCTTAAATCAAATTCAAGTCAAATGGTTAAAAAATAATTTCACACACACAAAAAAAGAGCTACCACACTGGGAAGGGTGAAGACAACTGGGTTGCCCGGCCCTGGCCACGAGGTGTCCCTTATTTATTTTTCAGGGAGTTGGCAACCCTAGGTGTGCGTAAATGACAAGTGAGTAGTGACTTGTGTTATATTCTGCCCTTGTTTGTGTCAGTACTGTAGTACGTTACCATTTAGGAGCTAATGTAGTCCATAGTTGGAGCTGTAGGCCACGCATGCAACGCGTGAGTTCACCCTCATTTCATAAGCTAATTTATGTTGTTAG
The DNA here is from genome assembly GCF_965226115.1 of Aulonocara stuartgranti. Lineage (NCBI taxonomy): Eukaryota > Metazoa > Chordata > Actinopteri > Cichliformes > Cichlidae > Aulonocara > Aulonocara stuartgranti. The sequence continues at coordinate 14,231,248 of NC_138945.1, read as the reverse complement.
CTTACCCCGGTTTAGCTTTGTTGACGCATGTACGGTCGTTCGTATGTCCATAATGTCGTTCCTGTGTTATCAGACCTTCTCTGTATGTTGTATGTGATGCTTGTGATTGTTTACTTTGAAGTAGCGGAGTTTGTAGCGAACAATTAGGTATGTGGATTAATAAAATAGCGAACGTAGTTTGACCGGAAGTATAGCGTCCCGCTTGCCCTTCACAATAAGAGCATTATAGCGGATTATAACGGGGGATGCTTTTATTTTGTATAACTACCGGAAGTAGTTCCTGTGTACTGACGGTTGCTTAACCTCGCACTGATGCTATTTAGTTGCATAGTGTGAGCAGTTTGAAGTGTATTATATTTTTCTGATCTTTATATTTGATAATGTTAACTATGTTGTATTATGTTTATATTTGAGTATTTGACTTGTCTATTATCTTTATTGATTGTTATTTCCCTTGTTTATTTCCTTGTAGGAAACCACACACACACACACCCAGACACACACTTATGTACACCCGCTGTGTTTACAGCCCCAGAAATTAAGTGGTGACAATAAAGTGCCTCAAACGGAACCTCAAGCTCCCTCCTTCTTTCGTACTCTGGGACAATTTGGCCTTAAGTGGTGTTCTGACCGACACACCGGGGTGACCGTAGTGCTCAAAGACTGAATCAGTGCCACAGCCGTGCCTATCTTTGACATCTCCACTACATTAATTGGTCCTTCGAGCCGGAGGCACTAGGTTCGCCTCAGAGATGGAACCAGGCCCAGAGTACGAGGCTCGTGGCGCACACCCCAAACGACATGCTCGCCCACCTGTGCGCTACGCAGATTATGAGGTGGAGTACCCAGGCTACATTAGCCAGGCATATAGAGAGGATGTAGAGCTCAGACACCAAGAGGACAAGGCCAGGATGACCTCCCTCGCTTCCCCCTTTAGCTGCAACCTAGCCAGCCCTCAGTGGAGGCGGGATGCTATTCTCCATGAGACGGCCTCGCGCTATGGAGCTCAGAGCCAACAGCACATTCAGGAGAATCAGCTAGCCCCCCAGCTGTATCCAGAGAGATGACATGGGGAACAGGCCTATGATCACTCTACTCCTCTACCCTTCGTGCTCCCCTATACACATCCAAATAAGGAAATAAGTGCAGAGTTAGAGGATATCCGTCAGGAGCGCCACCTCATCCAGCAGACCCAGCAACGTATGTCATCAGATCTGGTCGAACTCAAGGCACTGCGAGCAGAAATGAGACAGTTAGTGGAAGCTGTCCAGAGCATGCAGGGCCCATCTTCTCTCCAAACCAGTAAGTTAATGCAGTCACCGCTACCGGGTGATGCACCAGAGATTGAGGAGGATGATGATTGGCCTGCCCCACCACCGTGGCCAGATCCAACTGAGGAAGCACCACTGCCTAGTGACCCACCAGTGTTGAACCCCCATCGCCAAGATGCATGTGTGTTTCCAGCCATTAAGACGGAGGCAATGGCAATCCCACCTGCTAATATGGTCGTGGACCACCCAGGACAGAGTCTGTCATCAGATCCTCCACCAGCTCTCAGGTTTCCAGATAAAGCCTCCCATAATTCACCTCCCTGGTTCAAGCCGGTTCATCTCCCACCTCGCTCAGGCAGTTTCCCACTGGGTGGGTCCAAGCATCCGCGCGCCGCCTATGGGGACAGTAAGACTGAGCATGGCTGTAATCCAGCATCCCCTGAGCAGCAGTTCAATCTGTCCTCTCCACAGCCACTGCCGGACAGACCAAATCCGGGCAGGACTCCTATCACCTCAGAGACAGTTTACCGTGGTCCCCGCCCAACAATTCCCAACTTCTCCAGTCGAGACCCTAGTGAGTTTGCTAGGCTTAAGATGGCATTGGGGAATCTTCTACCTGAGGACGCGACTGAGCTGTTCAAGTATCAAGTGTTGGTTGATCACCTGCACCTAGAGGAGGCCAGATTAATAGCTGATGCTTACCTCAACTCTACCACACCCTTCACTGATACGATGGAGGCCCTCAATGACAAATTCGGCCAGCCACATCAGATAGTGCTGAGGCGTATTGCTGCGATGATGGACTCACCTGACATCAGGCGTGGAGACGTCTCGGCATTTGAGAGATTTGCCCTCCAGATACAGTCACTGGTGGGGATGTTAAGGACACTAGGCCCAGAAGGAGAAGTGGAACTACACTGTGGTTCGCATGTTGCTCGTCTGCTTAGTAAACTACCCCCCGAGCAGAGAGCAGAGTTCCGCCGCTGCATGTTTCAACAAGGTGTGAGTATGCATACCTTGGCAGATCTCGCAGGGTGGCTTAAGTATGAGTCCTGGTGCCAAGACTCTGCTAGCAGTGAAAGGGACAAAGGAGAAACAGTGGTCCAGGCCTGAGGTGCGCCAGAGTAAGAGATCCATCACAGTCCTTCATGGTGCAAAGGAGGTAACGACGAATCCACAGGCTGTGAGGCCAGGTGGTGTGGCCAGTAAGAACAAGCCATACTGTCCATTCTGTAACACGGAAGAGCACTATCTCAGTCAGTGCACAATGGTATCCAAGTTGACAAAGGACCAGCTAACAGAGTGGATAAAGAGTAACAAGAGGTGCTGGCGCTGCGCACGGTCACACCAGGCAGCCCAGTGCAATCTGAGGAAGACTTGCAGCCTCTGCCAAGGGAAGCACCTGCAGGTACTGCATGATGTCAATGTTAGAACACCTAAAGGGTCACTAACAACAGCGGTGGTGAGCGGTGACTCGAAGGCAGCAACCGACGTCCTGTATCTAGACAGACCCACTGAAGGCTGCAAAGTCCTTCTAAAGATCGTCAAAGTCTGCATTCATTATGGCAAGCGAACAATCAGCACTTATGCTGTACTGGATGACGGGTCAGAGAGGACAATGCTTCTGCCAGAGGCTGCCGAGAAGTTAGGCATGCAAGGGATCGCAGAGGACGTCCCACTGCGCACGATTAGGCAGGACGTGCAGACTCTCAGAGGTGAGTCAGTGTCGTTCTCTGTTTCTTCTCCATCAAGGCCCAGGACCAGGTTCAAGATTGCTGGGGCCTTCACTGCTGCACCCATCGGACTTGCAGGCCACACTTATCCCATGGAGCAACTCAGAGAAAGGTACAAGCACCTGATTGGCCTTCCGATCCACACCTTGTTAAATGTGAAACCTTTGCTACTCATTGGCAGTGACCATCCCCATCTGGTTACCCCTGTTGAACCAGTCAGGCTGGGACCTCCAGGAGGGCCTGCTGCTATTCGTACCAGGCTAGGTTGGGCGCTACAAGGGCCAGCAAGTATAGTTGGCCAGCTTACCCAACCGCAGCAGTGCTTGCTGACGACTGTTGCACCTCAGGTCAGTGAGTTAATGAAACGTGGAGAAACTGTGGCAGGTCGACATTGTTCCATTCCGAAACGAGAAGCTTGTTACTCGTTCAAGGCAAGACCAAGAGGCCATATGCATTCTGGAGACCAGAACTGTCCGAATAGAGGTTGAAGGCATACGTCGCTATGCCACCCCACTGCTTCGCCGGAAGGGGATGCCTCTACTGCAGGCAACTAAAGATGCCGTCATGCCAAGTCTACGAGGTGTGGAGAGAAGGCTGGCCAAAGACCCAGAACGAGCTGAAGCCTACAAGGCGGAGAGGCTGATCCTACAGAGGGCCCAGATGGATAGTTTCCCGGAGGAGTACAACCTGTTGAAAGTCGGTAAGCCAGTTCCCAGGAGCAGTCGTCTTCTCTCTCTGTCACCCGAGGTGGATGAGACCAGACAGCTCATTTGTGTTGGAGATTTGGCTCTGGAGACACTCCATCCGATTATCCTGTCGCCCGTAGAGGAACACCTGCCGAGTTGTTTTCAGACCAGGGGACCAACTTCAGGGGAGGTGAGAGGGAACTGCGTGAGACCTTTCTGAAGATGGCCCCGGAACTACAACAGCTTCTAGCACCCCAGAGGATCAGCTTCCACTTTAATCCTCCAGGTGCCCCACACTTTGGGGGAGCATGGGAAAGGGAGATCCGGTCGGTTAAGTATGCCCTCTATGCCACCGTTGGTGCTCAGTCAGTTCCAGAAGAAGTGCTTCGCACTGTACTCATCGAAGTGGAAGGGATACTCAATAGTAAGCCCCTGGGGTATGTGTCTTCCGATGCCAGAGATGCAGATCCAGTGACTCCCAATGTTCTTCTGATGGGGCGGCCGGATGGATCGCTACCTCAGGTAGTATACCCAGAGAGTGAGCTGGGTATATATATATATATATATTTATATATATATATATATATATATTAATAAGGAAGTCAATGTAAAAGTGAGTCACTAAAACTGTCTACAGATGTTTAGAGCTAAACATTTTGAGACCTTTTTCTTTTTTACACGATTTCTTTTCCAAATAAGATAGGCTAACCTGTACTGGTTTAAATCCTGTCCGATATCTTGCCTGTTTTTCCCTGCATTATTTCACTTCTGTATAGCAGCGTGATTATCTCAATAGGTGCAGTGTTATTATCACGGACAGGTGAATCGAGGTGTAATAAAACAAAATGATCCTTCAACAACCAGCTAGTTGGCGGACAGTGTGAAAGAAAGAGCTTCATGAAGAATTCTACACTGGTTGTCTTCAAAGTATTCAGTGAGCTGACAGAGCAGGATGAAGAATGTGCAGCAATTTCATGTTAATTTATTTGTTGTCTCATACTCATTCTGTGCCTGTGGCAAGCATCAGGCAGATCCAACAATGCAACTGTCCTCCTGTCATCCACTCACTTTTCTTATTTCATGCTCAGCTGGGAAGCCATGTTGTCTCTGTGACTGTGGTATCTGGCATTCAATCAAAACATCTGTGGGGCTGAAGCTGTTCTTCTTCAAATTACTTATTTGCATGTTTTCTTGATTATTTTCCTGACATGTGAAAAGTGCTGTGGAGATTCCTGCAAAGAAGCAGAAATCCTTCGGTCCTTTCACACCTTTATTCTTCTCATTTCTGGTCTTTTTTTTTCTAGCTTGGGCCCTTTTTCAGCCTCTACTATTTCTTTATCAGATTCCCTTCCTCCATAATTACCACTTATTAATTTTAAATGAGAGCCCTAACACGTTGCATGGTTTTAATACAGCCTGTTAATATGAGAGGTAATTTATGGGCTGTGGGTGGGATGGAGGGATGACGGAATGACTGTCGTCCATCACAGAAATCATTATAGACTAGAAGCTCTCACTCTCACTTTATCTTAGAAAAAAGCTCTTGCTGACTCCTTAGCAGGAACTGATGATACGCAGGTGAGTGTCAGGTAACCCTCAAACAGACCACATATGAAAAAAGACACTCATTTAAATGTCTTTCTAAATTATCAGTGTGTTCAACTGTGAGAAGAAACCCAGAGCAAACATATTTCCCCATCTCTGCTCACACTCTTTCTCTTCTTCCATTCCACAATTTCCTTTCTTCTCCTCTCCACTCCTGTCTTTGTGTTACATGCCCCATTTCAGAGGCTTTTCAGGGGCTGAAGTGGCGCTTGGCTATGCTGAAGTGTCTGCACTGCTGTGCCTGAGCCTGCAATTCACTGACTATATATATATGTGTGTGTGTGTGTGTGTGTGTGTGTGTGTGTGTGTGTGTGTGTGTGTGTGTGTGTGCCTGAGCCTGCAATTCACCAATTTCACCGCTAATTAGCCCACAAAGGCTACCGGCAGGGAGGAGCAGAGGAGAAGGAGGGAGAAGAAGGTGGAAAGGGGTGGCATACACGGGAGGTCCAGGCCTGGTGGGGGTGGTGATGCTGGCACAGCTGAGACACATGGCACGGGACCAGACAGACATCTTTGTGTGTGTGTGTGTGTGTGTGTGTGTGTGTGTGTGTGTGTGTGTGTGTGTGTGTGTGTGTGTGAGGGAAAGAGAGAGAGAGAGAGAGAGAGATGGTGGAGAGCATATGTGTTTCTGTGAATCTGTAGCAGTGTGTCAGCACATGTATCCCATGGTCATTCTCTCCTGCTCTGGTGATGGCTGGGTTGGTTGCAGCTGTAGTTCAGCAAGTCTTAACTCCTGAGGCTAGTCCCAGCATGCCCAGTAGTCCCACTATGCCCGTTGGCACAGGCTACTGGTTCTCTGCCATCACTCTCTCTCTATCTCAGAGAAAGGAAGCGAGCAAGAGAGAGAGCGAGAGAGGTTCGCGTCCTTCTTGCCAATTGTTTTACTACACAGCAGACAGGGGCCTTCCAGGGAGGCAGGCTGCCTGCCATCAGAACTGTGGAGACTGTCCAGTGTTTTTATTTTTGTTGTTTATTTGTTTGTTTCTTTCATTGTGTTCTATGTGCTCTGTGTATTTCCACATGTACACACATTTACATGTCTATGCAACCTAAGATTTGCACAGTATGTGTACAAGCTGTTTATATTTGCATACAGTATACAGTTCTAAACGCACACAAACAGACACACAATATGTGTGTGTATCTTCTCGTGCATGTGTGAATGTTCATACTGATATGTACGCAAACATATGCCTGTGTTTGTGTACATATGGATATGCACACAAACATATACTCGGTCCCTAAATAATTGAACAGTGACTTTGTTTTTATCATTTTACCTCTGCATGGCATCACTTTAAATTTGAAATAATCCAATCAAGGTATGACTGAAGTGTAGGGTATCACCCTTAATTCAAGGAGGTTTATAATTATAAATAGAGGGATTATGTTTAATACTTGGATGAGTGAGTGGTGGAGCAGGGACTGGAGCTACGGTTCATGTTGTTGCCCATTTCCTGTCCAAAGACATGCATGTTAAGTTAATTGGTGATTCCGAATTGGCTGTAGGCATGGATTTAAGTGTGAATGGTTGTCTGTCTCTCTGCCATGTAATGGGTTGGTGCCCACTGTCCCGCTCCAGCATCTTGCAGCCGTAGTTGGTTGCATGAATGGTTGGACGGATGGCCAACGCTGAGGCCAGGTGAGTGACTTTGACTTAAGAAGCTCTTAGATTGCTAAAGCTTCATATTTTATACCACCTGCACTGTGATATAGTGCCTTGTTGGTTTTGGCCATTTGACAAAATCGGAGAAGAAAGTAAAGCCCTATGTAGAACAATCAATGTTGACATAGGAAGTAGTATTGTCAGGACCCAGGCTCCCCAGTGGACTGTCTCTTTTTCTCTGCTTGGTTTCCAGATCATCTGTGGCTGGGGCTCTTGAGTCTGTGCCAATCAGGGGGCTCCTACTTGAGGCATGGAATGACTGCCAGTCATCACTAAAAGGTTGATCTACACTGGAAGTGAAACCCTGGCTTCTGAAACTCAGTCTTCTTCTCGAGTATTTCCTGTGGCATCACCTTAGTGTCTTTTGTCCTCCCTGTCCTCCCTGGACTCCGGACATATTTTTAGCGTGTTCCCTTCATGTCAAATTAATTATGGTGGTATAAAGAGAAAAAAATATGAAAAGTCACTGATGGCAGATGGATGGATAATTATGAAAAGAGAAAAGAAATAAATGTATTGTTTAATAGTTACTTATGTTCTTATTGCTACATGTCAATACTTGTATGCAATAAAGGTGGTGAAGTATGGGGGGGGGGGGGGGCATGTAGGTCATGTAGAATTTATCAATAATGGCAAGTACTGCAATAAAAACATGAAATATTAATATAGATATAGATATGTTAGAATGAAACAAAGACAGGCAGAAGGAGAAAAAAAATCTGGCCTTGCTCATTACCCTGACTTTTGTATTAGAAGGTGAAAGAGATGAGATGAAAGAATCAAAACACAGAAAGCACTGACAGTAGGGAGGTAGGAAGGAAGGTAGGTAGGAAGAAATGAGAGGGAGAGGAAGGGAGGAAGTAAGCCAGGTAGGTAATGGTATATGAGTAATTGCATTAAAGGAAGTTTGCTGATTGACAGTTTTCAAAAGATGCCCATTTAGCAGACTGGAGTAGAAAGGGGTTTGTGTGTGAGTGACACCTTCCTTGCCCTGTCTCTTCTCCGTGCTCACAGCTGATGGATTAAAGCTCTGGACAGGTTTCGGCCCTATTGATCTTACCTGCCACGGCTGCTCACATCAGTTGCTGGAGGAGGGATAAGACGGGACAGAGGGCAGCGGGCAGCAGGAGGGTTGCAAAATGTTTTCACACCTACCTGGTTTGAACCTTATTTTATGTGAACTTGGGGCGATTAATCAGCATTTTATTCCAGCATTAACTGTTTATCTCCAACCAAAAAAAGTCTGTAAATTCAAGTGAGAATAGGGAAGTTAATGTTGTTTGCAAGGTTTGAGCAGGTGGAAACATTTTGCTAATTAGGTGTTTCTGGACTAAATGAAAAACATCTTGTTTGCTACTTTTTAACAAGTCTGTGAAGGCTACATGGAGCCATAATGAGGTCATAATGCTACTTATCAGCATGATTATCTCTTTGAATTCATGATAATAAAAAGTCATCCTCCTACCCAAATAAAGACACAGAACACAAAACAAAAGTCTGCAAGCAGTTCTGTGAGGCTTTGAGTGTTAAAAAGAAAATTCTAGCATGCTGATATTAGGTAGTGTGTGTTTACAGAACCCTGTTCATCATTTTAGTTCAGCATATCAGCGTCCATGTCACGACAGATAAACTGAAAGATATGTTTGGCCAACTTATTTTCTCGCATTTCACTTTTTTGGTACACTTAAAGATAACTGAGTTTAGTTAGCGAATGTGAAAACACCCGGGGGTGACGTTTGTCACCACAGATTCAGTATCGAGACTCATTTCATGTGGTAGACTATCACCATCCTCCATGCTGGCTTATCTAACTAACTGATAAATAACACAGTCTGTCACAATGATAACAAGGTCAATTCAATAGGCTGACCAACAGCAATGTTTTCCCCAAAGCGTTGAGCAGTCACATCTGATGCCTGCGCTGACCTCCATGCTAATGAACAAAACACAGGAGAGAGAGGGAGAGGGAGATAGAGCGAAAGAGAGAACAAATGAATATGAATGAAAGGCAAATCTATCAGAAACACGCCTCCTTTAAATAACCCCCTCCCTCGTTCCCCTCCTCCACTCCTTTCCTCACGCTCCCATCCCCTCCAACCCGTTATATTTTATTCTCCAACGCGTGGTGAATTTAATAAATATATGCAAATGTGTGCTGTGGAACATGACGAGTGTAAATCAGGCGAGGATGTTCTTTGAGCGCTGCTGAGATTGAGGCTGAGAGCTGACCCTGGGTTAATCATTTTTCACTTCCCTATCGCATTCAGTTCTGCTGCCTGTGTGCATGTGTGTTCCTCTGTGTGTGTGTGTGTGTGTGTGTGTGTGTGTGTGTGTGTGTGTGTGTGTGTGTGTGTGTGTGTGTGTGTGTGTGTGTGCATACGTGTACAACTGTGCTTCTTGCATATGTGTCCATCTGTGCTAGGGGCAATACACAAGGCATTAAAACTTTGTACACACGATTGTATTTACTTTAAAAATTTATGCAAAATGATGCTAGCAGTTTCAAAATCTAAAATCTTAAATCTAAATTTTGTTTTTTCACAAGTTTACTTTAGATTTATTTCCATAGAGGTATATGCTGATTAATTATTATGCTGATATTTAAATAATATAGATTTTAAAGAGCTTTAAAGTAGCAGTGAAAGGTTAGAAGATAGTAGTGCTTTGTCATTGCTTCTGGGCTGCACATGCTTGGAAATGGAATAATCTAAAGCAGTTAGATTCACTAACTCTTTGTGTCGACTCAAACTGTCATTGTCATTTAATCCTTTTGTTTTGCCCTGTTTTGTTCATCTGTGGTTAGACTGACAATTGTAAACGATGCAATGTTAGCGCACTATCAGCGATCTAAATGGCCCAGGTGTGTAATGACTGCTGCCTCTTGGACTCGTGCTTAATTACTTTTCTTACATTTCAAGCCAGCAAAAGCGTTAACACATCGTTTTCCGGTTTGACAATGCAATGCAACCATCACACACTGAGATCTATTTCACACTGTTGTTTGGTCCAACTGTAAGTGTAGATTAGTATTTTAAAAGTACCAGTAGCACTGGACAAGTGACAGATTCATCAATGACTACTCCAGTTGAGGTTAGATATTAATTAACATCCTCAACCTTGCATAAAGGGACATCCCCCATCTTACAGATTTGATATAATTAACTTGCATTTTATCAAAATGCGGCAGTTATATATATAACTAAGGTGAGATCAAAATCTTCAGCGATTACACCAAAGGGCTACCTCGGGAGCTGAAAAAAATTAAGTCGACACTGAAGCCACAAACTGCAGTTTCTCTAAGTGTCACTTGAGGTTGGCTCTAAAAGGAAGTCAGTCCCTACAGACTCACATGTTAAAATGTTCAACTTTACAACACTAAAAAGTGATATAAAATATACAGATATTCTTTTTTATAACTCATCCACCTGGTTACTAGAGTTAAGGGACACAGGCTGCTGCATATTGGTGTCTGCTATGTCTCAACTCCTTTACGAATGTAGCTTGCTAACCCAGCTAGCGTATAGCTAATAAGGCAACCTTTTGGATCCAACAAAAAAACCAACAACAACAACACTGAAGCTTCAAAATGTTGAGGCCAAAACCAGTTGGAGATGCCACAGTAGCCATGTCCATGTTTTATACTGTCTGTGCTACATGTTAGCAAAAAACGCATCAGATTCATGGGTTTCAGTCTCTTGTGTGCAATTTCAGAGAAAATACAAACAAATCATCACAATAGTGTAGTAGTAGTGATTAGTAGAGGTTCAGAGGAAGACCATATAATGCATTAACTCAGAAATCATCATAAATAATATAAAATACTACTATCAAATCTGTTCTCCTGGTTATGATTCTGGCCCTGTTTTCACTCAAAACCAAACATGTTCTGTTTTATTTACCATATTCGTTGACATACTGAATGACATGCTCAACTTTTGCAGCTGAAATTTAAAAAAATCATTGCTCAGGGAAGACAGTGAAAAAATATGTCTTGTGGGTCATCCTATTTTATTTTATTTTTTAAGCCAGCCTTTGGTATCGTCAGAGCTTCAAAGGTTGAAACTGAATGTTAAAAATAAAGTTGCGGGTGTGAATCATGCAAACAGAACCAAAATACACTTAGAATAACAAACTGACGGGTGGCCCCGGTGGCAGCAGAGACATTCAAAGAAGAGTTCTTGTTTAGGTGTCAGAAGTTTTAGTCTCTGCTGAGAACAGAGGTCACTGCTACTGGAGCTTTTGCTGCTTAGAAATTCATGTTCTAACTTTTCATAAATGCGTCTTCGAAACTAACAGAGACCCACTGTGTTCTGATCTTTGCCTCTTTGCTGTGCTTTTTTTTCTTGTGAAATGTAAACACATTCAAAGATGACATTCACTGGTTTGCGATTTGCTCACATCATTATTCACATCTGAGTCAGAGCCCAGAATTTATTCCCAACTTGTAAATGTCCAGCTAATGTAAGAACAAAAGTATCTATATTTAGGAGTGATCTTTAAGACGGGTGGCTGTCTAAATACATTCTACCTGTCATGCTTTACCCTATTTCTTGTCATATATATGCTATTATAGGGGTTGGTGGTCATGTTAAATATGGCCAAAGTTTCAAATAATGAGATCAGTGACGTCGGTGAGAGAGGATATCCCTAATATGGTCATCCAAGGTACACACTGACTGTGAACACAGAAGCCCCACCTACCTGCTGTTTACAAGGAGCAGCCGAAGAGCTAAATAGGGTTGTTTCAGGCAATAGATGAGCCCAGTATAAAATAAATAAGGATCATTCTGAACTGTTAATTGTACAAAGCTACTCTAGTCCAAGAATAAGAAATATGCAATTGACAGAGGTGGGACCAAGTCATTGTTTTGCAAGTCTCAAGTAAGTCTCAAGTCTTTATCCTCAAGTCTCAAGTCAAGTCTCAAGTAATGTCAGGCAAGTCAGAGTCGAGTCTCAAGTCACTGGTGTAAAAGTCCAAGTAAAGTCACAAGTCTGAAACTTTGAATTTCAAGTCCTTTCGAGTCTTTAAAAAAAACAACGAAAAAATAATGTTGCAGTTATATGCTAAATGTAAATATTAGACCATGTAATTTTAAAATCTGTGTTTTTCTCAAGACATGACAAAATAGTGAACTTAGAAAATATACACAAATTGTGAAATTGCACCTCTTTAAAATGCAGCTCAATTAAACCTAGCTCCAAGAATAATTTTCATCGACAGTTCTGAGATAAGCTGCATGTTATTCTTGGATGCGGTTGTAGGACCGGCTTTAAAATTGCATGACAAAAATATCATACACATTAAAAAAAACTGTATCACCAACATAGCCTGGACAACATTTGCTAGTTAGATGAAGTCAGCTATCTCATCTTAGCATATTTATATGCATATTTATAATCATACGGTTCTTGGAGTGAGTGCATACACTCATGAAGTTTAGTAACTTCCGGTCACTGCAACAAGCCCAGGTACAGTTTACCGACAGATGGGTGCAGGACCTTGAAATGCACCGTGTAGAACGAAAGACCATCGTACGTATCATAAGTTTACCAGTCTCACAAATTGTCGTCATAAATACACATTCCTTAACCGTTTATTAATAGGACCTTTGAGCTCAACGGTAATTAATTAGTAGTGGAAATAATTTCTGGTACCCATCACAGAAATGTAGCAGTGACAATAATATTGGATGCTGTAATCGTACTGGGCAATTAGTGATACAAAAAACCTGTTTTATCCTGTTCTAAAACAGGATAAATAAAAGTATATGTTTTTGTCAATGTACCATAATAACAGAAGCAAAACGCAATATTGTGTCAGGACAATTCACTATTTATGCACAATAAATAAAGGAGCATAGCGCGACAATTTCTGTTCAGCGCCAGACTTGCTTGTAACCTATATCATTAATTATGTTATGAAAATGACGTATTAACTACTAAAAAATACTGACCTTCGTGTAAATGCTTGGAGCAGACTAACCTGTGAGCTGGAGGGTTCTGGGACGTTATATTTGATCTTTGAATGGCTGCAATCCAGGCCATCCATCGCATCTTTGTTACTTCGGAAACATGGCTTGAACAATTTCTCTTCAACGACGTAATCCGATAACAACCGATCTCTTTACCCGTCGGCTTCCCGTGGCTGTCATGCGACCGGCTATTGCAGTTAATAATACAACGGCTTCTTGACATTTTTGTGTTTCTTTTTATCGCTGTGTGACTGATTTCAATTGAAAGCCTGCGTGCGCTAGTACCGCTTGCCATGAGTTCCCAGAATCCTTTGCGGTTCTACCCGTGAATGACGTCACATTTTCAATCTCTATATAATATGCATGTTAAATTTTATATTTGGGGTAAAATATCAAGTCTTTTCAAGTAAACCGGTTCAAGTCCAATTCAAGTCCCAAGTCATTGGTGTAAAAGTCCAAGTCAAGTCACAAGTCTTAGAACATTTTTTCAAGTCAAGTCTAAAGTCATAAAATTAATGACTCGAGTCTGACTCGAGTCCAAGTCATGTGACTCGAATCCACACCTCTGGCAATTGAAAATGAACTGAAGAGATTCCTTTAAAGCAGGGGTCACCAACACGGTGTCCGCGGGCATCAGGTCGCGCGCAAGGACCACATGAGTCGCCCATGGGCCTGTTCTAAAAATAGCTCACCATAACAACTTGCCAGTAAGCTGCATCTATTTTTTATTTTTTCTTGCTATTTTTTTTTTAATCACAATTGAACTTCATCAAAAACAAACACAACACGCCTCTCTGATGCACATCTGCAAGACTCACTCAGAGTTGCAGTGTCAAGTTATACCCCAGATTACAACACACTGGTGAACAGCATGCAATGCCAGGTTTCCCACTAATAGACAAAGAAAGCCATATTAGATGTTCTCAGTGGCAACATTACAGTGTCGTGTCAAAGTTGAATTTAATTATTGAAAAACAAATGTGTTTGTTAAGTGTAACATGTGACAATTTGCTTTAAAATGCTGCCAATTTAGTGAAAAGTTCTGTAAAATTTGAAAGTTGATTTTTGTATGTTACATACATACAAAAAAAATGTATGTAACAGTGCATGATTTGTTAAAATTTGTTAGTGGTAAGTGAAAATGTTGTAGAAGTGATCACTTCAAAATGTAAATACTATCAGAGATTTATAGAAATAGAGCGTTGCATATTCATATTTATCAGTTTCCTACCTTGTTTCCTACTTGCATAATTATGGTGAAAAATAATTAACATAATAAGTGTCTTTACATAGATGAATATCATTAATTATTAATGATAACACATAATTAAGTTAAATTGAGGAAATTTGTTACTTGAGAAGTGTATGTCAAACTGGTAGCCCTTCACATTAACCCTTTAAGACCTACCATAGAACCAAGTCCGCCAGAGCTTATATTATATTTTTACATGCTGTGTAGCCATTTTTGGGAGCATTTCAAGTTGCTATACATCAATACAACCATTATAGCCCAAACTTTAATAATATGTCTGCATTAGGTGCATAGTAATTACATAAATTGCAAAAAAGTGCAATAAACTACAAAAAAATTGAAAATCGTTTTTGTTTTTTTAACATATATTTCTAGTTAGAGAAATTTAAGAGGCTCATCCCTCAAAACTGTAAATACAAAAAAGTTGCACAAACTAGTTTCCCACCACAGGAAATTTATTTTGAGTGTCTTCATAGTTTTATTTTTGAAATACACCAATTTTTATATACTGCAGGAAAAACAAAAATAAATATTATAGTGCAAATTTGCAAAATAACAGCATATGCATCAAAATAAACTATTTCCAGCAGTGCAATATGAGTCCTAAGCATCCCAGAAACGACACAGAAAGTCATAAACTCAAACATAACTTTTTAAAACACAAGTATAGGCTCATAAGGCCCCGATCGTAAAAAAACTACATTTCCGCAAAATGACGTCACTTCCGGTTTCGAGCAGGTCATGCGGTCATGTGATAGTTCGCGCTGATGGACGTAGGAAGTGTTACAAACAGCTGATCGGATCGGCGAAGCGTGTTTCTGGAATATCATGTTTTTGTTGCTGCAAGTGATTTTTATGCAGTTTTTGCAAAGCTATATGTGGAAGGAAACTGTGACCGAGGACAAGCTGATGGCATAAGATGTAAGTACAACTCCTCCGGTTTCATATGCAAAAAAAATTATTGCGCTAGCTTACGTGGTTGCAGTGCTACCGGGATTTAAAAATAGTTACGCAAAATGGAGCGTGCCCGCTCCGATCGGCTGTAAAGGGTTAATCAGTACCCAAGAAGTAGCTCTCACTTTCAAAAAGGTTGGTGACCCCTGCTTTAAAGTATTACAAACTCAGGTGATGTTCATGTTGCTGTTCATATTTTCAATTGTGACACCTGTTGCTCTATTATTTGTTTGGTGTCACCTGAAGCTACTTGAAATCCTCCCACATCCATCACTCGGAATATTTTTCAGACAGACAGTTAAACTTCAGGGATATCTGTCTGTCATAGAACATCAGCCATTGTAACTCCATTTTACCTGCTTTGGTGCAAATGAAAGTGACAACAGGTGCACCGGAGAGGCAACAACAAGATAACCCCCAAAAGAGGAGTAGTTTTCTAGGAGACAGCCACCTTTTTGAAGTTATTTTGTTTGTTTGTTTTTAGTTCAAGTTTAGCTTTTCTGCTAGTGTCCTTTTAACTGCTGGTACATGAGACAGTACCTGCAGTGCATTCAGCTTGCACAGGTAGTCCAGCTCCTTCAGGAGGACACACCCATAGTGTAATTTCAAAACAGTTTGGCGTGTTTCTCATGGCTTCAGTCCAGCATTTCCTGGAATACTGTGATGAAACAGTACTCCTGTCACGGCTGGCGGAGGGAGCCGTGTGGTGTGGAGGAAAAGGAGGACCCAAGATGCAGCGAACTGATGACAGAGTGATGTTTATTTACAAGGTGGTGGTGGTGGCAAAAACAGGCAACTCAACATGAGCAATTACAAACCTAAACTGGGAGAAACTAAAGACAAACCTGAGACCATACAAAAGGGGTGCGGGGCAGAGAGACGCAGAGACAGGAACGAAACACCATAGAATGCAGAGCTACACGGAGGAACGCAGTGATACATGGATGAACGCAGACGAGCCGACAACGAACACAGACCGACACCCACTAAATATACACACACAAGGTAATCAGGTAATCACACACAGGAGGGAAGAACAGCTGAACCTAATACACCTGGGGACCGGAGGAGACAAGCTGAACACAATAACAACAGACACAGACCTTCAGAACAGAACAGGAAATCCAGAACACGAGCCTTCAAAATAAAACAGGAAACAGACTGATGTACAACACAACACGGGGACATGAACAGAGCACCAAGGACAGACACAGGTAGGGCTGACAATACACCAAACTTCAGGTTAACCCTAACTAATACAGATCAGAAAAAACGCAAAACGCTGGGTCAACGACCCAGGACCATGACAACTCCTTCCTTTTTTATCGAAAGACTGAATGTACTATATACAGTAAAAATCCCTATATAGCCTAATATTCAGACCAAAATAATGCAATTTGTCATTTTGCATAGTCAGCCGTTTTAAATGACCAGGGCTGACAGGCACATAATATCAGAATAATAGCTGCAATAGCTAGCTTCCTCCGAAGGGTGGCTGGCCTCTCCCTTAGAGATAGGGTGAGAAGTTCGGCCATCCGGGAGGGGCTTAGAGTAGAGCAGCTGCTGCTCCACATCGAAAGGAGCCAGCTGAGGTGGTTCGGGCATCTGGCAAGGATGCCCCCTGGGCGCCTCCTGGGCGAGGTGTTCCAGGCATGTCCCACCGGGAGGAGGCCCCGGGGCAGACCCAGGACACGCTGGAGAGATTATATCTCTCGGCTGGCCTGGGAACGCCTTGGTATTCCCCCGGACAAGCTGGAGGAGGTGGCTGGGGAGAGGGAGGTCTGGACCTCTTTGCTTAGGCTGCTACCCCCGCGACCCGACCTCGGATAAGCGGATGAAGATGGATGGATGGATGGAATAGCTGCAAAATTATTTGTTTAAATTAAACATGTTTAAGATTAGCATCACTTGTTGGTGCTATGCAGACATGAGCCTGTAGACTAGCAACATCTGTTTCCCTTTCCTCAGCATTTCATCACACAGCTTCACCAGAAATACAATTTGGATTGTATTGAAGAAGACGTTGTTTAGAGGATAACATCTACATTTTTTCTTTAATAAAACCAAAACCAACAGTCAGTTTGATCAACTAGCCAGCATTATTTGTACGTCCAAAGACTATTATATCTCTTCCTCAAAAACAAAACAAAAAACCCACCTCTTCCTTTATTATGATGGACAGTCATAAACACACACCTTTTTTGTCACAAATGCTCATAAGAACAACATTGTGTGGAGCTGAAAACACTCCCCCGCAAATGTGCTGCTTGCTACAGTTTCCATAGCATTTACTAAAAAACAACACTGACACACTGGCTGTAGTAGTCTTTCATAAAAAATGTTTAAAAAAAAAGATTTACATCACCAACAGAAATCTGTGGGCTTGAGGCTGAGCGACAACAAGAGGGTACGAGAGGTTGGAAGACTAATGATTTGTTGGGTTTGATACTTTTATTGGATTACTTAACAAAAAATGAAGAAAAAAAAAGAGTCAAAATCAAAAAAATTAACATGCTGGGTAATTTTGCTCCAACCTCCTTCATTATCATTTGCAGAATATGAACAAGTAGTTAATATTCATGCAATACTAGAAGGTAAAAGTGTTAATTTTACTATATCTCTTCTTTCTGTGATCATACATATGAGCAGGGTCTTCACCTTACAATATAAAGTGCCTTGAGGCAACTGTTGTTGTGATTTTGCACTATATAAATAAAACTGAATTGCACTGAATTTAAGTACACAGCCAAGTAACTAATGACATTAGACCAAGCGCACTAGTATAATACAAAAAGAGAAAATGTAAATTGTAAATATAAAACACTCAAATTGACTCTACGTGGCTTCTGTACCTGCTCACAATTAGTTTATAGAAAGCAACAAATCTATTAAAAGGAGCCTATTATTTTGAGAATGTACAGATTTCGATTCTTATGATAGTGAATCATCATACGAAACATACATATCAGCCTCCCACCTACTTTTTCAGATCTTCTGTTTACTGCCAGGAGCATCCAGTCAGGGTAGGAGATGGGAGCTAAAACAGCTTGTTTTATACAGAGGATGAACTGAAGGACTGAACAAAGATGAACTTGAACAGGGATTTACACAAAGCTGCTCCAGCAGAGTCCTAGAATAAAAATATGGAGTTGTAGCAATAAGTCCTCTTTAAATGTTTCTATGCTGCTAAATACAAGTTTGTAATGTGTTTTGTTTTGTAAAATTATGACATGTTCCCCTCAGAAAATGAACTTAAAATTTCTGAGGGGAATTTTTGTTTGTTTTTAGTTCAAGTTTAGCTTTTCTGCTAGTGTCCTTTTAACTGCTGGTAACATGAGACAGTACCTGCAGTGCAGTGCAAGCACTTTGCATTAAAGGTGTGTCTGTGAATAAAACTGAAAGGAGTTAATACGAGTAATAAAATGAACTAACAGATGCTCTCTTTTTCACCTTGTTATCAGCTCACATCATTGAAGCAAAGAAATACCAAGCAGTATAGTAATTTTCCTGCTAATGCTTTGTATCTCAGATAAAAACTAAACGGCGTGCTATTTGTTTTCTCCAGCTCTGAAACAAACTCTTCTAAAGGTAAACATCACCAGTGAGAAACACTTGAGAAAACCCTTAAGAGGCACATCAGTCCATGTGGAGCTGCTTCGAGTGAGGAGCACCCTCACCGTCTTCACATGCAGCACATTCCTGTCCTTCATTGATTGCTGGATGCCTCACCACAGGCTTTTCTCTGCTCTTTTCAAATGATTGCGCTTCTAATCAAACATAATTTACTCACTATCTCGGCCCTCTCCGCAGCCCCTCTCACCCCTCACTCGCTCACCCTCACCCATCCTCACCCCTCGCTAGACCCTAGCCCAGGGCCTGTTGCCAAGGCAACCGGGATCTCATTTCTGAAGTGTCAGTTTGCATTATTGTCTTCACGCTTTCCAGCAATAACCTCTCTTCTCTCTCTATCTCTCTTCCTCTCTCCAGTCAGTTTTTATGTTCCTGCCTCATAAACACACATATACATACATCCCCTACACACACCCACACCCACTCCTTGGTCTCATAGTGCTTCATTTCAGTCCCTTTCGACTTTATCCTTTAGTTATTTTGTCAGTGCTAACCACTTGAAATTCCAGTCTATTTTATCTTTGAAGGCTATTTGGGTTATATAAAGCAACGCAAACAAAACACGATGCACAGAGAATATTCTGTCATAGCGTAAAATACATCACCTGAAATAAGACCACACTGAACATCTGAGTGATTTAATTGGAAATCCTTATTTGTGGAATTTATTTCCCAAAAATGGGACCTAACACATAGATGTGTCCAAACACTGAAGCAGTTTTTTTGCTTTCTTTTGTTTGTTTTGTATATTTCAATTTGGAACACACAAATATATACTCAAGTTTACATGGTTTTTTTTTTATTTTTGGAGCAAGCTGGAGCACTTTTCAAATCAAGTGAAAAGTGTAGTGGTGGACTCTTCCAACAATTCCTGGACACTGGAAAACCATTATAAATTTGGTTGCTACAGTTCCTTCAATGGCCACTTGAGGCTGTCTCCAAAAGTGGGTTAATCTTCACTGATTCAATTTCAATGTAGAGTAATATGGTTCGAATATGGAGCATGAAACTGATGTGCTGCACACAGAGTTTATAGCTATTGCTAATTGTCAACCTTCGTCTCTTGTTAAATTCTCTTTTTTACCACTGGCCTGGAGGTGAGCCCATTTTACAAGCATAGTAACTCCATTATTGTTTGTGCAAGAGACAAAATTTAAGAAAAAGAGATGAGCTTTACAAGGCTATCTGGTCTATCATAGTAGCACAAAGCTATTGCTGTTCATACACAGACAGAAAAATCAGCTCCCCCTGGATTATACCGTGTGTGCTTTACATTACCATAACTCCTCAACCACTTGGGGCTAGAAAAATTCAAATGGTCCCTCTCATTTTACAGTCAAAATAAATCCAGGAAGGCTATCTGGTACTTGGATGATAAAGGGTTAAAATGCCCAACTTTGAAGGAGAAAATATTTTGTGCACCTGCAATAACATAAGTTTTTGTCTCTGAATCAATTTCTAATTTTATAACTATTTCTTTTTGTTTTGAAAGTTGCAGGTTTTGACTGGCAGCTAATTCAACACAGGCTTTCTGCTTGACCTTAACTCCACAAACTACAGTCCCTGAACTGGAACTCTCTGCTATGTTTGGTGCTTCTTGAAGCATTTTTAATTAAAATTGTCTGACATATTGGTCTTGTTGTACACCTCAAAAAGATGTTCTTTACTTTTAGTGTGTTAAATTAGTGGCCTGTTGGTTAGCACTAATTATCCATGTATGCTTGTTGCTCCCATGTAGCTGACTGACCGAGCTCGCTAGCTTTTACTAATAACAGCACTTCAGCTTTTGGTCCATTTGGACAGAATGCAAATAATGAAACATCAAAATAGTGAGTCAAAAAACCAGTTGGTGGCGTTACAGCAGATTTATGGTTGAAATACATTTGTTATGCACTCATTTAAAGTTAATTGATATTCCTACCGTTATCTTTGGCCATGAGCTCTGGGTAGTGACCAAAAGAATAAGATAAGATTTCGTTTAAGATATAAGCAAAGGAAATGAGCTTCCTCCAAAGACTCCCTTAGAGGAGGAGGAGTTGTATAGCTCAGGGCACTGAGAGTACAGCTGCTACTGCTCCACATCAAAAGAGACAGTTGACATGGTTCGGGCATCTGACTAGGATGCCAGAATCCTGAGTGTCTCCTCGGTGAGGTGTTCTGGGCATGTCCTGCTAAGAGGAGGCCCTGAGGGCAGAACCTGGACATGCTGGAGAGATAATATCTCTCAACTGGCTACAGAATGCCTCAGAGTCCCCCAAGTGAGCTGGAGAAGGTAGCCGGGGAAATCGGGGTCTGGACTTTTCTGCTTAGACTTATTGATAAATTTAAATTTTTTTAAAACAATATGATATTTTATAGGAAGTGTGTCGAGGTGCAATAAATCTGAAAATAATAATACCTGCAAGTGGACAGTTTCTTTTAACTGGATTTGATTACTTACAGAAACAGGAGGCTGGTGATGATCAGAGGCACCTGAATCAATAGAGATTTAAGAGCTCAGGATTGGAGATCTGTTGGAGGTGTCTGATACACAGCCCTAACAGAATTGTAAGCCAATTTTGAAATGAGGTGGGAGCCAAAATAGCAGCAGTGTAAGTAGATGTGTGAAGGTGTTACATACATTTTAGGCAACAGGAGTCAGATTTGAAGAGCATGACTCCACTAAAATCAGCAGCAAAATTTACAAGAAGTGAATGAACACATCTATTGCTTACATGTAGTCGTGTCAGGGCACGTTATGTTGTAAGGTAAAATGTAATACTGGAGACAATCCCATGTGTGCAAGCACTTGGTGATGGAGGGGAGGAAGAGGTCTGAGGCAGAACCACACTCAGGGACTGGTAGCAATCTGCTTATCTGGTAAGAAAACACCCAGTGTATTTGAATTCCAGGAGGAAAAGCTCAGCATGGTCACAGTGACCTCCATCTGGATCTGTATGTGGAGACTTTCCATTTTATGCCGCCATTACTGATAACACTACTGTCACTGCTACTATGAACTGTGATGTCAACGCAGTCCCGTAACCACCTATGTTTATGTTTGAGGTGCACTCAGCTTACTGCAGTAGGTGTTGCAATTCATAAAAGAGAATAATAACAGGTTTACGAATAGAAGTTGAACTGAACAAAGTGACAGCAGAGTTCGTTCATTTTTTCAAAGTTTTTTCAACTCTCATCTTCTTCTTTTTTTAGCAATCTCCTTCTGAGTTACCTGAGAGTCTCTATGCCCCTTTATCTACATATATTTGAAATATATGCACAGAGTAACCTGCTCACACAGTTGTGCCTCCAGCTTTGCACCAGGTTACAAAAACAGGGAGGTGCACAGCAAGCCAAATCAACACCAAAGCACACCGTGAGCCAGAAGTTGTGACATAATTTTTCTCAGATGCCACCATTCACAAGGGCAACAATGCCAAGCATAGACTGTTAGCGTGATCACTGCCTCATGCCTAAAAAAGAGATTTAAAATTAATTCTCATTAAGGCTTTAGTGAATTCCAGTTCTTTCCTAACATATGATGGTGGATTACCGTGGTCCTGGATAATTATTTACTCCATATTTGTACTCTACAGTGTTAGATTTGGTATTATTTTTGCTATTTTGTATAATGTACTTAATGTATGTATTTTAAAGGCAATCAAATAAAGAAGAACTATAAATAATAAAAATAGCTGTACATTTTCCCCCAAAAAATAAGACTTCTTCCGTGTTTCAGGAAATGTGTTCCCATTTTTGTTTGCCTTGTACATTTGTGGGTGAGGTGATACACAGTATAGTGTTACATTCAGTTCAGGTGATCAACAGGTGGTGGTAATGGGCCAAAAAAACAAAAAACACACACAGGCATTGGTGGCTGCAAAGGCAGCACAGTAGACTACTTACTGGCAAGTATGGCTGTAAACAACACAGGATTCATACTTTGAAGACTGTCAACTTTGCAAATGTATGGAGGAAAGAAGTGAATGCGTCATATAAACAGAATGTGGTTTTGGACATAAAAGTGGATGTAAATACGTTTTGTGGTCAATGAAAATACCGAAATTGCGGCGGGTGTGGATCAGGAGGTAGAGTAGGTCATCTACTAATCAGAAGGTTGATGGTTCAAACCCAACAAAAGTATCCTTGGGAAAGATATCGACGTGGTCTACAGAGTATAAATACGTGTGTGAATATTTGATAAAAAGTACTTTTATGAATCTGTGTGTCAGTGGCTAAAATAGACGTGTAGTATAAAATACTTTGAGTGCTCAAGTAGAGTAGAAAAGAGCTCTATGAGAACCAGTCCAATGGCAATGCTACACATGCACATTCAGTGGTGAAAACCATTTTACCTCAATGCTGTTTATGTTGAATGCACTGATCGAGTGTTGTATTTGACACTATAACTAAACTTACCCAATCTTGATTAATCTTTCTTAAATGATTACGTTTTTTTACTTTTGTTTGTTTGTTTGTTTTAGCTTAACTTCCACAGCCCCTTCAGTCTCAGACTCTGCTAACATCTAATTCCAAACAGAAGGACAGGGCAAACAATAAACGGCACACAGCTCCAGCCATGCATCATTTGACCTCTACCTGTGATGAACAGCACTCAGTTGAATTTTTCTATTTGGGTGGACACCAGTGGGATAATTGTCACCTCCACCTCCAGCCACCTACATTTGCATGTATAAACAAAAGTTGGCTGTTTAGACTGCTGACAACAGGAGTTCCTCAATATTGCTGCAGCTATTCCATAGCACTTTGGATAAAATCTCATTTTTTGTCCATTTCTGCTGTTTGCTTTTCATTCAATTTTATACATACATAAAA
Source organism: Aulonocara stuartgranti (assembly GCF_965226115.1). NCBI lineage: Eukaryota > Metazoa > Chordata > Actinopteri > Cichliformes > Cichlidae > Aulonocara > Aulonocara stuartgranti. The sequence goes on along the minus strand of NC_138945.1, from coordinate 14,207,664 downwards.
TTATATATACATACATACACATATACACAAACACCCAGCACGCCCCTACGGGCGGTTTATCCTTCAAGCTCGGGTCCTCTACCAGAGGCCTGGGAGCTTGAGGGTCCTGCGCAGTATCTTAGCTGTTCCCAGGACTGCGCTCTTCTGGACAGAGATCTCCGATGTTGTTCCCGGGATCTGCTGGAGCCACTCGCCTAGCTTGGGAGTCACCGCACCTAGTGCTCCGATTACCACGGGGACCACCGTTACCTTCACCCTCCACATCCTCTCGAGCTCTTCTCTGAGCCCTTGGTATTTCTCCAGCTTCTCGTGTTCCTTCTTCCTGATATTGCTGTCATTCGGAACCGCTACATCGATCACTACGGCCGTCTTCTTCTGTTTGTCTACCACCACTATGTCCGGTTGGTTAGCCACCACCATTTTGTCCGTCTGTATCTGGAAGTCCCACAGGATCTTAGCTCGGTCATTCTCCACCACCCTTGGGGGCATCTCCCATTTTGACCTCGGGACTTTCAGGTTATACTCGGCACAGATGTTCCTGTACACTATGCCGGCCACTTGGTTATGGCGTTCCATGTACTGTATGCCTTGCCTGCTAGCATCTTGCACCCTGCTGTTATGTGCTGGATTGTCTCTGGGGCATCTTTACACAGCCTGCACCTGGGGTCTTGCCTGGTGTGATAGACCCCAGCCTCTATGGATCTTGTGCTCAGAGCTTGTTCTTGTGCTGCCATGATTAGTGCTTCTGTGCTGTCTTTCAGTCCAGCTTTGTCCAGCCACTGGTAGGATTTCTGGATATCAGCCACCTCCTCTATCTGCCGGTGGTACATACCGTGCAGGGGCCTGTCCTTCCATGATGGTTCCTCGTCTCCCTCCTCTTTCTTGGGTTTCTGCTGCCTGAGGTATTCACTGAGCACTCGGTCAGTTGGGGCCATCTTCCCAATGTATTCTTGGATGTTCGTTGTCTCATCCTGGACTGTGGTGCTGACACTCACCAGTCCCCGGCCCCCTTCCTTCCGCTTAGCGTACAGCCTCAGGGTGCTGGACTTGGGGTGAAACCCTCTATGCATGGTAAGGAGCTTTCTTGTCTTTATGTCAGTGGCTTCTATCTCCTCCTTTGGCCAGCCTATTACCCCAGCAGGGTACCTGATCACGGGCAGGGCGTACGTGTTGATGGCCCGGATCTTGTTCTTACCATTCAGGTGACTCCTCAGGACTTGCCTGACCCTCTGCAGGTACTTGGTGGTTGCAGCTTTTCTAGCGGCCTCTTCATGGTTCCCATTCGCCTGCGGGATCCCCAGGTACTTGTAACTGTCCTCTATGTCTGCAATGTTGCCTTCTGGTAGTTCAATCCCCTCAGTTCTGACTACCTTCCCTCTCTTTGTTACCATCCGACTACACTTCTCCAGTCCAAACGACATTCCAATGTCATTGCTGTATATCCTGGTAGTGTGGATCAGTGAATCGATGTCTCGTTCACTCTTGGCATACAGCTTGATGTCATCCATGTACAGGAGGTGGCTGACAACTGCTCCGTATCCGTAGCCAGTCTTGTTAATGATCTCACTGAGGGGGTTCAGGCCTATGCAGAACAGCAGTGGGGACAGAGCATCTCCTTGGTAGATCCCGCACTTGATGGTGACTTGTGCTATGGGCTTGGAGTTGGCCTCTAGTGTTGTACGCCACATCCCCATTGAGTTCCTGATGAAGGCTCTTAGGGTCCCATTGATCTTGTACAATTCTAGGCATTCCAGTATCCAGCTGTGGGGCATTGAGTCATAGGCCTTCTTGTAATCAATCCAGGCAGTGCACAGGTTGGTCAGTCTGGTCTTGCAGTCTCGGCTGACTGTTCTGTCTACCAGTAGCTGGTGTTTTGCGCCTCTGGTATTCTTGCCAATTCCTTTCTGTGTCCCGCTCATGTATTGACCCATGTGCCTGTTCATCTTAGCCGATATGATGCCTGACAGGAGCTTCCATGTAGTACTGGGGCAGGTTATTGGTCGGTAGTTGGAGGGGACCGGTCCCTTCTTGGGGTCCTTGGGGGTCAGGACCGTCCGGCCTTCGGTTAGCCATTCCGGGTGTCTCTCGTTAACTAGCAGCTGGTTCATTTGTGCTGCCAGACGCTCGTGGAGTGCAGTCAGCTTCTTCAGCCAGTAGGCGTGAACCATGTCGGGCCCTGGTGCTGTCCAACTCTTCATACTGGAGACCCTTTCTTGGATATCTGCCACTGTGATGGTTACTGGACCCTGTTCAGGGAGGTCGCTGTGGTCTGCCCTCAGATCCTCTAGCCACTGAGCATTGCCGTTATGGGTTGCGTCCTTCTCCCATATGCTCTTCCAGTATTGCTCCGTCTCCAGCCTTGGTGGTGCTGTTCTCTTATTGTTCCCTTGCCACTGAGAGTACACCTTTGCTGGTTCTGTGGAGAACAGCTGGTTTATTCTCCTGCCTTCTATCTCTCTGGTGTACCTCCTCAAGCAGCTGGCCAAGGCTGTGAGTCTTTGCTTGGCAGTTTCCAAGGCCTCAGGTATGGACAGCTTGCTGTATTTCTTATGCACCTTATTTGTCGCACCTTTCTGCATCTCCGTTAGTTGGCTAACCTCCCTCCGTGCTACTTTGATCTTGCCCTCTAGCCTCCTTCTCCATGGAGGGTACTGCAGCTGGATAGCGTAGTGGTTAGACTACACGCCTTTGGAACAGAGGATCGCAAGGTCGATTCCTGCCTGGGGCGTCTGTATCCAGTAAGGGTCCTAAGGCTAGACCCCCTATGCTAAGCAAGCCTACTGCAGACATGAGCGAGACAGATAAATATGAAGGCATGCCGGCTCGGACGTCGCCCGGATCAACAAGGTCCGCGTCAGGTGTTGAGGAACCAGGGCACCCTGACGAAAAGTGGGCTACTGGAACAAGAAGGCATCGGTGGGCAAGAGACGAAAACAGGGCGTTGTTGGAATGCTACTACGCAAGTAACCCCGGCGGAAGGGGCTACATGAATAGGATGAGGGACCTATGGATTCTTCGATACCCAACATCCACAATGACGGCGAAACAACTAGTAGCTCAGTGTTCCAACATTCGAAAGAAGGGACTATATATATATATAGGGAATATCTGGCTAAAATCAAGTAAGTTCCAAACATTACCTGGAAGACAGATGGTTTTTTGCTTAAATCCCAAGTCTCCTTAAAAATTGTTGGTGGCTTTTTACCGCAAAGTGTCATATTAATTCTGTGGTTTATTCGTATATCTGTTACAGAGCAACTTTATCATTAATTTAGTGTTCATTTTATAAATATACCGCTAGTTCAGTATTTACTCTTCTGGTCTCTACCAAATGCTCTAAATCACGTGTGTCAAAGTCAAGGCCCGCGGGCCACATCCGGCCCGGCGTGCATTTATATCCGGCCCGCGAGATCATTTTATATAGATTTATTATTATTGTTATGCATGGCCCAGCAATATGAGGTGCTAATAATATACAAACAACAGATCCCATAATGCAGTGCTGCAGCCTCCTTGCTGAACGCTAGGCTAACTGGGAAAATTCCTGCGTCAATCAAGTCAAACTTTTATTGCGAAGCTGGCTGCTCACAGTGGTGGAGAGAAAAGTTGATTCTGAAAACAGAGCCTTTCAGCGCCAGTGGGTGACTGAATATATGTTTACAGACATTGCTGGTAAACCCATGTGTCTTATTAGTGGAGCTAATGTGGCTGTAATTAAGGATTTTAATTTAAGACGGCACTACGAGACAAAACATCAGGATAAGCTGAAAAACCTAAATGCAGAGCAGAAACTACAGAAGGTAGAAGAGCTAAAGAAGAATCTGACATTTCAGCAGACGTTTTTCACCAGAGCAAAATCACAAAGTGAAGCTGTTGTGAAAGCAAGTTTTATTGTAGCAGAGGAGACAGCCAAATTAGCCCGGTACCACTCTGAAGAGCTGCATGATGAAGGTGTGCGACGTCTTGTGTCCAGACAAAACGCAGATTTTGGCAAATGTGAGCCTGAGCAGAGATACGATTGCTGATCGGGTTTGTGAGATGGCCACTGATTTAAGAACACAGTTGTGTGAAAGAAGCAAAAACTTCATTGCATACTCTCTTGCTGTGGATGAAAGTATAGACATGATGGACATTGCACAGCTGGCCATCTTCATCCTTGGAGAGGAAATATTGAACATTAAATCGATGCACGGGACAACGACAGGAAAAGACATTTTTTAAAACGTATGTCAACTAGCCAGCAGGATGCGAGTAAAGATGCAGGATGAAAACTGTACCGTGAGTTAACAGCATATCACTGCATCATACACCAGGAAAGGCTGTGTGGTAAAGTCCTAAAAATGGAGCATGTAATGATCACCATAACGCAAACCGTAAATTTTATCTGAGCTAAAAGTTTAAATCACCTTTAATTTCAGTCTTTTATGTGGGAAATAGATTCGGAGTTTGCCGACATTCCTTATCATACAGAGGTCCGTTGGCTGAGTTGGGGAAAAGTTCTCAATAGAGTTTTTGAGCTCAGCAAGGAAATCTGTCAGTTCATGGACATGGCATGTATGATGCGGTGAAGGCATTTCAAGTGAAGCTGTCACAAATGCACCAGTGCAACTTGCCTCACTTTCCCTGTTGCCAAGAAATGTTGAACCAAATCAGCGCACTTTGCTGAACTGCACCTGTGCAGATTCAGATGGAGCTGCAGTGTAATGATACACTCAAGGGAAAGTACGACACTGAATGGGCCGCACAGTTTATTAGTTCCATTCCTGAAGCAACGCCCAGCTCCGTCTACATGCAGCTCGAACCTTGTGTATGCTTTCATTTATTTTTTCTGGGGTTTTTGGCAGCATGTTCATATTTCTAACTTGCATAATTTTGAGAGGATATATTTTTATGAAGAGCAAAATATTTAAAGTTTATTTTTTAAGTTAATTTAATCTGGAATAATATTCCTGTCTGTTTTTATTCATATTTATGTTTAAAAAACATTGTTTTAGTGTGTTCAATAAATGTTTATCTTGTTTGGCCCGCAACCTAAAGTGTGCCTTGAGTTTTGGCCTCCTGTGCAATTGAGTTTGACACCCCTGCCCTAAATGTTCAAACATGATTAGCAAGTGGCTAACTACCATTTGGTGCTCATAACATTATGTACTTAAATACTGGGAAAAACACCAAATGCAATGAAAGAATTTCTCAGGTGGATGCTTGAACACAGTGAGGTGATTATACAAAGTGAGCAAGAGGCTCATAAAACAGTGAAGTGTTTTTGAAGGTCTGAAGTGAGCATTACCTGTGATCGCATTCTCATTAGAAACTAAGAAGATTGTGAAGTGTTGCTATTCCCTGCACTCTGAAGATGTGTGTGAATGTGTGAAAATGCCGATGTCAGAAAAGAGAGAAAAATCCCTTCCTCCGTTTGATTTTAGCTCCAAACACCAGCTGAAGTGGGCACAAAGGAGATGAAGGATACAGGAACAGAGAAATGCTGATTTATATTGGATGTGCAGACTGCATAGCCATAAGTGAGAATACAGAGGAGTTGCTCAGTGAATACCTTTGTATTGCATAGCTCTAGGAAATTTGGTCTTGATCTATATGGTTTATTAAGTATTCGCGAGCTGACTTTCAAAGTGAGACAAAATAGATAAAAGCTGTGCTGAAATGGTTAACCTTGCAGTTTAAGAAAGATATTAATATATATAATATATGAAAGAAACATAAATTAAAAAAACACTCTAAGTAGTGACTGAGAAATATGAGCAACTACATACTATCAAATAAAATTATAAAATATTTTTACTTACTTTACTTGAGTGTATACATTTTATCTTTATAATTTTACACTTGCGCAGTGTGGATCTGACTGAGGAGTGAGGACACTTTGTGCTAATATGGTCCTTGTCTATTTTACTCTATCCTGGAAAATCATTTACAAACTGATATCATGTTGGAGTCATCAATGTGAAACTAGCTACTGAGAAAAGAAACTCATCAAGAAAGTGTTTGCTGACGTTACAGATATTGGGCATCAGGGTCAGTTTCTCATAGTCAGTACAATCAATTATTTCTTTTTGCAACCACGTAAGTCACCTCTCCGCTAGCCATTAAAAAGAATGCAGGTTTAATCCACTTCTGCACTGGCTTTACTTTACAAACCCATCTTTTATATACAGACTAAGCTATTTCAGTTTGGTCTCACAGGATAGTATTTAGACTATAACAGAAAACCTGCTTTATAAAGTAAGGCTTTAACATGGTAGGGTGTAACAAACAGATGCTACTAGCTGCGTTAGAGAAAAAACAGCTGTTTAGGCCTTTGCTGCTTCAGTAGTGATTTTTAAGCAGTTGTAACATCGAGTTATAGAAGCACCCCTTTAAATCAAACAACAATAACAATACAAAGGATCTTGCTCTAGCTCCTTGTGTGTATCGGCTACTTTTCTCTATCTGAATATGTTTAGATTTGGGGGCATCACATAATGCATCTTCTCAACTGTATTACTTCAGATATTTCCTTATAAAACATCCTGTTTTAAGTTTAAAGAGGTTTAAGAGCTGTAGAGTGCACATTTTGGGGCCAATACTGATGTTGAAAATAACAAACTGGTTTCTAACAGTTATTTTTTACAGTATTTATTTGCTTAATTAACAATTTCGAATTGTCTTTATTTGTTTCATCCTCTGACTTTTTTCAGCTCGTCATCACACATGAAAAAGGATAAGACACACCTGATACACAGTGGCGACTTACAAGAATAAATGACATATGTCAGTATGTTGATATCAGTCAGTAGTGACAGAATTGGCTGATATTAATAATTAGCTGATATATCAATTGAAGGGAACATTTGTTTACAGTGTTCTTATAATTGTAGAGGACTGATTGATTAAAGAATAATATGCTGTGGCTCACTAAATAAACATATTAATTTTTCAGGTTCCAACTTCACTGTTATGAAGATTTTCAGTTTTGTTTTTCTTTTTTTTATTATGTTTTTTTTAACTATATAGCTTTGGGCTTTGAACCTTTGAATCTGTAGGACTCTGTAGGCCTGTGGGTTTTTTTCCTTTTTCCTTTATATTTTGCAGCTCAAATTATTAATTTGTGGAAAAGAATAAGATTGCCAATAATACAAAAAATACTTGGCTGCAATCCTACTTTTTTTTATTACTATTGATTGATACCAATCAGGTCCTATAAATATAAGCTCTCTCTTTTGTGGTTAAATGATTTCTGCATATGAAAAGAATAAATAGATTAAAATTTGAGTGTGTCTTGAAAATCATAGCTACTGTATTGCCTCTACAACTTCAACTCTGTTGTCTCATCCAAGCAATTCAGTTCACAGTGCAGGGCTGAGTTGCCAGGAGCCTCCCAGGACCTGGAAGGTTAATATTTGAAAGAAGGATGGCTCATAAATATGAGCAAAGGGACTTTTAATTAAATAAGCACTTTTTAAATATCCTCCTGGGCCTGCTGCTTTTGTTTAAACATGATTGATTGACTACTATCTCTCCAGGCAGGACCATTAGTTTCGCCACTCCCCACCATACTCTATCCCTCCTCACTTTTCCTCTGTTTTTCCAGATCTGCCAACATCTCTCCTCCCTTTCTCTCTCAATTACCTTCCTTTCCTTAACTCTATTTTCCTCCCTCCTTTTTCTTATTCATTCCACCTCCTCCCTCCCATTTTCTTTTGCGTTCTCCATGCGTCGGCTGTCAGCTTCCCTTCCTTTTCTCTTTTCATCAGTGCACGTCCCTGAGTCTCTCTCAGGAGGCCCATATTTCTCCAAACTCATGACAAGGTAATGAGGCCATGCTAAATCCTACCACGCCCTGGAGCTACATCAGAAGGTGGAGGGGGCAGGTCAGCCCCTGCCCATCCCAGCTGCCTCCACATCTGTGTCAACTGCTTTAAGGCATTTGTCATCACTTGTACTCTGAATTTAAAAAAAAGAAAAAGAAAAGAAAAACACTTTCTGATTTCCACGGCAATGCAGCTAAAAAACAAATCTGCTTTTTCAACAACCCCACTCATCCTTTTCTATTTGTCTTTATCTCCTTCTGCTCTTTCTCCCACTTCTTTCTGTTCTTCCTTCATTCCTTCCTCCCTTCAGAGTGGTGCTATAGCAGCAGCCTGCCATGCTCTGCTGATTTCTAGCTGGAAGATGAAGATCGGCGGGGGAGCTCAGTCTGGCTGTGGGCAGCTGAGCGTTGGACAGAACACACATACAGACACACACACAAAGAAAGAAATGGGAAGAGACTATATGTGAGCCCAGCTATGAGAGGAACTGTAGGTGAACATTTGCACCTTGTCATACTGAAATCTTTAACTTCCGACACACATTATCCTTTTGAGAAAGAAGGACTCTATATTTATGTCTTTACACACGATGGAAGGACGATATATCTCAGCAACTTTGAAAATGTATTTTTGTTTCCAAGGGAGATTCTGCAGTCGCTACATTTGTCACTTGCATTGACATTTTGGTATTCTTTGTTGTTATGTATTTTTTTAAACAGTAAATAAAATAATTAGCATTGCAAACACGCATTAATGATAAGGAAACAGCTCATTGTCTTGAAATTAATTAGGATGGACAACAGGATGTTTTTGATTTTTAACAAAAGTTGCATTTGCACGAACGCACACAGAACAGCAGAACAGGCTTTTTCATAAAAAGAACGAAAAATGGAAAATGTAAGAACAGTCGGCCAAAAATATTCAAATCTGAAGGCAAAGTCATCAAAGCTAGAAAGCACCGTGCCTTCATTAGTGCCTATTGATCAAGTGAACCGGACAACATGTTTACCAAACACTAATGATACTGCTGAAAAGTGAAATGCAAACAGAGAGATTGACATGGACAGGTCCATGTGTGGGATGGAGCGACACTCCACAGAGAGGAGGAGAGCCGGGAGAGGAGGCAGGAGAGGTGATGATGTGATAATGGAGGCGGTGGAGAGAAAACACTCCGAGGGTTGCACGGGAAGAGTATAGAGACGACGGATGCACTCCAAGTATTGGACAGAGGAGCAGGTAAAGTCGGCTGCAGGTGAATGGAAGAGAGGGGGGCTGTGTGGGAGAGAGGGAGGGAGAGGGAGGGAGAGAGAAAGCGAGAAGGGGCGGGGGCAGGCATATTAAAAATGCAGCAGTGGGGAGCAGGCCGGGGATTCACAGTAATTAGATGACAAAACGGCGGCGGGCTGGAGATGAGAGAGAGGGGTCACACACAATGCCACTGCCGCCGGGTAATTTGTAAGTGTCAATCACCAGCCTGCCAGGGGAAAAGCGAGAGGGAGAGAGGGAAGTGAGAGGGCGACGAGGGAGGAAGGGAGGGAGGAGGGAATGAAGAAGGGGTGCAGGCAGAGATAGAGGGAGTGAGACTGAATATGAGGGTGCTAGCAAGCTGACAGAGAGGAAGGAAGAAAGAGGCTTTTTGGGGTGGGAGGAAAGGAAAAATCAGAACAGGAAGAAAAAACACAAATTTAAAGATAGAACAGTGTGAGACACGACCAGAGGACAAAGAGAATAACTGGAAACTATGATTTGGGGGGGGGTTGGTTTTTTTTATCTCTAAAAATCTTGTTAAAAAGTGGTGATATCATTCAGTTTGTCGTTACACATTATTTTCAGTTATGCATTACTCTAAAAACAGAGTATATACACAAATACAATCAAACCCCAAGACAATGCAGGGAGTAACATTTAGTCTGCAGGGCTTGGAGAATTAAAAATAAACTAAATGTTTAGCATAACAGTTTTCAGTTCAGCAGCTTAGTTTTGTTGAGATTAAAAAGTTCTAGAAACAGTGTCTCACTTAGATTGGACAACCATGAATTTTCCTACAGACTTCCCCTCATTATTTGTTTAACAATCGTAGGACCAGCACCACAAATCTGAATGAATTAACTCATAAATTAAAAAATAAAATCAAAAACTTTATTTATTTACTTAGAATAAGAGTGGCCAAAAGCCTTTATTTTAGAAGCAGAAGAAAGAATGAGGAAAAATACAAAAATGACCAGAATCAAATGGTCCAGCCTTCCTTAATAAACTGTCAAGTCCCTTCTAAACTTCAAAATTCAGGTGCAACTGCACAGAGAGGTTCAGCTCTCTGAGGCACCACAGGGGTTGAATGAAAATGAGATTAACCTTAACGGGATCAGCAATGTATGTAAATATTCGTTATGTTATAGGCTAATTTATGGCTTTTTCTATGTGATTTGATAGACAAATGAATGTGTGTGTGTGTGTGTGTGTGTGTGTGTGTGTGTGTGTGTGTGTGTGTCTGCAAGACAGGTCTTTCATTCTTTTCAGAGTGGGTACAATGGGGGTGGGGAGTTGGGGTTTTGGGGGGCAGTTGTTGGCATATTTCCAGCACGCCAGTGAGTGAGGACCCAACACAATGAGCATGGAGCACGGTGATGTTGGACAGCCAGCCCATGCACGTGCAAACACACATGCACGCATCAACAAAATGGGGTAAAAGCATGTCACAAGAAGAGGAAGGAAAAAAAGTACATAATCTGTCTTTACACATGCAAAATACTTGTGCCGATACTGTAGTGTAGCAGGGAGTCAGGGCTGTAACATAACATGACATAACAGCACTGACATATAAAGGACTCCTCAGGGGGGAAATGTCCTGCACTACAACTGGGTGCTTTATCTCTGGGCTTACACACACCTGTACCGGCATGGATGCATGAATACAGACACGAAAGGTTAAAATACTGCATGCAACCAGAAACTAGGAGCTGGTTTGTTTAATAGTTAAAAAGAAAAACATAACATGGAACAAATATATTTTTCTTTAAAAAATGGGAGATGTTGATTGCTGTTTTTTCTCCTGCTTTTATTGATCCAAACAAATATGGGTACTTAGACAGAAAGAGCTCAGAAATAATTCCTACCCAACAGGTTTAAAAGTTTGTAAACTGCAAATTGGACGAGTATTAATTAAATATGCAGAAATAAAAATCAATTAAAAATCTTCAGAGTTGAAATACACAGATTAGAAAGAATAATCTAAATCTCACATAGACAAAGGTAGAGGAGTAACCTCCATCTCTGCCTTAATTAAATAGAATTTGGAGCACCGCAACACACACATGCACACAAAACACCTTTGAAAGTGTCTTAATTGGGAAATGATTAAAATCCTCTTTTCTTCCTTGTTTATTCTTAAGTTGACAATTAGCAGCTCATAATCAGTAACACAGTTGTTGTTACTTCTCCTCCTCATAACAGCTATTACACGTATTCTTTAAAAAGTTTAAACAGATTTTAATTTACACTGACTACTATGAAAAGAATGCCAAGGCCTTGGACACACTGCCAAAGGTCTAGGAATACTGTGGTTATCGCTTACCCCAGTGCAATCAATCAGAAAAGCTGTAGACATTTTTGATCGTTTGGAAATTGTTTAGTTTAGAAAATACCAGAAAACGAGGGGGGGAATCCCATCAGATATTACAGTTTGCTTATTAAAAGCAATATTGTACATTAAAAATAGGCTATGGGCATATAAAGTATGTATTATTTGTGGTTCATTGCATTTACTTGAAATCAGTTTTAAAAATTGAAAATTAATGTGGATCTGTTTTTTTTAAACTAGTGGATCATTTAAGTTTTTTAATTTAAAAAGCAGCTTATTTCCACATAAAATGCCACTTGCTTTGATAGCGATCAATAAATGCGGTGAAATGAAAAGTAAAATATTCTGTGGAATGAATTAGAGGGGCACTCTTGAGCAGCATGGAATGGGGAAAAATTTACAGGCACTTGATTATATTTAGTTACATTTCACCAGTGGCAAATTGCTTGTTTTGTCTGACCAACATGTTAAACGAGTTAAAAATATGCAAACTCGTTGCCTCAGAACCATTAAGCGCTAACTGAAGATGATGAGTTATAATAACATGTCTATTTCAAGTGTGATATTTCAATTAAGTAGTACAAATAACCTTAAAAAAAAAACACAAGTCACATGAACCTGATACACTGTGCAGGAGCATGTGTGCTGCACTGTACATAACTTAGGTGTGCTGACTGAAAAAAGTAAACAAACTGCAAAACAGCACACAGACACAGGCAAGTGATTACAGTGAAACACTGATAAGACAAATATGTTGCAGGGTAAAACAGGACAAACAAGTAAGAGTCTCTGCACTTGAAAAGTGTGTGTGCATGTATGTTCATGTGTGCATCCCTCTTATCTCCAATACTGTCTGACCAGAAGGGGGAACCAAAGAGGGGATGAAGAAGGGGGAAAAAGGAATGGAAAATAAATCAATAAATTATGGCTATTGCTACTACAATCACGTCCCGCTAGGGATAGAGTGGTGCTCGGACTCTAGGACAGCAATGGCAGCATGGTTAGGCTTGTAGGGTGAACAATATTACAGTTATCATTAATATTGTAATCATGTATGCTTCAATTCATCCTCTTTCTCTGTAAGATCATCATGTTTGCCTTTTTTCTGTTAAGTTTGATTTTAGTCCCTATTCTGAGATGCATAGATACCTCTTATAGATGGAAACTGGCCCACTGGGTTTGATCCTTATCAAACTGCCCCCAGACCCTGATGAGTGGGAATAACTTAAAAAACACGATGAAATACATTTTTCCCTAAAACTTAAGTGTTTAATATTACCTTCGATTTTTTTTCCAAACTGCCTTTGCCCCTATACTCAAAAGTTGGACTAATTTAGCTAACAGCTCATTAATAGGCCTGAACATGAACACTCGAGTCTAAGTCATGGTGTTCCGTTGCAAGTTAAACCTCAAGACTGTCCCCTGCCAGATCACAGAGCAACAACAATCAAAGATGAATTGTAACATAACTGATAATGTCCATACAAGGGAAAAAACAAGCATAAATCAGTAGTATTTGAACATCTATGCAGACAATAATTATGGAAAACTCAATTTAAACTTGTTTCTCCTGGAATGTCAAAAATGGCTTGGCTTTGCTTCCTATCATTGTATGGAAACATATTTGAGACTAAATCTGATAGTTGGCCTGGAGTGGCCTGATTAGACAAGCTTGTATTTATATAGTCGTAACAGTAAAGATTAGAAGCACCTTTCTACTGTAACTATGGAGATTTCAGAAAACAAATAATATAAGACAACAGCTGTGCACAGTGCCTCCCCTATTGTGTGTGCGTGTGTGTCAGCGTGTGTGTAACCTGACAGCCTGCCACACAATAGGGGTCCAAGTGAGTGTGAGTTCTATTCGTTCCCACAGCTGCCATTAACAGACGGAATGAACAGCCTCTTGCTAATAAAGTGAATAAATAAATAAAGCTTAAGAGGCCTTGTTTACCTCCTCAGTCTCTGTTGATTAGTGCTACTTAACAAAAAAGCAGGATTTGGTATGTATGTGTGGATTAACTCTTTGTCATTACAGTCAGGGTTTATATGTTTACTTTGGTAATTACAGTTACTCGAGAATCATGCTGTTTGGTGGATTGTAAATCAGATTATGGATAATGTAAAACAGCAGCAAGTGAACAAGAAAGCAGCAAAAGTGTCTGCAGAAAGTTTTCGTTTCCACACTTCAGTCATAAACTCAATCACTGTTAAAAGACAAGGCTGTGAGAGGCAGTATTGCTGTTGTTGCTTTACAAATGTAGAAAACCATACAACATGTGGCAGCAGATTTGTATTTCTAGAATTGCTCAACGATTAGTTCATTAAGAGTGAGTGAGTGAGAGTGAGCAGCTTCCGCTTCCTTGGTGTACATCTGGCTGAGGATCTTACGTGGTCAGTACACATAAACAAAACAGTGAAGAAGGCGCAGCAGCGCCTCTTCTTTCTCAGGAGACTGAAAAGATTCGGCATGAGCCCCCGCATCCTCAGGACCTTCTATTGCTGTGCCATTGAGAGCATCCTCACTGGATGCATCACCACCTGGTATGGCAACAGCACCGCTTACAACTGCAAAGCTCTCCAGAGAGTAGTGCGGTGCTCTGAACGGATAATTGGAGGTGAACTTCCCTACCTCCAAGACATCTACAGGAAGCGGTGCCTGAGGAAAGCGGGAAGGATCATCAAGGACTCCAGTCACCCCAGCCATAAACTGTTCAGACTGCTTCCATCAGGAAGGAGGTTCTGCAGCATCCGGTCCCGAACCAGCAGACTGAGAGACAGCTTCTTCCACCAGGCCATCAGACTGCTGAACACTTCATAGACACCTCACCTTCACTACTGGAACTTCAACATCATGCACTCCACACTGTATATAAATGCCACTTCTTTTGCACAATATCCAACTACCAACCTCTGTATATTTTATATATTTTATTTATTGTTTACTCTATTTAATTTGTAAAATATGTATACACACACACACACACACACGTAGAAAAAACATATTTAGTATACACATCCAGTAATGCATACACTCTTATATTGTACATATATTTATTACTCTCAGATTTAGCCGTCCTTATGTTTTGCTTGTTTTATGTTATTGTATTTTTGCACACCTGTTGCTTGTGAAGCTCGCACACAAGAATTTCACTCGCATTTACTGTACCAATGTACCTGCACATGTGATGTGACAATAAAAGTGATTTGATTCGATTTGATTAGATTAAAAACACTGAATAATCAATTAATTTGCGTCTATTTTGTGTGATGGATTAATACACCCATGCTGCAGTATACGCGGAAATGGTTTAAATAAACTACATGGTGCATGTGAGTGTTTATTGTAATAGCAAAGCCCAAATGAGCATTTTATCATCTTATCATGTGGCTGAGACACACGGGAATAAAAATGCAAGTTACAAACAGAGACATTATAGAAGGAGCTGAAATAGCACTCAAGGAATCCTAAATTGAAGTCTGTGGCAGAATTGTGAAACACTAAAGATGGCGTTTGTCCTACCCTTCCCTTCAAGAGCCAAGTAAGCAGCAGACTTGGGAAACATGTGAGCTACTAATGGTTTTTATAGAGGTTCACAACAGTTTCAGCTGTGTGGTGGCAGCTATACAGTCAAGGTGAAACATAAACTACGCCTGTTTTTGTACTTTGTAGTTGTTATCAGGACATAATAACAGAAATGTGGTCCTTATAAAACCAAAGTTTTGGAAGTCTGCTGGTTTGAAGCATTCAAGTGTGTGTTAACACAGTGTCAAGGAGGGATCTTAAACAAGTAATTGCTCCTGCCCATAAGGGAAGGGTTAAAAAGGTCCAAAACAAACAAAAGGGAAAAGATTAATTCCCATATGTGGATGTCCCAATTAGTATGCTGTTAGATAAATAGCATGGTCTCAGTTAGTTTGTTAAAGTTCATGGCAGTGCAATTAGGAAAGGTCTTAACAAGTATGTAAGCTTGTTTGGATAGGTTTGTCAGGAGAAAGACCATTTTTGGGACAAATATCCTTTGGACAGAGGAGACCACAATGCAGATGTTTGGTCACTGTGTACAGTGGCACATTTGGTGAAAACCAAACTCAGTGTATCAGCTCAAACAACTCAGACCAACTGTCAAGCATGATGGTGAAGGGGTGATGACTTGGGCTCGTTTTCCAGCCACAGGACCTTTCCATCTTGCCATTGAGCCAAGAATGAACTCCTGTTTATTCCAAAGCATTCTAGAGTCATCTCTCCGACAGGTAAAGCGCAACCAAAACTGGATCAAGCAATAATCCCAAACACAGCAGCAAATCGACAACAGAATGGCTGAAAAAGAAAAGAATCAAGGTTTTGCAGCAGGCAGTCAAACTCCAGACCTCAACCCAGGTGAAATGCTGTGGCGGGACATTAAGACAGCTTTCTATAATTGAATGCTGTTGTAAAGAACAGTGGCTCAAAATTCCTCCACAACAATGAGAGAGACCGATAAAGTCATACACAAGGTGATTATTCTAGTTATTGCCGCTAAAGGTGGTTCTAAAAGCTTTTGAATCATGGAGTGTTTTCACACACAGCGTCTGCTCTTTGGCTTTGTTTTTGTTAACTGATCACACTGTGCAATATGTCATGTGTTGTTCATCTAACTTAGAATTCATCTAATTTAAAACTTTGTAAGTAGATAATTCAATATCCAGGCCTGACTTTTTACCATCACTGTATCCACTTGTCTAAGTTGTAAAGATCTAAGTTGTTTTTTGTTTTTTCTTGGCTTACTCTATCCACAATATGCTCAATGGGATGAGCAGAGATGCTGATGGTGTCAACATTCTGGACTGGTATTTAATACATAAAAATATTATAATATTACATGTAATATTATCATGTTCATAGCATATATTATTATATTACATTAATTATTATAAATAAATAAATACAAACTCAAAATTTATTTTGTGGATTAAATTATCTAAAGGTTCTTCCACTGACATGAAATTATTGGTCGTCTCCCCCTTCAATAGGAGTTTTACAGTACCTCAGTCAAGTCAAGAAAGCTGCCAGGTAGCAAGAGAAAGAGTTTTATATCAGAGTTAATTTACTGGATAGTGTTTTGTTGGCATTCTCCCCAGAATTTCTGTTTTCCCAAATAGAAGAACTTGAAGTCTTGTTAAGCCAAATTGTTATTTGATGATGGTCAAAATAGGTATAGGTAATAGATGGGAAAAGATGACTGTAAATCTTTGGTGACTCATACAAGAATAGAGTAGAATCAGCTGACATTTTCTTGTTAACCTTATATAAACAGAAAGAAAATCTGTGGGAAAAGGTGTAGCTTCGCTTTGCATAAGAAGACAGAACACAGACAAAGCAGCAGGGAGCCTCTGATTTTTTTTTCTCTGCACTGTCTACCATATTCTGACTATTTTGTGTTTTTTGTGGTTTTAACTTTCTTCAATTGGTTTGACATTTTATGAACTCACAGCAATTTTAAAGTAAGATCAACTCCAAGTCACATTTTAAGGTCGTCAGTTTAAGTGATTCACAATGGATACGTTCTTGTGGGGGTTTTTAAGTGTGTTACCTCTTCTTTAAAGCTGCTTTAACATCACACCTGAGTTTTCGTCCTAGAATACAAAAGCAGCAATGCAAAACAGTATTTTAAGATACTCTTTACACTATATTACACACACACACACACACACACACACAGAGACACACACATCATTATCTTTTCTCACTTATCTCTAGTGGTATCTAGCCATGTAGATACTCTTGTATTTGAAATATCTTTCACTGACTTTACTGCCTACATGCAGAAACAATACAGGTGAACCTGTCTGGTGTTCACATTCAAGGCTGTAGCTATAATTGACAATACTTAGGTCATGTCCTTGAATTTTCTTTAAGGAGTATGGTGTTTTTAGTCATCCCAAAGAAATGTATTTTTTTCTTTGAAACCACATTTTGTCTTGTCACATGTTATTGCTCTATGTGTGACAGGATAATGTCACTTCAAGGTCTTCAAGGTCTATTTTTTTATCGTATGCAGGAATGCAATTTGACTGTTGATTTTGGAGGAGGTTTCCTGGAGAGAGGTACTGAAGGTAATGTAATTACTTTAAAAAGGGAGATTTCTGAACTCAGCTTTTCTAAAAATAGCAGCTATTGCATAGCCTACACAGACTGTATATAAAAAATGGATGCAGCCACGCGGATGTGACCCAATGGTCACCATTTTTGGCATTTTGAAACCAATTGTGACTAATAATGTGGGGTCTGACTGTGAAAATGAGACACTGAAGGCTCATTGGCTAATAATTATGACTCACAAGGAGTTAGTCAAACTGAGTAGTCACAGTCCTGATGTGTTAGCATCATTTTTCAGACCAAGAAAATCCATCTATGTTTTACTAAGATTTTAAAATGTGTTGCAAATCGCAACAAATTCACACCATAAAGTGTGGCCACATTGTGACATTCTTACAATGCTCAAAGCTGAAAAAGCAGTCATCAGTGTTCTAGGAATCTCAGGAGATTTAGGTGTTCAGAAGATAGAACAGACATTTCCTGATTCGACTAAATGGACAAATACGTTGTTTTATAACTTGGACTACTGTTAACACTATTACTGCTTTTGGCAGAAATAACAAGCAAGAAATAAAGCGACTTTTATGGTCCTCTAGTGCTGATCCAGCTATAAGAGGAACAATGATGGAAGGGGAGGATCAGTGGAAAAATGTTTAGCTGCTGGTTGAAAGACTATAGTGCGAGGCGGGTATAGAGAGTGAATGGAGATAGAGACAGAGGATAGAGGGAGGTGCTGGTGGTGGTGGTGGGAGGGTGCAACAAGATGGAGAGAGACTGCCTGCACATACTGTCAAGGCAGTTAATATAAGGTGTGGAGATAAGGCCCCACAGACAAACATTGACCAAATCAGGCATTTCAGCAGCGCAGCCTGAACTGTCAGTCAGCCTGAGAGACAGACCAACAATCAGCACTCTACCTCTGATAAGGGCTCTACTGGGCGCGTGCAGGAAATAGCCAATCTGCAGCCGGCCTGGCAAGGAGGGAGGATGGCGGGGAGTGGGATGATGGAGAGCAAAGGGGTTAGAGGGAGGGAGTGGATGTATAGACAACAAGTGAGGGGAAAGTGGCCTATAAATTTCCAGAGAAATGTGGACCGAGAGTTCACGGAAAGTGATAATACCTGAGAGAAAAAAGGGGAAAGAAGGAAAGAAGAGAGAAACAGGATATTCCTGCGTACCACACCCAAATCCTTTCAGAGAGAAAGCGATTCAGTAGGGAATATAAGTGACTTGGTTAAAAAAGAGAGGGAGAAAGAGAGAGAGAGAGAGGGAGAGACAAGAGGTGTGATATCGACTCTTAAAATAGCGTCTCTCCCCAGTTTTTTGTCACCTGGGAACAGCTTGCACAGAGAATGTGAGAACTTGGTTTAGACCAGCACCTTACATTAATGATTTGCCAACAGCTTTGACTAGCTCATTCTTCAACATGCCATTCGCCTTGCCTCGCACACAATAGCATCATTTCATCCTCTCTATTGATTAATGGAGCATATAGTGTGTGCAGGCGCGTGCACGTGTTTGCAGGCCTGAATGTTTTTCAGCGTGCCTGAGTGACGAATAACGCTCCCTATTTAATGAAAGGCTCTGTACAGGCTACGAAATTCCCTCATAACAAAATAAACACATCCAAAATACTGGAGCGGATGCCAATGGAAATCCAAGTCAGTTGGAAGGCCACTCCTCATATCTTGGATCCACACTGGCCCCTGTAGGTGACATCGAGGCACTGCAGGCTGGCAGCAAGTTTGAAGAAATAAATTCCCAGCTGTTTACCTTTGTCAAACACATTTAGGCTCCTCCAAGCAAAACAGTAAGGAGCCCCAACAGCTGGCGAGTATTTATTTTCAGAAGTGGAGTCAGAGGGGTGTCTGAGCTTCCTTGATCATGAACCAAACTGCCATTACCATGACCACTGATAACAGTAGGAATCGTAAACAAGCTAATCACCGAGGGCCTATTTGTATTCTCGTTTGTGTTTGCACACGCTGATGTGCAGGGGGGAGGGCGCAAAAACTAGAGAACAGGCGAGGGTGGCAGGGGAGAACGGGGAGGGTCTCCGATGGAGGGTGGAGTGCGTGTGAAAGGGTTAAGTTCCCTCCCTGGCTGCATGCTGCTTTCCCTTGCTCTGTCAAGCCCCATTAAACCTGCTACACCACAGCAATATGGTGCCATCAATTACAGGCACGCTGCCATCAATGCAGAGTGCAGAGGAGAGGAGAGGCAGGAGCACATAAACAGGACAAACGGCCACATAAAAGACATAAAGCCCTGCAGCCTGCCTCTCTCAAACACACACAAACACTCTCTCTCTCTGCACCTTTTACCTTTTTGAGGTGTCATTCTGTTTCTGAATGAGTCTGGGTTTGTTTCAAATACAGATGGGAAAGAAAAAAAACTGCACAATGCATGCATTCCTGACTCTTTCATGATACTGAGGCAAATTTATGAAAAAGGCTAAAAACTATGTGAAGATTTAGGCTCACTGTGTTAACTGCAGTGTGCTTCTACTGCCCCCGTGTGACAGATGAAAACCCAGTCACCAGTACAGAGCCAAAATAAAAGTCCAAACTTTTAAAAGCGCATATTAACTTTACAGCACTCCATGCTCATCATCAAAACACCGAAAGATCCAAAAGCAGTGAGAAATCTTCAAAGTGACACAAATCTGCATTTCATCTCTTTTGCATGTCTCAAATTCTTTGC